>NC_137607.1:52766127-53268627 GCF_963280865.1 Gymnoscopelus braueri | reverse complement strand
GAGCAAAATGCGACTAATATATTAGTATTGTTGCGTATCTAATACAATAGCATTAAGCATATTAATATACATTCACAGCGTAAAGTGCTCAAAATCCCTGTGAATGTCAGATAGTGTGTATTGTTGCGGCATCTAATATGTTTTCTACGCACCCCTCCTTCCTCCCACTTCATCTGGCTTCACACACAGCTTAAGACTCTGTGGTCAAGACATCAGCCATTTTCTCACAGTCACCCCATCTTATCTCCACCTTCGTTTGATCCATCTCCATTAGATTCTCCCTTATGGCCCACCATCACTCTCTCTCCCTCTCACTCCCTTTGTCTCTCTTCCCATCTCTCTCCCACCTCATCTCTCTCTTATCAGCACATTGGCATTTCTCTCTTTCCCACAAACATTGTTTTACTCATACAGCTCATATAATAACAGGCTAAAAATATGCCTTATTTTTTTCCTTTAGAGTATTGATTTTGCCCGTAGCATTGTCTATGGAGAGAGAGAGAGAGAGAGAGAGAGAGAGAGAGAGAGAGAGAGAGAGAGAGAGAGAGAGAGAGAGAGAGAGAGAGAGAGAGAGAGAGAGAGAGAGAGGGAGAGAAAGACAGTGGCAGGAGGAGAGATGAAGTAGAAGAGACTAGAAAAAGAATTATTTGGTGTCTGGTAATGCTCTCACCTTTCCTATTACTCAAACTAATTGCAGAGTACTATGCTGTACTTAACTATAGAACATTTTTCAATGTTTTTCCAATTTTAAAGCTAATTACTTTCAAGGAGATCTGTTTTGATCCATTCCACTTGTCACCAGTTCAGGGAAGCAAAACATTTTTACTTACATTATGCATTTCATAAAAACCCATAGAAATCAGACCAAACCGTACCATTGTACATATGTTCCAGATATGCTTTGCAGGGAGAATGGTCGGCTCTTTTGGCACTGGTGTATAATGGGAATGGAGAGAGTTGATCAATAGGCTATTGATCGCAGCTGGCCAGAGTCTGGGGAATTGAGAGTGAGAATAGAAGGGAGTCAGGGTGGGGGTTGGTTCCAGGTTGAATTTTTAAAATGCTCTATTTTAGAGATGACAAATAGTCTATTTGAAAAGAGAGAGCGAGCAAGAGAGAGACAAAGAAAACGAGAGAGAGAGAGACCCATCCACCAGCGAGCTGTAGTGTGCTCTGAACAGAGATCTGAGAAATGCTCAGATTCCCACAAGTTATGTTTTGTATGGAAGCTCTTGAACTACAAAGACAAAAGAGAGCAGCCGCTTCTTTTGGGCTACAGTACACAGTCAAATCCGGTGTTCATTCAACTCTTCAAAGAGTGTAAAAATACACCCAGGTCCAGGTTAAATTAACGCTCCAGATTTTGCTGTATAGATAGTGCAAGTTTTGGAGGTGGGTGAGATACAGAAAACAAACCTTCTGAACCAGAGGCGAATGTTTTAAATCCATTGTGAACAGTTCCCAGGACAGTGATTTATATGTCTTGCATACAGCATTATCATCAAACCCCAAGCTCGGATGACTGACCCTCTCACTACACAGTCATATTATCCACAGAGACTGGGGGGTATATAGGGGGCGGCTTGAAGAGTACAGTGCATTATTTACCTTGTCCTGGGAGTGATCATTCAAATCTTTAACTTGGAATGGGGGGGTGTCGAGAAGCTCCGTCTTGAATGACGTCAGGCTTTACATTCATTGTGCATTACACCTGCAGGCCTACAAACACAATAAACAGACCTCACTTGGCAGCATTAGTCCTTCTGGTAAGTCAGCTTTACTGCAGGCAAGCTGGGAAGCAGTTAGAGCCCCACAGTCTGTAAACACCCCAGAGAGAGGAACCCATACCTCAGTAAAAATTCAGCTGTAAATAATGTATTGAATGCAAACTTAAGGTCCACGGGGAGAAGTGGATGGGCTCATTATGCTTTAAGTTTGTTGCCCTTTCACGTGGTCTATGCAGTTTTCAGCCATCGACTTAAGCCGCCCTCTCTCTTTTGAAGTAAAGATGCTTTTACCTGCGGATATTGTTATGGATATAAATATTGTCTTATTCTCTGTACATCGCCTAGAGGTTTCACTGCTGTTAACCTGTGCTCCCCACCCACATGCTCTAGTCTACACCCTCTCAGGGTTGGCGTGTGTGTGAGTGCGTGTGGGTGTGCGTGTGTGTGTGCGTGTGCGTGTGTGTGTGTGTGTGTGTGTGTGTGTGTGTGTGTGTGTGTGTGTGTGTGTGTGTGTGTGTGTGTGTGTGTGTGTGTGTGTGTGTGTGTGTGTGTGTGTGTGTGTGTGTGTGTGTGTGTGTGTGTGTGTGTGTGTGTGTGCGTGTGTGTGTGTGTGTGTGTGTGTGTGTGTGTTATATGGGCATAGAGCCGAGGCGAGTGTGTGGCCTAGCTCTGTGTGCCCTGTTAATGTGGTGAGGCGGTATCCATTGATCTCCAAGCAGGATGTCAAACATTTTAGCGTTGATCACGTCCTTGTTATTGCCTTGCACAGCCAGGCTGTTAATGCATTAAAAATCATTTGTCCCTATCTTTCCAAACTTATCTCACCCTACTTCCCCGAGCAACACAAGAATACCCCTCCAGCATGTCGCACACACCACGCCTGCCCCCCTTCCTCCACCCTCTGTTTCTAACCATGTCCTTCCATCCCCTCCGTCTCAATCAATCTTTACGACACCCGGTTGCATCTCCCTAATGTTTCCGGACTTGACCGTATCCCTGCTCAAAAATTCTTAATTAAGCCCATTCTGTATGTTTACCGTTGGGTAAATTACAATCTGACAGGGCTAATAAAACAACATCGCCAACAGGGAGATGAAGACTATCATGTTCTATGACCCTAAAGCCTCTATCTACACCTCTCTGCCTTATCTCCCTCCATCCCTACATGTTCATATCTCCCCATTTTCTACCTCACAGGATAGGGGAAAGGGAAGGGGAGGGGATAAAGGAGTGAAATGGTGGCTGGGGCACCATTTGGCTGGGGTCTTCCATTAATTTACTCTATGTCACTTTTTTATGTCACAAGTGCCCGCGTGTCATTAGAGTGACATATCTTGATAATACCATACAGCCCAGTCGCTTCTCATCTCTGATTATTAAGATTCATGAGCCTCCCTGCCTGCGTGTCAACTCTTACAGACATGAGTCATATATCTATGTTCACATCAGCATCTTTCTTAATTTAGCTATTGACTTGTGCAGCGTCCACAGATTCTGGAATCCATAGCCACACAGTCTGCATTATATCTCTGTTTCTGTACAGTTTGGTCCAGTTCACTTCTGAGCTGCAGTGGATTGTGTTATGCTAAAAGCATGATGGAGAGGGAGAGCATGTCTTATGGATCTGTTCTACTGTTTGGATAGGCCCCGCAGAATGTGGAACATATAGTGGACGCTTCATGTCTATTGACTTTAACGGATTTAAAAGCATGGCGGTTTTTGGCAAGAATTGGTCGAGTACCGCAATTATACAGCCTGGTTCCTTGTAGTGTGTAGACAATATTCTGAACCATGGAACTAATGCAGAAACATAATGATTAACTTTTAGACACATACATTTATCATTTATACGAGAATTTACTAGCAAACTGCTACAGATTGAACAGCAACAAATGAATGAAAAGCAACAGATAGAGATGTTCAATCATCCCCAATAAAACCATAAATATTTAATAGGTGTTGCATTCAGACTCTTTACTACAGACTGCTATAGCATTCAAGTGTTATTATTTTAGGATATGAGATGTATGATGTTGTACTGTTTGTATGTATGTATGTATGTATGTATTGCATGAAAGCATAGACATCCAAACAACAATCACTGGCTGCTCAACAGAAAAACTGAAGAACAGGAGAGAAGTGAACTTCATTAACAGTGTTTGAATAGCTAAAATAGCTGATCTACAAACTCACTTTTTTAAAGAAGGTTGAATTGAATATTTCTGACTATTCCTGACAATATAATGACATGCCCAAGCACATACAAATGATCAATATTACCAACCAATATTTTTTGAGAATCAACTCTTCATCAGACAAAAACAATAATGGGAAAACAAGAAATGACTCATTGCGGTCAAAACGTTATACAGTATGTGGTGGTACTATAAAATATATATTTTTAAAGTTGTTTGAGAGAATTTTCTAGTTTGCAAGCTTTGATTCTCTCCTATCTGTGTATTGCAGTCACTTTTTTTTGCTGCAACAATTACCCTCTGGGAATGCAGTAAAAAAAAATACCTTGACACTAAACCAAACACAACCTATACACTTGCAGATACAGAACATTTTATTTTTATTTTTATTTGTCAAAAATTAAATAAATAAATAACCAAATAGGCCAATAAACCATATGTTTATGAACTTGTGTAATAATTGTGTACAATAATTTGATTATGTCATCGCTATATGTACTTTTGTATGTCTTTACTGGGAAATGATCGAAAACTAGAACACAGATTTTAGGGAATAAGGATGACACTCAAAGCCAATAAGTCCTGAACTCTTTGAGCCATTTCCAAAAAGCTGATAGCGCTATATAACAATCAAGTCCTGTCCTGTAACAGAAATTAAGTGCGAGTGTGTGTGTGTGTGTGTGTGTGTGTGTGTGTGTGTGTGTGTGTGTGTGTGTGTGTGTGTGTGTGTGTGTGTGTGCGTGTGCGTGTGCGTGCGCGTGTGTGAGAGCGTGTGTGTGTGTGTGTGTGTGTGTGTGCGTGCGTGCGCGTGTGTGAGAGCGTGCACGCTCACGGAGGTGAGAAAGAGAGCATGGGTGAAGAATTGTTGGTGTACACGTCTGTGCATGTGCACATGTGACAATGTATGTGTTGCAGGGTTTGTATGATGTGCCACGCTGTCTGACAGCAGCAACGCCCATTGGGAAGGCACTGTTGTATCTTCCACTTGGCTAAACATATACCTCACATCAGAGGTGTAACAAATCCATTCCTGTCTGCCAGAACCTTTAGAGGCTCCCTGCCTGTGAACAACACATCTTCAGTTTTTCCACACTTCAGACGTGATGTGTGTGTGTTCGCTCACACGTGCGTGTGTGTCTGTGCGTGTGAATGTACAGTATGTGTATCATACACAACACAGTATACTATACTGTGTGTGTGTGTGTGTGTGTGTGTGTGTGTGTGTGTGTGTGTGTGTGTGTGTGTGTGAGTGTGAGTGTGAGTGTGTGTGTGTGTGTGTGTGTGTGTGTGTGTGTGTGTGTGTGTGTGTTTATCTGTCACACTGGCTACAATCCACTCAGTTGTAATGCAGCTTCACACAAAGGTGTGTGGCGACTATGAGGTGAGAGAATGGGATTGATAGAGAATGTGTCATCGAATCTGTGTGTGTGTGTGTGTGTGTGTGTGTGTGTGTGTGTGTGTGTGTGTGTGTGTGTGTGTGTGTGTGTGTGTGTGTGTGTGTGTGTGTGTGTGTGTGTGTGTGTGTGTGTGTGTGTGTGTGGGTGTGTGGGGGTGTGTGTGTGTGTGTGTGTGTGTGCGTGTTCACATTCGTGAGTGTATGTTTGTATGTGAAGTGTGTGTATGTGTGTGTGTCTCAATGGCGTCTTTAGAGTGGTTAATCAGAGGAGAGGTTGTGGAGAGCGTCAAAGTGTCAGGGTGGCTCCGGTGAAGAGTCCTCGAGCCCTCTCGCTGTGTGTTGACACCTCTTAACCTTAGTCTATCATCTCTCACACTCGCCGGATCCCTTTCTATTGACACTCGCCACCCTGTAGCTCTCCAAAGACCCGAAGACAATCCACTACAGTCATTGTTAGCACGGGGACAGCATTGATGCCTATATTGAAGCCTAGAGAGGATGATGTAATATATGGAAATATAGATTATGGTGAGGGCAGGTGAGGTGTGTTTATATTTAGTGGCTCTTTGATATATTTTTTTATTCACTATTAGTACGGGTGGATGAATTGATCGAAGATAGAAATGCATTAAATACAAGGGGAAAATGGATGGATGTTACATGGAGGGAGGGGTGGGTTATTTGCCAAGGGTGGATGAAGTGGTTTGAAGAACAAAATGAATGGATAATAAACTATATTTGGGGGCTGGGACACACACAACACCACACATGTCGGGTAAAAGGCTCACTATATAGTATACTGGTTTCATCTCCTGAAGAAAGTATTCTGTCAGACTCTGCCATTGTACACAGAACCTCATGTACATAACTGTTTTTTTTAAAATGTGTATATACTTTACTTTACTTTATTTATTTGGTCGGGACAGTGCACATTGATGAACACAAGGTGTAACACACACACCTGAGCAAGTGTAAATATGCCGGATTTAGCAAAAGCTATACTTTCCATCCGTAGTCCCCAAAAAAAGAAGAAACAAAAAAAGAAATGTTGTTATTTTATCACGTTTCTTTTCTGTTTTATTTCCCCCCTCTCTCTGCCCCCCTCCATGCCCCTTTCCTTTCTGAATACTACAACATAATGGAGCTTGCACAAAAATGAATTTCACCCATTTCTTTACACCCGTAAACCTGTGATGTGAGAATATCCTGTAAGGCCGAAGCAGGGACGGATTAAGACTGGCCATACGGACGGCCATATAGGAGAGACCTTGTAGTGTATAGGTTGAGAGGACCACATTTGAGCGTTCACCTACAGTATGCACTGTACATCCTATTGTATGTAGAGAACCAAACGACCAACCGACTTCAAACTCGGCGTGCTAAGGACCCGGGGGAGTGCAGCGTCGGTTGGTCAGGCGAGTCGGTCGGACAGGCGGTTGTCCAGTGGATATCAGTCTCATGTCCCAGGGCCCAAACCAGGGACCCCCTGGCTACTGGTCCCATTGGCTCGGTCCAAAATTCAAATACTAGGGGACAGAAGTCCTGAGCTGAGCATGCTCTACTGTCAATAGTTTCAGAGAAGGATAGACGGGTGCAGACTCTCAGTGAACAGTCTATATAGAAACAGTCCGCACTCACGAGGTGATTTTTCTTTTAATTTTATTATTTACCGCAGCAGCAGTCTCTGACAAACGGACGCGTTTCCGCTACTCACGCCTTCATCAGCGTCCATAATCCATCCATGCTCCAAAGAGAGCACAAATGGATGGTTCCATTTGTACACTCTTAGTTAAACACTTGAACCCCAGCGTCCCTCTTCTGAGGTGAACATTCAGGTCGCAGCGTGGCACGTTGTGAGCATGCAGACTAAATTAACACTAAGGATTTTACTGTGTAAGAACAAAACAAAATTAAGAACAATAAAATAGTTTGATGGATGGCTGGATGGATGGATGGATATAGATCGAGTTGGGTGGGTGGGTTGATGGATGGATGAATGGAGTGATGTATGGAAGGAAGGACAGGTGAGTGAGTGGGTAGATGGATGATAAATGGATGGATGAATGTCAAATAGAACAATAGACAAGTCTGTAGAACAGCTAATTGATCAACAAACTTGCAAACGTGTAAATGAATCTCTCTCTTTCTTTCCTAAAACCAGGAAGTGTGGGATCACTGTCCACCACTGTCACTGGCTAGTGTAAGTGGGGTCAGGGGTTTGGGGTCAACTGAGAAGAGGTCAAAGGTCATAGAGCAGTGGGTCTTGTTAAAATACCTTTTAGCCTCCTTCAGGGATGTTATGTAATGGCTCTGGGAATAGGTTGGGCTGGAGGGTGAGGTTTTGTTGGTGGATGCTAAATGATATATGTTCTCTGCTTTATGCCAGATGTATATTTATTGCCCTTTTTAAAAAATCAGGATGTAAAGTAAGTGCTAGAAGGTCAAGAAGGGTCAGGCTTAACGTTTGTGTATCATCTTCATTGTCCCATGTTATTGTGTGTAAGAAAAGGCAGCATCATCAACAAATATAGCTCCAGCGTATCTTTATGAATATATTTTTAATTGAATGTTTTTCCAGGGTACTGTGGTTATGATACACGACCCAAATGTTTTCTTTTGTTACACAAAGAACCTTCAAAAGGTTTTATACAGTATGGAGGAAAAAAATGACTCTGAGAAGGGAGCAAAGGTTTACCCTCTTTAGGAACTGGGTTTGTCAATATATTGGGGACATTTGAATATCAATACGATCAGTGCCCTGTCTTCAATCTTAATCTTTAATATGGTGATAATAAGCATATTAATTTTCATAAGTTTCACTCAATAGCTTTGGAATATGAGCGATGGTGGCCCCTTTTTAAGCTGCAAATATCCATCTCTCTCCTCTTTGTCGTCATTGATCACTCCATAGCGCCATACAGTCTCCCTCTCCCTTGCCCTCCTCCAGTCTCTCCCTCTCTCTCGCCTGCCTTCTGTCTTTCTTTATTCTCACACTGTAAAATCCGTCCTTATTCCCCGCTCCAGCACACTAACCGTGTGCACTACCTTTTATCAGTCCAGAGCTGTTAAATTAATAAATTGATATTGACGAGCTATCAGCCGGGGGATAAATTATTTGGGAGCAGAAGGCTAGGGTCACGTGACTTTTAGTACCCACGATTCTGTAATTATTCCCCACGAGAAGCATGGTGGTGTGGTGGTGCATTGCCCATCCCCCCCTTGGAAATGAAGACACACACACACACACACACACACACACACACACACACACACACACACACACACACTCTCACTCTCACTCACACATATGACTATAAATAACCACACATACAGTGGATTATATGGTGGCCATGGGAATAGTGATGATCATTATTGCTATCATAACCGTCATGATACAGGGAGTTAGCTAGCTAGAGATTCAATTTTACCATCACAATTTACACAAACCCAAAGTGGATACCTATGAAATGTGTGCACCGGTGTGTGGCCGACACATGCAGTGCGTATGGAATGTATAGAGACGATGTAAGCGCTGAATGCAAATTACACAATATTGACCACTACGTTGCCTTGAGCGTAGGACAGGCTACCTGCAGAGGTGCAATGTAAAATGGTGGAAAGAATCTTATATTATGCAGCCGGTTTGGTGCACCTTCCGTAATAAATGCAAATGAGTGCTACAAACTGGGACAGGGAGGTAAAGGCTGCGGATGAAGGGACGTAAGCGTGTCAGAGTGCCAATCATGGAAGTGCTCTTGTTGCCCTGCGGCCATCGCTGACCTCTTGACCCTGGCCATGGCCTAAAGGTCAGAGGTCATGAATAAGGGGTCAGCAGAGATCACCGCAGGCACTGGCCAGAGAACATCACCATGGCAACACCTCCTCTCTCATTGGGAGGAGAGGAGGGGACCTGCCTGCTCTCCATAGTCCTGCTCTAATATTGCATACATACACACACACACAGCCCAGGCTGAGCATCACATCTGTGCCATTTGATGGGGAGTGAAGCTGCCCCTATTGGCTCAGAATATACTAGCACACAGCTGAATGAGTCAGTGGGCAGAAGAATGCATCCAAAGTCCTTTGCTTGAAGCCTAGTATGAGCACATGAACAGCAACAGCAAACCACATCTCTAGAATTAATAACATCCAATTAAGACCATGATCTATACCTGTAAAATCCTCAGTGTTAATTTAACTCACTGACAGCTGTACATTTGTTACATTTGTACCCTTACAAATTGATAAATTAACACTGAGGATTTAGCTTTTAAGATGGTAAAGTTGTCCATATGCCCTATAACCCTATTTCTTTTTCACTATTAGTTTGTCAAATTATTACTGTTAGGGTAGAGCAGAGGGTGACAAGCTTGTGTCATTCTGACAGAAACATATATTTCAACATTAAACACATAAACCTTAATTTAAAAGAAAATCTGTCTGCTCTATGCACAGCAGACATATTATAAAGAGATTGGGCTGCTTATTTACTTCCTTCACAGGTGTTACCAATGATACTAATGAAGGCTCTGTTCCATTCATGGTCAGACAGAGACAGGGTGCTGATATTGTGCATGTTGGCTCACTGGAAACACTCTGCTACACCAGTGGGTCTCAATGTGTGGTCCAGGGACCCTCGTTGTTCCTTGAGGGGTTCCAAATTTACCCTCAAGAGTTATGGGGGTTCTTGAAATTAAAAGGTTTGAGAACCACTGTGCTACACTAAATGGAACAGAGCCTTAATTAGTATCATTAGTAACACCTACCACAGGAAGGAAGAGGCCCAACTTCTTTACAATATGGCTGCTGTGCATAGAGCCTATTGCATATAGGCAGGCCTTGGTGCTCCTGAGTCCTGTCCCTAAAAGGAAAGGGGAAGGCGGAGGGGTTAACACAGCCACGCTGAGAATATTTATAGGCATCGTGCGACATCTAGTGGTTGGATTCGACCACTTCTAGCCAGCGCCGCTGTGTGGTTCAGGTCTCTTCTTTTGCAGAATGAGGGGGGGGGGGGCGTAAAAAATCGCTCGGTCTGCCTTTGTCTCCGGGGAGCTTCGGTCGATGCTTCGTCCTACCATATGTCTGAGCGCAGCTGCCAATCAACAGGTCAACGCGACCCCGGGGAGGTAGAGACTAGTGGGGAGAGATCAAACAGTGGACCTCGGGGATGACAGATGCAGATGAAAAGAAAAGGCAATAAAACATTGCTTCAAAGATGGCAACGGTGCACTGGGAGGCAAATTATTGTTAACAGTAATCTGCAGAATAGCTGCCTCGCATTCATGATGATCGATTGACTATTATGGAGCCTTTGAAGCTGAGGCAGCGACGGGCTATTGTTCATGATGGGACACAACTAGGAAAAGCAGCTGGTTTTGGTTCATATTCTGTGTGGTGTGCTACTTAAGGTTTAAAGACTACTTGCTTCTGTCTGTGCGACCAAAGGCTTTCTAATCGTCTTGTAATTTTCGACTCACCACAGCTTTAGTTCATACAAGCAGCTGCAGAATTTCAATAATCTACCAAAATAAAAGACACTAATGCATTTGTGTGTGTGTGTGTGTGTGTGTGTGTGTGTGTGTGTGTGTGTGTGTGTGTGTGTGTGTGTGTGTACATACATACATACATACATACATACATACATACATACATACATACATACATACATACATACATACATACATACATACAGTAGGCCTACACATATCTCTAGGTCTTCATATGATTTTCCCATGTGAGGTGGTCAGACAAAATCGAACTCAATCAGTTTCCTATCTGTTACCTACCCAACGTTTACTGACAGACAGTTATATGAACCTCAAAGCTGCATCAAGATTTTTTCCATTGCATGACTTTGTTTGTTGCAAGTTACACATTAAATTAACTGTAGATGCCAATAGCAAGCCTAATTAGGCATAATAATATTCAATTATAAATATCACTAAATCACAAAGCTTCTCAACAGCTAATATATGTGTGATCATATTCATTTCTAAATGAGTTGTTTGAGGTCCAGTTTGATAGTATGTTTGTTCATGTCTGTGTTTGCTTTGCCCATAGTCAAACCGAGGGATCCACATAAGCTAATAAATCAGCCATGGAATTCTGTTGCCAATGTATTGTCCTCTCTACTCTATCAGGGACACGTCTGGCCCCATACTCTACAACCCCTTGCATAGTTACACATACAGTACATACAGTACACATGTATTCCCCCGTCCCATCCACCCCCACACACACACACACACACACACACACACACACACACACACACACACACACACACACACACAAAATGTGTTTATTTTGTTGCTTGTGGAACATTTTTATAGTAGGCTGTGTTTCCCTCAAGTGTGTGTGTGTGTGTGTGTGTGTGTGTGTGTGTGTGTGTGTGTGTGTGTGTGTGTGTGTGTGTGTGTGTGTGTGTGTGTGTGGAGGCGCGCGCGTGTGTGTGTGTGTGTGTGTGTGTGTGCGCGTGCGCACCACATGGAGGCAGCAATGCAACCAAATTAAAGCCTTGAAGCTGGTGAATTGAAGAGGATTTGAAGCAGAGAGCAATTCATGGTTATTAAGCAAATTGAATCTCCAATTAGCTGTTGACATTGAAAAGGGAGAATTGTTTATCAGAAAATAATTACATGGATTTGTAATTGCCCTAATGAGCATATGAACAGTTTTGAATTAATCCTCCTTTTTGTTAAGCTTTGTCCCTCAGACTAAATAAACTTAGAAATTATTTTGATGTCAAATATTGCCCTACTCAAGTAGTCAATAATATGATAATAAGAAAGCCTTCATGAGCTCAGACAAAAACAAAAAAGTGTGTGAAAAAAATGTGTGACCCTGGCATTGAGGATGTAAAAGTCAACATTTGCCAGTCAGACATGAATTTCACCATTGATGAGAGAGCTGGACATTACATTCATATCTACTGCTAAATGTCATCTCTTACTTGCACAAGAGACTGCATGTGATATTATAAATCTTAAGCATGCACCTTATGTGTATTTGATATTGTTTGTACTATTATCAAACCTTTTCCCTTTGTGTATTTCTCTAACCAACTATATTTTGTAACTGCAAAACATGGGAGCTTGTTGTAACAGAAAATAATTTCACCCACTAATTTAAATTTACACCTGTAAGCTTGCAGTTTGAGGATAAACTTCAACTTGGACTTGGAGTTGAAGGACTGCTAAAACAGACTTACCGGTATATTTATGGACATGTTGTTGTCTTATGTCATCACCAAAGCTAATGTTTGTGTCTTTACTCATGCGGAAATATTAACATACTAGGAAAAAGAAAAAAAGAGCGCTTCAGCATGCAGACTGAAAAAAATAAGCTTAACCTTTTTAGCTCGTGGCCTTCTTCAAGGGCACATCATGTTTGAATGTCTTTCACTTCATTCATACACTACCGTTATCCAAAAGGACAACAAGTGTCTGTAAAGGGTTAGAAACCCATCAATCAATTAATCAATTACTGTTGCACAAATCCATCACAGTACACAAAGGGACATGCATAGGCAATTATACTATGAATACACAGGAATAAATAAATAAAATAGAAAATAATAATAATCTGACCGTACAAAAACACAAAACATGATCTTTTGAAATGATCACTTCCTTTTCTTCTCCAATGATTGTCTATTGTATTTGTTTATAGTTTGATTAATATAACTTTTTTTCTGAGTGTGACCCTATCATTATTGTATTAATTGCTGTGTATTCCTTTGTATATGTTCTGCTAATGTGTGTCCTTGAGTGTAGTGTGATACTCAGCAGTTCAGCAACAGTTATTACTCACTAGGTTGAGTGCTGCCTTTTTATATTTAATATCTTCATTAACTGTCATTGCACTGTCTTACTTTAACGCTTTTAAAATGTTGCTTGGACCCTAATGTTATTTCTGCCCTTTTTTTGTCACTTGGTCATTTGACTCAACATGCACCTTTGTTTTGTTTTAATCTTCATTACCCCATTCTAATCTCCCTCAGTCCCCTGATATTTTCAATATATACCTTGTTCATTCTTGTTCCCATTCTACTATATCCCCATGGGATTCCTTTCTATCTCCCTCCATACAAATCCACCTCCTCCACCTGCTAAATCCACCTTCTTCTTCCTCCCTCCCCCACTATCATATTTATCCATTCCTCCACCTTTTCCTCATACTGACTGTCCTTTCCTCTATATACTCCCTTCAGCCCTGCCTTGTTCCCGTGTTCCCTCTCTTGCCACTCTTTGTAGGAGTGGTTGCAGATTACATTATTTGGGATTTGTGGGATTATCAAGACTTTTATCATATGAGATAGTTTTGGAAAGTCCGATTTTCTTCTTTTAGGGTACAAGATTTTGCTTCCTACCAGCTTTGACTAATTAGCATATGAGGCTTGTCGGTACATGAGTGTGCACGCGCACGCGCGCACACACACACACACACACACACACACACACACACACACACACACACACACACACACACACACACACACACACACACACACACACACACACACACACACACACACAGATGCATCAGGACACATCTTTGGCCCCTAATCTACATCAACCCTCTGCCTCGTTCCATTTTATTAGATTAAGAAGATCACTCTCTGACCCACACATACAGTACAAGTGTGCCCATGTTTGTGTGTGTGTGTGTGTGTGTGTGTGTGTGTGTGTGTGTGTGTGTGTGTGTGTGTGTGTGTGTGGGTAGCTCTAAGCTCATAAGAAAGTGGCCATGTATTACAATAGAAGTTGGGCTCAGAGAGGTGAAGAGATACCCTTTTCCTCCACAGTACATACTGGACATATTAGGTCCTGGTCTTTTGATGAGTGAAAGGCTGTCTTGTGGCCTTTACCTGTCACTCCATTTAGGGGCAGGTTATGAACTTTTGACATATGCTGTTCTTCCAGTTTGTATCCTGTTCAACTTGCTATGGACCTGGTCTACAAGATTCTACACAACATTGGGATCCCCCTGTATTTTTCAAAATACTACCAAAACGGAAATGAAGTCCACGATCATAACACCTGAGGCAGCTCCACGGATCATGTTCAACCCAGATTTGGCTCAACAAAGGGAATGAACTCGTTCTCATGCTATTCAACAAAAATGTGGCCCTACCAAAAGGAGTAAAGGAGTGTAAAACCCTACTCACTTTCAAAACTGCCTAACCTATAGCCGAAACGTTTGTCCTATCACTTTGCACTACAGAGCACTTTTGGGTTGAGCATGTATATATATATATATATATATATATATATATATATATATATATATATATATATATATATATTTAAAAAAAATTCTATTAAAGTCTTTGTCTAACTCCTTTATCTCTTCAGTTCTCCTCTGATGACAAAATGGCCGTGGCGATGAGTGCAGTATAGGACTCCACCCAGACTTGTTCCCTGATCTCTGATGATGGTGTGGCAGTGGTCGCCGTGGTGACCTCCCCTCCCCCCTCCTATCCAATTTCATGCTCTTCTTTCACTTTCCTCTCTTCATTATCTTCAGCTGACCTTTTCTAGCCTCTTCCCCTGGTATCTTCGAGTCAATCCCCACCTCTTTGGGTTTAGGACTCTGGTGATCTGGCTAGTTGTTTACTGTCTGAACGGACTGCACCGCTGTTCGACTTTCCACCAGCCCCTCTTTGGAACTCTTGACTCCTTTATTGATAATAGTGAAGTCAATAGTGAAGCTCAGTCCCAGCCTTATACCCAGCCGCTATTGCTGCTGCTGCTGCTTCTGTCCACCATTGTGATCTCTCTGAGTTTAGAAGTCTGTCCTAAAATTATCTCCACAATTCTGTTTCTGAGTGTCACAGTATTGTCTTACAAAGTGTACTACTTTAGAAAAATAATGTGATTCAATACTCCTCTCTCCACCATAGACTGTAAAAATGAAGGCTCTCCACTCCTCTTTTGCAGAAGACCTACTGTGTGCGTGTGGACAGGATCAAGTTTACAGACAAAGATGAGTTTCTCAATGACTCTCTCACCAGAAATACAACCTCAACTTGTGGAAATGATGTCAAGTTACAAGGGAAAGTGACGTGTGACTATTTTATCTTGCAGAGAACCTTTGATTAAATGTTACTGTCTCCAATAAACTTTGGATCAAAACCTTCCTTTTTGTTTCTGTGATTTCTATGATAATATGAAGGACTTTTATTAGGGTTGTGAAGACTGTTTATATGACAGTGGATCCTTCCCTCACAGAAGAGAGGGGCAAAGGAACACAGCGGCATCCAAGGGTTTGGGGATCTTAATATAATTCCCCAGACCCCAAGGTACAGGGTATTTTTTTAACCTAAAGCAAATCTTTCCTAATACACGATATTAAACGCTCAATATTTAGGAAGTGTTCAAGGGATGGGTGCTATTGCACCAAAGGCCTTTAGGTGGCAGTATTATCCCGTTGAAGTGGTTTTGTCGAGAGCTGGTTTGTCCAAGTTCACACTGAGTCTCAACTTACACTAAACAGGCCTATATTTTACCCATGGGAGTGAAGGTATTGTGCAGAAATGAATAGTCATAAGGCAACCTGACCTCTTATGAGTGAGCCAAAGGATGGTGGTTTCATTCACTGTTGTTGCTTGCCTTTTGTTTGTTTCCTGATCCCTTTTCCCTTACTCCTACCATGTCTATTTCCATTTGTAACCTAATTATTAACACCATTTAAAGTTTTGAGCTTCTTATTTAAAGTGAAGCAAAAATATTCAATTTACACAGTTAGCTATTTTGATAAAATTGTGATCTCTCCATTCTATTCAGTTCAAAGGAACAAACATGGTCTTATAGCTTTGTCTGTTAGACCCACCTCTGAATTAAAATGTCTATGTCTCCTATATTTTACTGTATTTTTCACTTATTATGTTTGAGAACTTTACATATGATAACTTTTATTTCTATTACATTTATTTCAACGTTTTGAATTAGGTTAGACTCTTTTCTTTCCATCTCAGATCTTTGCCAATGTCCCATTTTAAGGTTTCACCACCACACATGAGGAGCAGCCATGTCTCAAAATGTTCACACTGTTAGTCTTGTCTGACTCTTCACCCTCGTTCTTGTATGAATATTAAGAATTATGATGAAGGAATGATCAAAAGTAACCTGCCTACCCAAACTTTAATTTTAATTCTAGATTGTATCTTCAATGAGATATCACTCACATGAATTTACAATTTATTTTTAGGCACAGACGCTCTTATTTGATTTACAAAGTGCTATGGTCAATCCCATGTGATCACATGTGATTCTGAACAAGACAAACTTATGCTATAACATCTATAGGCAAGATGCTTTTTTTTCTAAAGGATTACTTTGCAAAAGATGAATTGCAGCAATACATAGGCTATGTAGCCTACCTTATCACCTTTGATAAATGTGATGTGAGTAGACATGATTGCAATGCATTTATTCTGAAAAGGAATTAAATTGCCTTCAGTCCAACAAGCAGACCATATTGCCCCCTTGTGTTTAAATAATACAATTCGAAATATAAAGGCACAGTAGTCATGTGTGGACATTATTGTATTGGAGCTGTAACCATATTATTTTGTAGATATGTTATTATATAGGTATAGCCTACAGATAGACATAGTACAGAGATAGCCTACATTATAGTATAAATAATTTTGAATAAATGTACACCTTATAATGTGTAACGATGTAATTATGTGGTCTGGTTGTGAAAAATAATTGTATTAAAGCATAGCCTATATGTCTATTTAACCTTATATAACCTTGACATAGTCACTCATAACAGTTTGACAGTCCTTGTAAAGTAAACGATTCCTTGCAGACAGATGAAACTAAGAGGAAACTGATTTAAATTTGCCCTTCATCTCAACATAAAATTAAACCACCGTCGTATTATGGCATGATATGGCATTGTAATTTGTTCAATTGATTTTATGCATCAACGAGGCTGTGCTACTACACAAGAAGAACGTTTTGAAAAGCAGGACTGGATCAAGAGATGGAGTTTGTAGTTTTCCCTTTAATACACAATTGCCGGATAGGAGTTATAAAAGTGAAATATAGGCATGATGTTCAGGGGACCTGCGGAGGATTGTTGGAGATTTATAATATTGGATATTGCATTTAGTTCCCTGGTCTGCTTTAATTTCACTGGTAAAAGAGACAAAGCATGACACTTGCATCTTACGGTTGGAGGTATAACACGGAACAGATTATTTCGCTCGGACGGGAGTTTCAAGCACCATGCGAGCCCCTCCACTTGGCACGCCATGATTAAGTTTCACTGACATCTCCCGCCAGCTATCAAACACAAATGTTTAATAGCTCGATACCATTGAACCGAAACAGAGTGAGTATTCAAATACTTCAGCAGGTGTCACAAATTGGGGATACCGAGGCCTTATTTTGGAAAGAAGACCTGCCTCTTAGTGATTTTAAAAAGTTGCACTGTAACTTTAAAAGATGCCTCGGCACGCCTACTTTCCGTGCGCGTCTCTGCGATTGGCCGCTGTCAGCCGTCTAACACACGAACCGCTGCGTCTCATTGGTAAAGCACCGGCCACACTCTGCGACTCTCGCGGTACTAGCTGTACGAAGATGGCGGCCGAACTGGTGGAAGCGATGGCAAGTAGAGCTCTATCTGGCCCGGGTTGATGAGAGAGGGATGAAATGAGTCGGTTTTTGTCGTTGTGACGACAAACGTTTGTCCTTTGAATGTGGCCAACGGTTATAACTGTCGTAATTGTATGCTGTTTTGGTCTACGAAAAAATAAATGAGGTAGCCCCTGTCCTGCTAGCTTTGTGCTAACTAATGTTAGCTCGGGGTAGGCTAGCTTCACGCTGGCTAAAAGGAAGAGAGAGAGCGAGAGAGAGAGAGAGAGAGAGAGAGAGAGACAGGGGAAATGAATGATGGGCAGTTGAAAACACTCGGCTTGGCTTTGCTACTAAACATGCTGTCGGCTTTTTTGAACTGTCCAGCGTCCTTCCGGCTGGCTTCCTCAGCTAGAAAGCTTAATTCATGCACCTGGCTGTCAATTTAATGTTATGGATGGATTGACAGTTGAATCCATACAGTTATGGCAGTTAACCGTTGAGGCTGTCGTTGCAATGGTAAAGATGACCCAGAAGAAGAGAAGCCGCTGTCCCTTCTTGTGTGGAAGCGTTACTGTGCGTTTTGCTAACAACACGACCAGGAAAAGACCGAAATATAGTTGTTATTGGCAAAGTTTGACGCACGTATGGCTGTTTTTTATTTATGTATGTAGGCCTGTGTGTGTGTGTGTGTGTGTGTGTGTGTGTCGGACTAAAGCGGATGTTTTCCAGGAACAAAACATTCTAGGGTAGCCATGCTAGGTCGCCTACCGCGTCACTGCTGAGCATAAAGATGTAAACACACTGGTCTGCTGAGTTTTCTCTTGCGTGTCTTTCAGATCAACCTAGACATTTTGTGTTTTCAAACATTGTAACGAATGGATTATGGTTATGATGAGTATAATATGTTTTGACATTTAAAAAATCAAGTACTAAGCAGCAGGTATCTTTTATTTAAGCAGATACACCTGCATCTGGTCACTTAAGCAAATGAATAGGTCTGTCTATTGATTATCAATCTACATGTATTACTGATTTATCAAACTCATTTTAGCCCTCACAAGACTTTCCCAAATCCATCACCATCTAAATGCAATCCTATGTAACAAAAAAGTCAGCCAGGAACCTCCAATCTTGCATCCAAGTTGTACTCATCGGAATGTTATAGCTATTTTAGTATTTCTATTTAGATCTATTTACCACCCCCTTTTTTTGCTTTACTTTGCCTAAATGCCACCTCCATTCTGGGTTTATGTTCAGAGCTATGCCCAGCTGTTTTCTTTTGCATGATATAATGTAGCCTTGATGCAAGACTGTCATGACAGTCTTCTATCAAGGCAAGGTACAATGTAGAGAAGTGGTTCTCAACCTTTTCAGGCCGTGACCCCCAAAATAATCATATTTGATCTAGAGACCCACATTTTGTTTGACTCGGTCCACAGATAAATATTGTGAAAATAGCAGATCTACAAGCTTGCAACGCTTCGCAAGGTGTTGTGAGCTCAGTTGTGGTCCCAACCCACAGGTTGAGAACCACCGATGTAGAGGATGTGAACGTTGTCTAGGATGCTATAAAATCTTTCCTGTTTTGTACCTAAGTACTAGTCTAAATGTTATGCAGGCTAATGGCTGACATTGATTGTACAGTACGGAGAATCGGAGATAGACCTTTTTAGTTTGATATCATTTAATAAAAATGCTAGATTTAATTAAATGTGCTTCATAATGACAGATATAACATTTAGAGGTTACTTAGGCTTGTGGTTAACAACTGTATTATTAAGGTCACAATTGCAACATTAATCGTCTCGCTCTGCCTAATGATGAGTAATCGTGCATCCAACAGGTTTCAATAAATCTGACTGTACCATAAAAATGCGCAAATGCTTAATTTTGTCACTCTGTTTCTCCCTGATTATACATTTCCTGTTTTGTGTTGTCTTTGTTTTTAGAACATGGTGAAAAGTTTCCGGGTCTCAGACCTGCAAACGCTGCTGGCCTCCATGGGCCGCAGCAAAAGCGGGCTGAAGCAGGACCTGGTTGGTCGTGCCCTGAGGCTGGTGCAGACTGAATACAGTCCAGAGCTGCTTAAGAATGTCCGGCAGCTCTATGAGTCGCGCTTCCCCAAGACGTCCACCTGGTTGGCGGCTCGGCGTCCAGAGGGGGTCCCGGTAGCCTACTCATCCCTCAGTTCCTCCCCCTCTGCCACCTCTCAGGGCGCAGACTACCTCAATGGCATCTCCAAGCCTATCACTACTCCTGTGGCAGAAGTCAAGCTAGTGCCACTGCCCTTCTACCAAACCTTGGAGACGCTGTTGCAACCAACAGAGCTAAGTGAGTGATCCTTTTGGAGTCCACTGGCGTAGGGGACACAATGGTTCATGTACTTTCTCATTATAAACTTCTATTAACCATATTCAAGCAGCGTATTCGGTGGTGGGAAACACTGAAGGGCAGGGGTTTTCCACTCCGCGTAGAGCAAAATGTCCATCGTGTGAATATGGTCTATTTCGTTTCTTAACCTATTATCAAAAAATTACAGTATTTACATACACCAAAAGACGCCATGCTCTACCCAATGATATGGTATGAGATTGATGTTTTACTGATGGTTTTGTTGTCCAATGTTTACAGTTGCCCAGAACAACGAGAAACTGCAGGACAGTCAGTGCATATTTGAGTTAACACAGAGCCAAGCAGACCAGATCAGAAATGCAAGGTATGAAATGTACACCTTTACACCCATGTCAGGTGTGTTTACTTCTTATTAGCTTTAGTTACAAACTATTTAACTGCCATACACCAAAACACACTTTATTTACAAACAATGTAACTGTCACAAAGCATAACAAGCGTTATTTATGAACTATTTAACTGCCAACTACCAAAACACACTTTATTTACAAACTATGTGACTGTCTTACAGCATAACAAGCTTTATTTACAAACTATTTAATTGCAATACACCATAACATTGGAGGAAGAATTATACTATATTGTTATTTTGGTTGTTTATATCTAACCTTTTTATATTTTACCATCTCTTATAGTACTTATATAATACATTATGATATGACATGATATTTGGTAGCCTGTAGGAGCCAAGGTGTCTCCTCTAGGCCTGATAGCTTTTGTTTTTGTTACAGCCTGTCTGTTATGGTTCAGCTTTTCCTTGTAGCAGCTAGTATAACTATGGTCTGAGCCCTGTGCTCTGCTACCCTGCTGCTGCTGCTAGTCACTGAAATGGTTACTAAATGCTAAAATATGCACTTAAATAGACTGTTTGGTCCATGCACTTTACATATAATAAAGTTCACAGTTTGTCATTTATTGTCGATACATAGCACTTTATTTAAAATAGGTTAAAAGCATTGACTGCACATTAATAGGTTAAAAATAGGTTAAATGCATTGACTGCACCTTTCTTAGACTTTAGACTAGTTTTTAATGTATATCTGTCTGATGTATTGTTGTGTTTTTGTTTATGATGTTTAGTGTTTTCTTTTTTGTGATGAGGACCACAATTTAAATA
Organism: Gymnoscopelus braueri; assembly: GCF_963280865.1. NCBI lineage: Eukaryota > Metazoa > Chordata > Actinopteri > Myctophiformes > Myctophidae > Gymnoscopelus > Gymnoscopelus braueri. Next base: position 53,247,187 of record NC_137607.1, on the reverse strand, counting down.
AGCCCTCTGGCTTTATTGTGTTTTTATCCTTGGTGATGCTATGACTGTATGTCAGGAAAGTGCTATTATGCTCTTTTTATGTGATGTCACCAAATAAAATCAATTATATTTACAAACTATGTAATTGCCATATACTGTACCATAATACCTGTTTCTCTCTCTCCTCACTTAGTGAGCTTCGTCCAGGAATAAAATCAATCCAGGTGGTTCTTAGGTAAGTTCATACCAGTTCCCACTCCTACAACCCGGCCTATCAGTTCAAATCACAAAGAAACGGATATTTCATAATACTGTGGCCTGGAAGGTGCTGTGTGTGTGTGTGTGTGTAATGATTTACAGATATTTACACACTCTTTTTCTGTCTTATTGTTAACCATTGAAGCCCTATTTTATACTTCATCATATGGTGTCACATGGCGAAATAGCCGATACACAAGCGCTCAACGCGAAAAAGAAAGAATCCTTGTAATGTTAAGCGGTGAGGACAAACAATCAAAGACTAGCGAGGCACATTTTCAGTTGCATTTCTATCAGAAATCCCCATTAAAATTGAACATCTGAATTACTCAGCCAGCCATTCATTGACCAAGAGGATCAATGACTTGATTGGTTCAATGAGGTTGTATAATAATAATAAGCTTGTAGAGCAGACATTCTTATACAGCACTTAATTATGATTAATGTTAACCGCCCTCTCTCATGTCATGTTCCGTTTCCAGAATCTGCTACACAGACTCCATTGGTGTACAGGAGGACCAGTACCCTCCCAACGTTGCTGTCAAAGTCAACCAGTCGTACTGTCACGTACCCGTGAGTAGACTATCTTCAGTATGAGAAATATAAGAGCTGTAAAATGCAAAGTAAATGAATAAATGATATTTAAGCCCCTGGGAAGGAGCTCAGGGATGTTCATCATTTCCGTTTGAATTATTAATGACATGACAAGGCTGTTCCTTTTTCATTGTATTTAAATAAAATGTGCCTGGAACTTCACATGGAAACTGGGTGTTAATAATTTTTGTTCATATTTCGGTTTTGTGTGTATCTACAGGGCTATTATCCCTCCAACAAGCCTGGTGTTGAACCCCGTCGCCCATGTCGTCCTGTAAACATCACACCCTGGCTACATCTCTCCGCTATCACTAACAGAGTCACTATCACATGGGGCAACTTCGGCAAGGTCAGCCTCTTACCAGAATACTGGACGTTGTCTCATAGTTTGTGTATCTCAAAACCTTGTTTTACAAGGATGTTGGGGTCAATTTAATTTGCATATCAAGATCTTGAAATTGTCTTGGGTTTGCAAGAATTAAGACATTTTTGGAATTTTTCAGAGAGCTCTCACAACTAAACTCAATTATGAGGAATTTTAAAGAATTAAAATGTTCACTCAATGATCTGTTGGTTGGCACTTAAAATTGGTGCTTACAGCATCATAATCTCTGCATTTGATTCCAGCGATATTCAGTAGCAGTCTATTTGGTGAGGGTCTTCACTTCAGCTGACCTCTTCAGCCAACTTAAGCACCACTCTGTCGAGAGTGCAGATCGCTGCAGAGAAAGGAGTAAGTTTTGCTTTTGTATTTGTCACTTTTCTTCCAAACATGACTAATTTACGGCACATTGACACCTAGACTGTTTTCTCAGTTTTAATTGAACAATTTATTCAGTTTACTCCATTGCTCTGGTTCATTTGGAGAATGAAGCACGTGCATTCGAACTCTGGTGTGGATCAAACAACCGAACCATAGTCATCCTGAAAATGTCAGGACTCTGTTCGGTTGAAGGTGAACAATGGTCTGGTGCGTTACATGTGTGAACGTAATTGGACTTGCTATAGGAACTATTACAGGAAGCAAACCAAAATACAGTGCATCGTGTGGTGATTCAGGAACAATATCTAGACATAAGCAATGTTGTGACGGGTAATGAAAGTAAAACTAGCAGTGTTGCCATCGTTTACTTTCATTTTGCACCACAGCCATATCCGATGCAGTGGTTGCGGATTAGTAGGCTAGGTTGTGCGTGAACATTAATGTGAATATGTGCGCAGGCTGTTTCATTCAGGTGGGACTATTATTCATTCAGGGGGTGTGGGATCCAAAACACTTGTAGGGGAAACACTGGCTATTATATATTTTTGCAGTTTAATGCTGGTATATCGTCTTTGCAGTTTAATTCATGCAACATTAAATGCACCTCACTCATCTTCTGTGTAAAAACTACATGGAGAACATATCATAGGCATTCATCAGGGCTCGCCTTCCCCTTGTAGCTACGTCTCAATAAGTATACATCATTAACAGTGTTAATGATTGTCTCTCAGCCACAGTGTGGTGGTGGGATTGTGCACTTGACCAATAATTAGTTTGTGTTAGCCTTTTTTTTTTACAAATAAGTTTGTTAACATTGATTATAACTTTGTGTTTCATGGTGTATTTAGCTATGGTGTATAATATATAGCTATATAGCTAGCTATCGTTAGTTAAACCTTTGCTGTCCAATCCCTGTACTGTAAATATTGTGTGTGTGTCTGTCGCTGTTCATTCCCTGTGGTGCTGAAATACGTATGTGTGTTGGGCTACTTAAAAAAAAAAAAAGGCTGGTTATTGCAGGTTTATGGTGCAGGTGTGAAATTGAACTGTTTTAAGCCCCCCCCCCCCCCCCCCCCCCACCGGCAGAAACGCTGATTTAGCTTTTCCAACACCAAAATGTATTCCCCGTCTAAATGATGTATCTTCAATTTCTTATTTATCACTCTATCTTATGCTAAGAGCAGATTCTGTCCTAAATATAAGATTCTATATCTTAAATATCACTTGTTTGTCAAATACTGTACATTGATTTGATCTACAGAGACTCCTTGCAGCATCATAATGATCTGTCTGCCATTTCTCCCAATCCAGTACAAGACAAACTACGTTTTGACCCAGAGAGTGAAATTGCTACCACAGGTCTCCGGGTTTCTCTCATCTGTCCAGTGAGTATTTGATAGTTTGCACTCAGCTAATTTACGAATATGCCAGTGTGATTGCTGATGTTTCTGCATTTTCAAGGCATGTTGCCTTACTCAGTTTATGATATAAAGCCTGGTAAAAACTAACATGTCTTTCTGTCTTCCACAGCTGGTGAAGATGCGGATTGGTGTGCCATGTCGAGTTTTAACCTGCGCCCATCTTCAATGTTTTGACGCCGTCTTCTTCCTTCAGATGAATGAGAAGAAGCCCACATGGACTTGCCCCGTATGTGACAAGCCTGCTCCATTCGAACTGCTCATCATTGATGGGTAAGAAGACAGAGACACGCTCAGGCCTGTCACAAGCTTCCTCTTCACTTTTTGGAAAATGTTCATTAATGTGTCATTTTAAGGGAACTTCGCTGCATGTTGAAACCAAAGAGGGCAAAGAACGCTGAAAAGACGCAGGTCAAAACTTGTCTCCACCGAATGTGTATTCACTGTAAAGGCTTGAGATGGGTTTTGTGGCATTCAAAGGTTATCTGCCTTTTTTATTCTTTTTTGAATATTCAATATAGCTTCTATACCAACAGATTTAAGTCCATAAATTGGCTTGCTTGTTGGATAAAGTTGATAAACTTTAGGAAGATGCTAATCATTGATCATTAAGGGAGACTAACAAGACTACTGAAGCTGTCCTCTGGACTATGCAACCAAATTAAATCTGTGATGTGAAGCATGTGTTCTACTGATGTGTAATAACAAACTCAGACCACACTGACCTGTGCTATTTATCACTTTCATAGCAGTTATATTTTTGTTGTACTTGCATGTGTCTTAACCACATATAAGCCCTACAATATATGTACTCTACATCGTCATAATGACGAATAATGAAAGTAGCTGATCTACCAGCTCACAACACAGCATATGTTTCCTCTTTTTTGAGGGGGCATTTTTAATGCCCAAATTAGGGATGTCAGCTTGAAAGTGGTTAATTGTCATCTTTCAGGCAGCTGTCTGAAATCCTGAAGGAGACGAATGAGGACATTGAGGAGATCGAATACTTAACTGACGGCTCCTGGCGACCCATCAGTATTGAAAAGGAGAGGGAGAGGGAGAGAGAACGCAGCAACACACCTGAATACCCTGTTGTTGATATATGTGAGTGTTCTGCTAAGTTCAAAGCCAAGCCATAATCACCTCTAATATTAGTGTTTTATTTTTTATATATCAAACACCGTTTTGCACTATATACTGACCCGTTTTTATTGAAGAGGAAAAGAAAGTGTGTATATATGTGGCTTGATACATTGGCCCTCAATTAGATTAACTTTAGGCAACGACGAATTCTGGGCGATGATTTATTTATCACTAAACTGAACTTCATTGTTGAGATTTACAGGTGTTAAAAAAGGTGACATTCAGTACAAGCTCCATCATTGCACTTTCAAGAAAGGTGGAATTAAATGTAGAAGGAAAGAAAAAACAGAAAAACTCGTCAGATATCAATTATAAGCAGAGTAGAGATGTATACGTAAAATGCAATGTGCAGTTAAATTGCAGATACTTACATAAGGTGAATGGTTTAAAAATCAATAAAATTAGGCAGTTAAAATGACAGCTTATATAATAACAGCCGACATCCGTAGTGGGGTACATTGTTCTGCAGACATACATTTACAGACGTGTATATATACTGTATATTTACACAGGGAAAAAAATCTCAGCCATTCACAAAGGCAATGAGAAAATGGCATTTGGTCAATGCTGTACTATAAGTAGATTAACATTGCTGTCAATAAGGAACTGCCCCTGTGAATTAAATGGTAGTCCCACTGGGGTTTCCCGACAGTTGGTGGAGGGAGTTGGCTGGGAAACGCACAGCCATTCTGTAAACCGTCAAACATTGTTTTCTTCGTGCCCAGATAAACTCCTTCAATTGCAAAGTGGATAAACATTAAAATGGACACTATCACCATTTTTCATGGTTAATGTTATATGTTATATTCACAGGCAGTAAAACTGAGAAGTTTTCTGTGTGACTCTGAAACTCTGCCGAACGTAGTGCGGAAAGGTTTACCCAATCATGGCTGAAAACTACAACCCTTGCTTCGTGTTTTTTTTGTTGTCACAAAACTTTAAAGCAGGTTAATGTAATGACAGCCAGCCATAGACCATATGGGTTTGCCAGGCTGATGCTTTTCCCAGAAATACAACATGGGAATGGTAGGAACACAGTCTGGATTGTATGAATTGTATTGTAAATATTGTTTCTCTAGATTATGATAACCATCGGAATGGCCGGAGTGACTTATTGTTGGTATCGGTCAAGAATGAGGGTGTCTATCCACTTCTCAATGGATTGCTGAGGTTGGAGATAAACATCTACCATCAGCTCCCAGCACATCATCATCAACAATTAACTGCAATACACATCAAAAGCACACTAAACTTTGAAAACATTATAGTGTCCCTTTAACGATTACCACCTTCAAACTAGAGGCCAGTATATGTAATATGGAGACATATGAAACCTTTTTACACCTACGACATTTGCTGAAGAATGCCATGTCTGCCAGTTATGAGCCCAAGCGCACGTACAACTGGCAGCACCTGAATGGACTTTTTGTTCATTGGTATGTGTGTTTTACCGTAGTACTTTATTGTCTGAACAAAACAGGTATATTGTGTCCCTCTGAAACGCTGCCGAAGTCGTGCTGAAAAGGTCACTGACTGGAGTAAAGTCTGTGAATCTAAAAAACTTGTGAATGTGATATTTGTGGTGTTATTCACAATTTTATTATAATGTTTACATTTACAGGCAGCCCTGAGGTGAATGGCCATTCACCGGCCCACAGCAGCACCAGTCTGACGGGGAAGTCGGGGAGCGGCTCCTTGGGTTTGGCAGGAGGAGCTGCTCTTGCACCAGGAGGAGGCACAGTTGTAGATCTGACTCTTGACTCCTCCTCTGAGGAGGAAGGGGGAGGGGCTGGCGGAGACAGCGAGGACACTGAGGACAGCGCAGAGAGCCCTGCCCCTAAGAGGGGTCGATACAACTACGACAAAGACCTGGTCACTGCCTACTGACTGGCCGGACACCCCACCCCTTCACCTCCACAGACAGACTGAGAGAGAGGTGGGGGGGAGAGAGGCAGAGAGAGAGAGAGGCAGGGGGGCCCAGCTGATCCTGGGGAGAGGAGAACATTAGTGTAGTGAACACCAATGGAAATAACAGCTTTCTAACTCTTCAGCCTACCACCTCGCTGCACCGCCACCCCTCTCTCTCTCTCAGGAGATCTGACTGAATAGAATAACTACCATCACACCTCTTCCCCCTCTAAACTCTTCATTCCCCTCTCTCCCCCGCCTCCCTGTACTTTATATGACTTGGACTTACTGGCTCTTTTAGCCGTGGGCGTTCCGATGTATGCGTCTCAGATTTTTGTCACTTTTAGGATGAACGGGTAAGTGGGGAAAAATGGAGGCGCCTTTAGTAGTTTGTTAGTCAGAGGTCAAAACACGAACGACTAATAAGGGGACTTGGCATACATATTTTGGGGGAGGGCAAGCTGAAGATGTCTGAAATGTGATGAAAGTTATATCTCCCTCTCCTATTAAAATTAATATTATTTTTGGGTTTTATTTGTTCAGAGAAATCATGGCTTGAAAATGTTTTTTCAGGAATTTGTCCTTTTTATTAATGGATGGGCAGAAAAAAAACTCCTGCTGCCCTCTGTTTGATGCTCAACTCTTTTTATTTTATTTTTGGTCCTTTATAGATAAAGAGAACCTACCTCAGTCATATAAACTTAGCAGACATGACCAGAGAGTAGCTTAGAAGCGGGGACAGAAGCATTGATGAGAGATGTTCTGAAGCCAATTTTACACTGGAGATTTTGTTTCCCTAGTTTTCTCCCCCAGGTGTTCCATACAGTTCCTAGTCCTCCCAGCGCCATGAAATGCAAGGTAATCGGTCAATGACAAGCACTTAAGCCCTAGTTTATATGTTGTCGTACGACTGTGTCGCACAAAGAAATTGTGAATATAGCAGATCTACAACCTTGCATTGCGCCTCCTCAGAGCTTGTGAGATCTGCTATTCTTGCTATTTTTTAAAATGTTTGATAATAATGACATGCCCAACTAGAGGCGTTTTGATGGTTGAAAAGGTTGGCAGCTGGGACTGTACTGCAACGTGCAGATATCTTGCTTGAACAACAGGAACTTTGAGGGTTGATTTATTAACATTACATTCTGGACAAAACTCACTCATCACAATTATGTTGTGGCAGTTGTGCCAAAGTAGGTTTGTTTATTTTAAATATTCGTTGATGTGAATTGGTCAGGAGATTTGGGTGCCTTTTTTAGTTTAGTGTTTTTGAATGATGAAGGCTGGAGCCTTTCAGTGGAGAGGCTAGTAGAGCTGGCCAGCAAATGATACCTCCCACCCCACCCCCACCCACTCTGACAGATGTTCTTCTTTTCATTGTGGTTTGTCATTTGCCTAGGCTTTTCCAAGAGGAAAAATAGACATAGGGAGTTGAAGAATTGGATGATAACCATATCTCTAATTCTGGAGTACCGTAACCTTCATAAGTGCTCGCATCCTTTTGACACATTTTGAATTTCTTAAAATCATAGTATTTATTGATAATTGCTTCACAACTTTTATTTTAATAGTGGTTTGCTGTATTTGTACATACATTTTTGCCATGTAAGAGTGCTGTACAGATGAGATCCTGAGGAAAACGATACACTTAAAGGCCTGTGTGCTCTATTGTAAATGAGTCTGGCCCATGACATTGCTGTTGATGAACTGGTTCCTTTTGCTTGTTAAAGCTACCATTCAAACTTATTTTCCTTCTGTTGGGTTCATGTCTGAAACAACCAAACTGATTTTGAATCATTGCCAAGTACAAACCCCATCAACATTTAAATTAATTTCACTAACTGTCTCTCCCTTTTGGAACAAAAGTAAGCCGATTCAACCAACAACTTCCTTTGGCCCCATCCCCATAGGAATATCTGTCATATATTCTTTGCTGGAATAAAAACTGTACTTAATAATGGCTGTAGTGTACCATGTAGGCCTGATGGTTATTTCTCACTCTGCCCCTACTCTAGCATTATCAGTAAGTAATGGTTATTTCTGAGCAGCGGATAGGATACTCAGGCTGGATGTGCAGGCTTCAGTTTTACATACTGTACATTAGCACTGCGGGGGGAAAAGGACACTGGGTTTGAAGTGAATTGCCTTACACCCAGTGATGATTGTATTTTGACTCTTGACCCATCGTCCCAGATGAGCAGTGTTTATCTCCTGTCTCTGACGGCTGTGACCAGGTCACCTCAGCCATCCCGTGGCTCTGAAGATCCAAATCTATCCCACTCCAGTTTGTGGCACTTGAGAAATCGGGGATCAGACCTGCATTATATGACCTCTTTGTATGCTTGTCCCTGTTGTGTAGTTTGATGGGTTCAGAAGCTGCTTCTGATCCATAACTCCGCAAATGCACAAGGGGAATTGCATCTACACATTGATCCAGAGCTGTCGCAAGTGCATGTTCTGAGTTTGAGGCCTGAAGAAGTAGATGTAGTCAAAATCTGGTCTTCCATTTTCTTGCTCTTTTGACACTGACTTGGCTTACAGATCGATATACTGTTATACTGAAACCATTTTGTTAATTCGCACATACCTTTATTGATGGCACTTTGCCTGAAATAATCTTTCCCTTGACCTGAACAGGTTTTTTCCTACGTAAGCTGCATTCAAGCAACATAACGTGAAGAACTCAGATACCCATTTTTAAATAGGCAGTTGGTTGATAAGAATCTACTATATACATTTAAATTGACATTATTTGTTCATAGGTATTTAAATTGGTGTGAAGTTCTCCCTAAACCTTTCCCCCCTATTTGATTACAAATAAGAAGAGGTGCCGGTTGCTTCTGTTGAACTGAGCCAGGTAAAGTTTGTGGTTATGTCGGGATGAAGAGAGTGGAGAGGGTCCGGTCTTTCATAGTGGCTTCCCTTCTTATTAAAATAATGTGTAAGGTAGCATGGGCAGAGGCTTACAATCCACAATTGTCCACAAGTTTGTTGTGTCTTTTTTATATGTTCATGTTAAAAGACAATAAAATTTAAATAATATTTTATTAAGCTTTGAATCGCCTCCAGTTGTTCCATACAGACATTGAGACAATGTAATGGGTACCGGTGTTGAAGCCGATGCCATTAAGGACTGAGGGAGAGAGCAGTTGTAGATTGTAATGTCCTGTACCAAATGTTGGATCTTGGGGACAAATTTGTCACCTGTTGGAAAAACTGTAAATTCAGAATTATCGTATTCTAACACCTGTTATTGACGTGTGGAATTAATTAAAATCCGTTTTTAAAAACTCGTCTGCCATCATGTCATTTTGAACTTAAAAAATGTTGAATATGTTAGGAATAGTGAAATCTCTATTCAACTCATAAGAGTCAAGTCACTTTTGGAGGTACAGATTTGGCAGAGGGGAGGGGGATATACAATCGGGTTCCTCTTTTTGACTCTGTGTTTGACGTTGTAAGATTGTTGGCTGTGGTTGAATAGTAATTTATATGTACCACGTGAGGTCGTATTGTAATTTACTTAGTTGGAATACTGTGATAGTAAAAAAACTCCAGAGGGCCACATTGCATATACTGTCGGATAGACACCTTATCTCCGTATTTTAACATTTTTTGTAAATGAATGCCGTACTTCGCCATTCTATGTCACACAAAAGTAGCAAAAATAGCCGATCTACAAGCCCAAAACGCGTCGCACTGTGACGCGTTTTGGGCTTGTAGATCTGCTATTTTTTTCTATTTTTTAATTGGAATCCTGAATTTGTTTCTGCTATTTTTGAATTGGAATCCTGAAAAGTAACATTTTTATTTAATTTCAAATGCATTTAGTTATAACTAACTAGCTATAACTTTTACTAGTCATTTAAACTAATATAGACTGAAGTAATTAAAGCGGGTCATGTTTGCGGGCCGCATTAAGTGAAGGTGAGGGCCGCATGTGGCCCCCGTGCCGCCAGCTGCCCAAGTATGGCCTGTACTGTACCACCAGCTCACTGACACATGGCTCTGAAATTGACATCAAAACTGAAGTGCCATCTGATCACTTTGTCGTTTGTCAGGACTGTTCCAAGTAGTTGGCATTTGTGAAGTAATTGAACCAAAACACTATGGTAACGTCTAGGGATGGGACGATATGAAAATGTCATGTCACCAAAAATAATTGCGATTAATGATATTATCGTGATAATCAAAATATGCAACCAAAATATGCTTAAAACTCTTAAAATGCCATATTCGCCAAAAATGGCAGCATCCAGCATGTTGTGAGCTTGTAGATCTGCTATTTTTGTCAAAGAGATTTGGTGTAGGCGGGGAAAAAAGCATACAGAGCCACCTCAGGTCCAGTGTATGACGGACAATTTCACAATAAATTAAAACTTCTGCGATATGATTATTGTGTGCATTTTTTTGTTTTGCAATAAACAATAACGATTATCGTCCCATCCCTGTTAACGTCATGCCTAGAGACCAGTTTATAGTTTGTCACTTATAACTGAACATCTACCCCTCTTCCAGACACATCCAACAGGTCAGGTGGCCCAGCTCTCTTGTGTCAAAAGAAAAGGCAGTGACAAGGCAATATCCTTATGTTTACAAAATATATTCAAAACACGGAAATCTCACAAAAACGTGCCATATCCTAATGACACATTCACTGCCAGGGGTTTTCTAAAACAGGCTGTAGTTTCTGCCAACATTTTTAAGCAGTCTGACTAATCTTTCAAGAACCACAGAATATTTATCTCCAGTATGATTGGGCCTCTGATGGTTGCTAATCACAGTGGGTTTCACTGTACTTCTGTGAAGAAGAAAAAAATGTCATTGCGACCTCCCGTTCGCTTGTTATACGCCGTTGAAAATGGCATGTTTCGCCAAAAATACATAGTAAAACACAGGAGCCGAGATACAGAATATTTCCCAAATACTTTAACCAGGAAGTGAACGGAGCAGTAAATCTTTGGATCACGTTATCTCCTGGTTCTGTGTGAAAAACAGAAGATTTGTTTTTATTTTATTTTTTAAATCTCTCTAATATATATCTCTAGGTTGTGAATGAATTGGGCAAAATGGACCACAATTTGATAATATATTACATAGGCTACCATTTAGTTCTTGCATTGCTCAAAAATATTTGAGCTATTTTATTGATCGTGCCATGTGTTTAATACGTGTGATAATGTGTCGAAGGCCTTTAACATCTTGAAATGTGTATGGCCTGCATGAGAGCAAAGGTTCCTCTGGATGAAAATTTTAAATTATTTGCTCAATCATTAAAATTAATCGGGTGGACCTGGAGTATTCGTCTTAAAGGGCAAGACCACTTCAGTAGAGGTTTGGGTTGTCATGATGTAACCCCAAAGGTGGACAAGAAATCTAATATAATTGCTCCATTGATTATAAATTGACAGAAACAAACAGTACTGGGTTTGGTAATGTTCTATATTGTCTGAATCAACTTTGTTTGAGTTTGTTTATGGGCTAAAAGAGTGAGCTGTTTCACTGTACAATGTAAGTTAATGAGTAGTATATTTAGAATTATCAATTTCTAATCAATGGAGCAATTATATTTTATTTCTTGTCCACCTATGGAGTTACATCATGGCAAGGTAACACCCAAACCTCTTCTAAAGTGGTCTTGCCCTTTAAACACCAGAGGGAATTAGGACTGGGTGATATATTGACTAGCGTATATTAGGATATCTGCTCAAATGTGAAATTACATGTTAAATACTCAACTTCAACTTTATTGTCATATCTCAGGGTTACAGGTGTACAAGCTCCCGTCATGTGTAGTTTTCAGGAAAGGGAAGAAGACTAGAGATAGCAAAAAGAACAAAGAAAAAACGGTTAGATTACATGAGACCAATTTAAGAATTATATAGAAAGGTCGACCTTCTGAAAAGTATGTTTATTTATGCACTCAATACTTGCTCTTTTCCACAATATTATTTTTTGGAATGCACCTGTATACAAAATAGGTAAGATATTCCAAATATTCCTGTTATGAGTAGAGTTTGATGTACATACATGCATGGTTATAAAGAAATGATGATGGAATGATGCAGTTAAAATAGCAGCAGATATTGTGACAGAATATACATGAGGTATAGAATAGAATAGCAACAGATTTAGAACATAGACCTTTCAATGGTCACCTTTGTGCATATAGTCTCACGTGCAGGTGAGACATCATTTAGCAGCATACTGTATATCAGGCATGTGAATGTAGACATACAGTAGGTGGCAGTTTACAGTAAGTACAGGAGCAGCAGAGCACCTCTACAGTCTTATTCATACAGAAAAGTAATCCTGTGTGGTGGCCTGTGTTGTCAGGACGGCGTGGTAACACCGTCTTCTCAATGATGATTGATCATCATGCTGGACAGAAATTGTGGTAATGGAAACTATTTTTCAACTTGCAATTGTTTCAGAGATAATGTTTTGTGGTGGGGAAAGGACAGTTTGCAAAAGTCTATGGCAGAAGCTAAACTATCTATAGTGACTTGCTATGACACTGCTATGACACCTGAATTCCCCCCTGGGAATCAATAAAGGTTGATTTATCTTAATATCAAGGGAACAGATCAAATCAAGAAGAAGAAGAAACTAATAATACAAAAAACATTATTGCCATTTGCTTCATAATATGCTGGTTACTGTAGCGCCACCATCAGGAGTATTAGCCCACAATGCCAGTTGAGAAGCTTGGCATATGATATGTGCAAAGTTTTGTTTATTTTCATGCATGGGAAGGCAGACTTCCCCAGAGGAAGAAGAGGCTAATGATACAAAAGTTTTCTTTATACATTATTATAGAGTGAAAGAAACAAAGGATTTTCTATCATTTTGGACGAATCTGGTTGGTAAGAGCATGTGCATGTGGTTCGAGTTTAGAGCCAATTCTGTCTTACATGATGATAACAATCACATTCTCAGTTCACTCTCTAGCTCAGTGGATGGAGCTGTAGCCAGAATGCACTTCAGATGACAAGGGGGCAGTGGTGGAAAAAGTCCAGAATTCAAAATTTACTTGAGTAAAAGTAAGTAAAAAAAATATTGGTATCAAAATGTTCTTAGAGTACAAAAAGTAAAAAGTACTCATTCTCAAAATGTATAAAAAATCTTTTGAAAATAGCAGATCTACAAGCTCACAATGTGTCGCATGGCGATGCATTGTGAGCTTGTAGATTGGCTATTTTCAAATGGCCAAAATGTGGCTGAAGTGGATACTGTATGTTTTGTAATATTAATCAAAATCTACAAAGTAACTAGTAGTGACTAAAGTTTTCAAATAATTATAGAGGAGTAAAAGTACAATATTTGCCTCTGAGATGTGGTGGAGTACAAGTGAAAGTACCAAAAATTGGAAATACTCCAGTCCAGTAAAGTAAAAATACCCCAAAATTGTACAGTACAATACTAGAGTAAATGTACTTAATTACTTTACACCCACTGGATAGAATGCACTTCAGTTCAGATAACAAAGGGGTAAATCTGAAGAACACGAACCGGAAGTGTTAACACTTAAATAGGAACCAACACGATTTCTTCTGCATCAATCAACCTGTCAGTCAGACAGTCCAGAGTCTCGCGCTATTTCTAAAGGCTTGTCTCCTTGTGCCTGCAGTAAAGTTGTATCCATAGATATATAGATGGTTGTATCTGATGCTGCTGCTGCTTCCTGGATTCAAGCAGGGTTGCCATGTCCGTTTATTATAAGCGATTTATGGCTTATTTTTCTGTAACGTTGCTTGTAAGAATTGGTGGTTGCGTATTATTTGGGCTGGTTTCTGAAGTGTAGTTGCTTATTTGGACTCGTTTCATTCATCATTTTTATTATGGTTGAAACCAGTGGTTCTCAAACATTTTCATGTCAAGGACCTCCAAATTAACATGTATTATTTTGTCCTGGAGGACCCCCCCCCATATGAAAATGTTTTGTTCCAGGGACCCTTATACAAGATTTGTGTTGTTAAAATTCTTTAATTCCTTTCCTTTAACAGGTCCGTTCATGAAAGTCCTTGCGGTCTTGTTTCCAATGAGGGCCTGTGAGCAATTAGGGGTTAAGAGTCTTGCTCAGGGACAAATTTCATTTCATCGACACATTTGCTGGCCTGGCCTGGAATCTTACCTGGGCCAACCAGGGCCTCTGGCTCCCTAGGCAGATTCACTAACCACTCAGCTATGGCCGCCCCAATCAGGCCAGGAATTTGAGGGAGGCCATGAAGCTTAACTCTATGCCATGAAGGCCGCATGGTCGTTGTAGTCCAATTTGAAATAATCTTTAACCCTTAAATTCAATTAACTATTTCAATGGACTATAATCTTTTTCTATTTGATGGCCTTCCTTGCCCTGGCATTTGGCCTTTGTGCCCTAAAAAAAATGGACAACACCAGGCCAAGTGGCCTTGCCCCTAAAATGACGAAATTCCAGGCCTGGTTAGAATCATGTTTAAAAAATAATACATTTTCCACATTTTTTATTTATTTTTTATAGCAGATCTACAAGCTCACAACGCGTCGCATGGCGATTGATTGGCGACGCGTTGTGAGCTTGTAGCTCTGCCATTTTCGATTAGCTGCGATCCAGTCGCTTCTTTTTGGGCTTGTTTTCATAGACCTGGTTGCTTGTTTTTCATAATCTGGCAACACTGGATTTCAAGCTTCGAAGGGAAAGGAAGCCCCACCACAGCCCTGCCTCAAGAACCTCCTGATAGCGGAGGGACTTCTACTACCAGCCAAGGGAGGAGACCACCCAACCCAAGCTGCTTCTCCTCTCCGGTGTGGTGGGCGATCATCACCGTGTGGTGAAAGCTGATAAGCAATAAAAAGGACCGAACAGGGATCACCGACCGCAGGGCAGTGGGGCAGGCACGACATTCCAAGATCTGGTGCTAGCTTGTTAGCAGCAGCTAGGTGGCTAATGTGGATAGGATACACAGGTATCTAACGTTAGCAGCCAAGAATTTTTAAAAAAAAAGAAGGGGGAAAACCAGCAATGCGTTGACTGCAGAATGCCACAGTAGCTGAAGAAGACGTGCCGAGACCACGATTATGATCGATCCAAATAGCTGACTGACATTGCTCTCAAAAGTAAACTAAGTTAGCTAACGTTGGCTAAAGTTGCTAGCAGCCTAAAAGCTATACTCCTGTTGCTCTTTTTTTGTCTGAGTTTTGAACAAGGTTTAGATCTGCTGCTGTTGTTGTTCAGTACCTCGCAGGTTGTTGTTCTTGTTGTTGTTGTTGCTGCTGCACTACCACTTGGTTTAGGGTTAGGTGTTATTGTTTGAGATGGCTCCCAAAAGAAGACCCGTTCCCCTCAACATAACGCCCATTGGGGAGGGACAGGCCATCTCCACGTCCATCGATGCTGCATCTGAGTAAGTTTAGCGTACTTGTTGTGATACAGCTGTTTTAAATGTCATTTATATTTGAAAGATCATGTTTTATCAAATCACATTGTGGTTCTTCGAAAGTGCTACAGTCTGACTTCATCATGATGTGTGTGCATGGGGATCTCATCTTAAACAAGCTCAGTGCTTAAGGAGTCTTCCAGTTTAGTAGACCTTGTATTGTGAATTTGTACTTCTATGTACTGTTGCTCTCATGTCTTACTAAATAAAGTACATCAATCAATCAATAACTGGCAGGGGTCATTGCCATGCTGGCTTGTGGTGGACATTTTTGTCTAAATTGTATTTTTGCCATGGACATGCAAATGAGTGGACAATTATATTACCAGAAACGCATAAAGAGCTGTAGCATTAAATGACCTTTGCAGGTATGTAACTCTGAGAGTGCACAAATGCGGGTCCATTTGGTTCCATTTCTACACTCAGAGTTATGGGGGTCCTTGAAAAATAAAAAGTTAGAGAACCACTGTCCTAGTGGACTCCCAATGTGTCATAGTAAATCATTGTCATACGTATTCTGAGGAAAACCTGGAGACTGACATTCAGCAATTGGGTCTTGTGATCAAAATAAGAACATTATAATATTATGTATGTAAAAAAAAATACAATACTAAAAATCTAAAATTTGCCACAGACGTGGCAAATTACGGACGGATTGTCTTGTTAAATGCTAGTGCTCGGCTACACTTCAACCTGTCCCTCCTCTGTGTGTCACAGAGCCAACCTTGAAGCCTTGCAGAAGAAGTTGGGTGAAATGGACCTGGATGAACAGCAAAGGAAGCGCCTGGAGGCTTTCCTCACCCAGAAGGCTCAGGTTGGGGAGCTAAAGGATGATGATTTTCACCCCATTTGTGAGCTTGGCGCTGGAAATGGAGGGGTGGTCAACAAGGTCCGCCACAAGCCCTCGAGTCTGGTCATGGCCCGAAAGGTGAAACCCCACTAGGTTTAATATATTGTTGAGACTTTGTACTGAATCAATACATATTCCAGCAAGTAAAGATTTGATTGTGCCATAGACCAGGGGTCTTCAACAGGGGATCCGGGACCCCTAGGGGGTCCTCAGAGATACTGCAGGGGGGCTGCCAAATCTTTGTGTGATAGGGACTTTATCTTTATTTATTTTTTACATTAACCTCTTGAACCCTTGCATCCCTATTCACGGGGGGAAATAGCAGATCTACAAGCTTACAACTCGTCGTGAGTTTGTAGATCGGCTATTTTCGGTGGTTAAATGTCTGAAAACACACATTTGACATGAATCCAATATGTATTCATCTCTCTCTCAGCTAACTTGAAGACCCCTGCCATAGACAGTTATGTTTGTGTTGGCACAAATGGACTGTGTCATGCAATCTTAAACAAGAGTCCCTGCTCTCGATATGATGTTACACCTTTTTTTTTGTACCACTCTAATGGGAATTGGAACACATTTCCTGTGTGTAATTTCCAAATGACGTTTTTCCAAATATCTGGACATATTAGTGCATTCTCTGGTTCACATTTCAGTCATGAAATTAAGATTCTTGTGGTATTTTCTCATACATATTCATCTGTTGATATAGTCACAGATAATGGATGTCATCTTTCTAGCAATGGTAAAGTTGTTTATTTATCTTTTACAAATATAGATGGAGCCTCCAAGGCATGGTCGTAGCTGTACCCTTTCCTTGAACTGAATTAACCTAAATTCCACATTGACTCAACATTAGGAGAAGGTTGTGAACTCGGATCCTAGAGTGGGCACAGAAAACCATGAGTTTTTAGGGATTTCCATGACCAGCCAAAATCATTTGAACATTATTTAAAAAGAAGAAAGAAATTAACTTATACTTCTCATTGAAATCAAAGGGTTTTGCGCTATAAATAAAAATGACAACATTCGCCATCCTAACCAATAATGACAGCATTAAGTAAGTAGCCTTGGGATCTCCTGTTTCTGTTGTGTGAGGCAGCTTGATGTACAAGTCCACGCCCCTGGACATGACACTAGTATGTCGCAGGGACGTATGACAGCATTGCATTGTCCCATCAACCGATTTTCGGAAACAGAAAAACGATAGCATGTGCATCTTTTAAGGTCGTTTTAGGGCGGGGGGGGGGGTGCGTTCGATATCTATGGGAGGGGCTCATTAGAGCAAAAGAAGGGAGGGTCAAGCCTTTGAAATTTTAATCTGAGGGAGGGTCAACTATTTTTAGTTTGACTCCAGGGGAGGGTCATACAAATTTGAATCAATTAAAACCGTTTAAAAAAAACTACTTTTTACTACAGCCTTCTGGAATTCAGCAGAACTATATTCAGTTGGTCAGCGACTACCTTCCATTGTTATATCTCTTGGTCCTTCCCAACAGCTGTTTTGTATGTATTGTGTTGGTGCATTGTTTCTTTTTGGCTGCCTTATCAGTCAATGTTCAGTGGCTGTGTGCGCTTTGGTATCTGGTGAATCAGAGGCGCTCTGCTGGTGATGACCCGGTAGACAGCAGCCTGATGTCACACAACGTAGAGAGGACAAATGTCCGTGAAGTTCAGACTAAAGACCATGTTGCAACTTGCAACCACTACTTGCAACAGAATCCTCAAAACTTGGGTTTGCAAAATTATAAAACTGGACAGTCCACAGCCAGGCGCCGAGCTGTGACCTATTGCCGTTTCCATGGCAATGGTATTGTCACAGTCCCTCTGGGGTATGGGATGACATCAAGGCGATGAGCTGAGATTGTTTACTGTCTTCATAGCGTCTGTATATATATATATATATATATATATATATATATATATATATATATATATATATATATATATATATATATATATACACACATTTGATATATATATATATATATATACATATACACACAGACATTTGCTATGAATGTGTGTGTATATATATATATATATATATATATATATATATATATATATATATATATATATATATATATATATATATTTATTTATTTATTTATTACAATTTTCTTTGGGTATGTGTAAATATGTATACATCTTTGACACTGGCACTACTATTCAAATATTTGAAAATTCTGATGAATCCCTAGAATAAATACAGAGGACTTAATGTATTCTTTTCCTCTTCCCAAAATGGGACCAGTGTTCCCTGGAGATGGAGGGAAGACAGAGAAAGATGTTGGTACATTTGTTTCATCAGTCTTAGTCAGAACAGCACCTTCTCTCTTTCCTGTTTTTCTTCCATAGTTGATCCACCTGGAAATCAAGCCCGCCATCAGAAACCAGATCATCAGAGAGCTGCAGGTGCTGCATGAGTGCAATTCCCCCTACATAGTGGGCTTCTATGGAGCCTTCTATAGTGATGGGGAGATCAGTATCTGTATGGAGCACATGGTGAGAGACAAGCAGACAGATGGGCAAAGAATGCACAGAGAGAAAAGGAACATGTGTTTGCATGCTCAGATTTAAGATTAGACTCCATATTACTTTTACTAAAAAGATCAAATAAAAATGTATACAATGTCCTTGTTTGCAAAGACATACCTGGATAGAGATGTGCATAGAAATACCTGGATAGAGCGATGTGCATAGAAATACCTGGATAGAGCGATGTGCATATTTTTTTTAAATTGTGTGTCTATGCTCCTTACAGGATGGCGGATCGTTGGACCAAGTCCTAAAGGAAGCCAGGAGAATCCCAGAGGAAATTTTGGGCAAAGTCAGCATAGCTGTAAGTAGTTCACTTCCTTGTTTATAAATATTAAGATTTGTCTTTCAAGTGTACTTTGAGCTTTGGGCCTCAAATTGGACAAATAAATACAAAATAACATGACTGAATTCACTGTGTCCTAGCTGTGCGTCCTTAACCCATTAAGACCGGGAGAAGCATCTGTGTCATTTTTAGATTTGAGCTAAAAAGCATTATTTTACACTTTGGCTATTAAAAAATAGCAGATATACAAGCTCATAGCGCGGCACCGAGTGCCGCACTATGAGCTTGTAGATCTGCTATTTTTGAGAAATCGTAAAAATTGCTTCTGGGGGTCCCTGGAACAACATATTTTGAGATGGGGTTCCATGGCCAAATACATTTTGGGGTCCTTGACATGAAAAAGTTTGAGAACCACTGACATAGTAACATAAGTTTTTTTTTGAAAAACTGTTTTTAGAAGACATTCTAAAAACAGACATTTTATAGAATCGGCCTCAGGTCTCAATGGGTTAAACTCTGGCACGCACAAGCGTGTGTGAGCGTAAGACGAGCACAAACAAACTGTTGTCTGTGTCTCCGTACCTGCCTCTCGTTGAACATTACTTACTAGTTGATCACTCGCCGTCTGAAAAGATCTTTACACGGCAGTACTAAGGTTAGTTTGATAAGGACAATCAGACAATCAGTGACTTCCAGGTGGATAACATGTAAATGACTTGTAAGAATTGGATTGTGTCATTATGCTATGTAAATGACATCACTTGGCCTAATACGTGTTTTGATTAACCCTTAACACATTAACTGCCAGAATTATTTTCATATTTTTTTAGCCAGTGCCAGAGTTTTTCATTGGAAAAAAAAAGTACTCAGGAGCCGAAATACAGCATTTTTAAGTTTTAAGTTAACAAGGAAGTGGATAGGAGTCTAGATCTTCAACTAATCATATCTCCTTGGCCTTTGGGTGAAATTGGAAAAAAAAAAGTAAAAAGTTTTTTCACTTCACGTAGATCTACGCGATTGGCACGTGGCGGCTTTACGGAGGTTCGCGTAGATCTACGTGATTGGCAGTCAATGTGTTAAGACCAGGAACGCATTGGTGTCATTTTAAGATTTATTTGGCTATTCAAAAATAGCAGATATACAAGCTCATAGCGCGGCCGCGCTATGAGCTTGTAGATCTGCTATTTTTGAAAAATCGTGAACATATAGCAAATCTTTGATTGCATATATTGTTTAAAGCAAACATTTTTAACTCAAATCTTTGCTTCCGGGGGTCCTTGGAACAACATATTTTGAGATGGGGGTCCTTGGCCAAAAACATATAATTTCATACATATCACATGAAAAAAGTTTGAGAACCACTGATATTATAGCAATATAAGTTAAAAAAAGAAGAAAGAAAAGTAGAATCCCCCAGAAGCAAAGATTCGAGTTACAAATGTTCGCTTAAAAAAATATATATATATTCAAAGATTTTCAAAAAAATGCACGATTTTCAAAAAATTGCAGATCTACAAGCTCATAGCGCGGCACCCGCGCTATGAGCTTGTAGATCTGCTATTTTTGAATAGCCAAAGAAATCTAAAAATGACATGGATGCATGCGTTCCCGGTCTTAATGGGTTAATAACAAATATAGCAAAGCATATCAGGAATATGTTTTAAACAATTCCATGATTTCTTTAGAAACCAATTTTGTTGTTATAGGCATTTATGTTTATCAAATGGTCAGAAATAACAGAACAGAAAAAATGCATAGATGTATGTCAAATAAGGTAATCGCTGCATTTACTGTTGCACGTAGGCTAGTTAAGACATGGACCAATCATGTGTAGTCACTCACTCTCAAAGGCCCATTCTGAGTACTTTATTTATTTTTTCAGAATGTTATAGACTACTAGTAAATCATGAAGATGTGACATTTGTATAATGTTTTCTTTTGATTTTTTTTTTTATATACAGATTATATGACATTTTCAGATACATTTATAAATATAACCATGTATATTTTTGTTATAACCACGTAATATCGAATACGAGTTAAACACACAATTTGTCCAAAAATGGGGAACCCATTCAGATGACCACCCGTCGGTCCCAGGGCCAACTACATTGAAATTCGACGTTTGCATAACTTGACAGTTGTGATCAAGCATTGATAATCACGTTCAAGAGAATAGTTTATTATTATTATTTTTTTAAGGTAAATTGTGATTTGAATGATCATGACAAATAGTTGTCATGTTGAGTTTCACATACCTGGATCACTGCACAGTGCAGCTGGTATTTATAGTCTTACCGAGAGTCCGAGACAAATCTGACAAATCTTATAAAGCATTTAAAGCATGTGCTTTCAATTCAGTAACATTGACTCTGGTTTATTCAGCAGAAGCATGCTGTAATGCGTTATCCGTCCTCTTACAAAACATCAGGTACATGCAGTAAATTACAGTCATCTTGATGATGACAGCTAGGAATATGGGGCACAGGTTGACAAATAAATATTGACTTATTCTTATGGAGATCATTGGCCATAGATACGTGGAGATCGATATCCGGAAATATATGTCCAGTGTAATGGTGCGTTCACACGGGCAGATTAAAAGATACATGCTACCATTCATTTTCAATGGAAACCAGCGACCAGCGAAGATACAAAGATACATCTGATGTTTGTAGCTGTAGCTATAGCGACAAAGATGCAAAGCTACAAATTCAAGTTGGGTTCAACTTCCAGATACAAAGATACAAAGCTACAACTGTAGCTCTGATGTCCGCACGTTTGATGACGTCAGCGACCGCGTTGAGCAACACAGATACAAAGCGAAACAGCGAAAAGGATGCAGTGTATCTTTTAATCTGCCCGTGGGAACGCACCATAAGACTACATTTAGTTTAGTGTATGTGTGGGAAGACAACTATTCCGGATTTTATGTGTAACATATATTACTATCTTTTAGGTACTGAGGGGACTAGCCTACCTACGGGAGAAACATCAGATCATGCACAGAGGTAATTATATTTTTGTGTCTGTTCACAGAATTGTGGATGATAATAATCATAAATGGTATGACAGAGGATGTGACAATTACTTTGAAATGTAAACTATACACACATCCAAGTTGGTACTGTGCCAAGAAAAATCCCCCAGCAAAAGGAAACCATAACCTCATGAACCAGCACAGGATCTTGGTCAGTTCATACAAACAGTAGTGTTGCAGGTGTTTTAAAATGGAGACGATGTTCTTTCCCTGTACTTTGTGCACACAATCGGTTCCATAAGCATTTTCAATATTCACATACATCAAATCGCATAAAAAACCCAAATCAGAGAGCACAGTAGTGCTCCCTTTAACATGTTACTTATTATTGTCTTTATTTAAAACGGCTGAAACGCACTTATTGTCTGTGTACCTGCTGTTTATGACTAAGTTCCCTTACAGGATTGAAATATTTTTTCCCCATACAGTAAATAACAAATTGAGTTTATAGAGTCAAAATGTGTTATCCTAAAACTAAAATTGCCCAAATATACACTTCAAAAACTTTCTTCACTTGTGTTTTTGCACAAATATATATTTGAAAATATGTTTTGAATCATGAAAATATTTAGCTATATATTCAAGCCACTATTTATTTTAGATATATTTTTGTACAAGCATAAGAGGTAGAATACATGGAACATACAATCAGGTCTTTGGGCTGCAGAAGGTGCAGTATATATACAGAATAATGATAGACTAGTACATTATATGTTGTGCTCATTTCTAGCCCACTTCAATGCCATTTGTTCATATGATGCAGAAGCATCTTTCTGATCTGTCTTGCGAGACAGATCAGCAGGTTTCATACTTGACGCCTCTTTCTTATTCTGAGCACAAATCTTATTCCAATAAAAAGCGCCGGCTGAAAAATCAACTCAACATGCTGACAACTCAACTGTCAGCATGATAGGTTCGGCAGAAGCCATTTACATAACTAGTACAATTGCATGATTTCCAAGAACATTCCTGTTAAGGGAGGTTCACGGAGTTGTGATCACTTCTCTTCAGAAGACTGACTCACTGTCAGTTATGAGTTAGTAATAATGACAGTGTTTTACATCTGATTTTGATCATTTGATTCCTGAAATAATGCTTTTACAGGGAAATTGTATCGGCCCCTTCCCTCGCCCACTAACTCACTGCACCAGTGAACTAGTATTACAGGGTGTGTGTGTGACTATAGCATACAGGCATGCTATTTAAGGCTAATTCCTATTTTTTTCTTGTGATATACAGATGGTTCTCTGGCTAGAAAGCAGTTTAAGAACCTGTTTAAATCTGTAATATATGTTTTGGTTGTCGTCTGGCAACAGCCCTGCATAGAGCACTATTTAGAAACTGCTATAGGGGCAATCACGACATGTTGGTTGTCCTCATTTAGCATTCTTTGTTGGCTGTTCATTCAGGAATCCCATTCATTCAGCACATAATACATTACATTATATTTGTACTAATATTTGTACTAACCTAAATACTACTGTATTTTGTAAATGTTTGCATTCTTTAAACTTGATGCTCACTCACTGAATACATTTGTTGACATATTGTATTTACCAAATACCTATGATAATTTTTGCCTGGTGGACCTCATAAAAATTTTAGCGATTTGATAAGACGATTTGATCGGGCGTTAACCTGGCCTACTTTAGCCCTCTGTTTACTTTGCATTGAAGCTTGTAACCGACTGTGTTCCATGTTCTTTCCTATGCAATGTTGCCAGTGCACTGTTGTGTGAAATACACTACTTGTCAAAAGTTTTAGAACACCCCCATTTCTCCAGTTAAATTGAAGCTGTTCAAGTCCAGTGAATAACCTGAAATGGTACAAAGGTAGTGGTGAACTGCCAGCATAAGGTACATAGCAGAGTTATTATTAAGGGAATGATTACTGGGTTAACATACAACTTAAAGCTGTTTTGCAACAATGGAATGAAAGGTAGCTGTAAATACTGTAGCTCTATATTCTGATAGTAATCATTGCTAATGAGTGTTTGCTCAGTAACAGGGGTCTCCCTGTCTCTCCAGCTCTTTAGTAAACAGACATTTGATTTTCAAGTCGGGTTACCAATTCTATCCAATCAGAAGAGAGAACTCGACTCGTACAGCATGAACAGGAGTCGTGATGACGCAAAGAAATGAGCAGACACAATTATAACTAGAACACTAATTGAAGCTGATAAATGGGTACTCTCTCCTGATTAGATGAAATAGGCAACCCACCTGAAAATATATTTTCTGTTTATTCAGTAACCGGGGTCTCCCTGTCTCTCCAGTTGTAGTAATCTATAGCAGGGTTTACTTGGCAGTACTGCAGGGGGTTTGAAAATAGGTTTTAATAGTTTTAAAATATATTCTGTCCAAATTCTGCAAAAATGTGGTTCTAATGAATTATCATTGTGATAAAGTGAGAGACAGAGTTGTAAATTGTTCACTAAATGTGTAACCTGCCTTTGTAAACTGCAATTAAAACATGTATTCCTATTGAGCAAAGATGTTAATCATAGGGTTCTTCAGTTGAACCTTTTGAGACTGAAGGGGTTCAGTGCTCAGAAAGGTCTGAGAACTCCTGATCTATAGCAATGATTGATGACTAGTAACAGAATATAGAGCAATGATTACTATCATAATATAGAGCTTTTACCTTTTCACCAGAAAATATCACTTGCACTACCTTTCTAAATTAAGCCTTGAAAGTTGATGCAAACAATTCCTCCAGGTGTCCCAACCTTTGTTGATTACTTACCAAACACTCTGTTTTTATAAAAGCATGTTATTACACCCTCTGAAACATTATTGGGACAATGCTGTACTGCAGGAAAAAGTAGTATATTGCTATCATAATGGCAAGGGAAAATGCAATAAGGAAGATAGACCATTATAACCGTCAAAAGTATAGGTCTTTCCTTTAAGAGAAATTGCGAAATAAAAAGGCCAAGGTGTCAGAGAGTACAGTTCCCTACACTAGTGTATCTCAAATCAAGAATGCATGATGGATACGCAGAGATGTTGCGTATTTATAGTTAGGAAAAGCCTCCGTCCCTCGTCTTTTACAGGAGTTATGTCACAGCATGGAAATCTGTGAAATGCCGTTCTAAGCGGCACTTTCAGCGACAATTCCATTTAGTTTTAGTCATATTTTAGTCATCTGAAATGTTTTACTGTTAGTCTAGTTTTAGTTGACTAAATATCATAAGATTATAGCCGACTAAATCTACAGTTGATCTAGTCGACTAAAATGTATTTTGGCGGTGCCTTGATGGCGTCGTAATGGCTGATTTTACATTTGGTTGCATGCTGAAAATTGCCTATCTACAAGCTCACAACGCGTCGCGCTGCGTCGCGTTGTGAGCTTGTAGATCTGCTATTTTCAGAGTGCAACACCCGAGCGCAACCAAACATAAAATGAACATTTTAGTTCTACTGGATCTCTTCTCCACTCGTCCCTCACTAACATTTTAGTCTAGTTTTTATTTGTTGACAAAATTGTCAATATATTTAGTCTAGTTTTAGTTATCATAGCTTAGTTTTTGTTTAGTATTTATTTAGTTTTCGTCAGTGAAAAAAGGTAGTTGACGAACATTTTTCGTCATAGTTTTAGTCGACGAAATCAACACTGCTAGATAAATTATATGGAATCTGATCGTTGCATAGTCTCGCCAATGCTGATACCAGCAGTTTTGGCGTATCGGAGGCATTTCTGATACTGGTATCGGAACAACTCTGCTTAGAAACTGGAGGAAACCCTTGACGGGAAGAGGTCTTCCAGAACCAAAGGCAAAAGAATAGTTCCTCAGTGCGTGATACCAACTGTAACATGGAGGAGGAAGCATGATGGTCTGGGGCTCTCTAGCTGGGTTGAGAGTCTGGAACTTGGAACAGTGTGACTGGCACCCTGAACAAAAAGGGCTACCATAGCATTTTGCAGCACCATGAAATACCCTCTGGTCTATGCCTACTTGGTCAGGGGTTCACCCTACAGCAAGATGATAATATACCTCCAGGCTATGTAAGAACTACCTTGGAATGAAACTCATGATGTTTTATTACATTTTAAATGAAATTATTCCATGTTTCTTTGTTCTATGCTATACATTGAGAGCTGCATACATTTCTGGAAACATTGAGGTGCTCTAAAAGCACTATAAAGTAGGACTTGTGGTGCTGTGGTGTCATGATAGGACCCAGTGAGGAATACGTTATTTATTGCTCATTAACATGAACATTATCAGGGCTGCTGGTGCAAAACAGAATGATTTGACCTCCATATTGTAGCTCAGGGTGGTGCGAGCGTATAGCTTTCCCGCAGCATAGGGTCGGTGGTACTGTAGTGAGTAGTGGCAGCCAGGTCTCAGTAAGGACAGAGTTGTCTCTGAGCCCAGGCGGTAATTACAGCCTCTCGGATGTGATTATACAGCAGCCGCGCCCTGTCGACCCCTCCCTCTGTCTCCCTCTCCCTCTCTGTCGCTCTCCCGCTCTTTCATGCCACCTCTTTTTCTCAGAGTCGCTCCTTGTTTGTCCTTGGGTGGTGGTGGTGCGGGGGGGCGGGTCACACACCACAGAGGATGGATTGCAGGGCTCAGTCCAACCCCGTTATTTTTATTTTTTTCGCAGGATGTTTTTCCACAGCACTGAGGGCCAGTAGTGAGTGAGGAGGACTGGGTTTGTTTGTGACGGGGGCTCGGTACTAGTTATTTTCTTACTGCCTTGCTTAAGCGAGCCCCGCGGACAAAACGGCTTGGCCTGAGCTTGCCATCACCCGCGGTGGCCTTTTCGTTCACAGGCAGACATCGGAGTCCTGGTCTAAATATTTGTCTCTGAAGTGGTTCTCCATGGTGAGAAAGATTTGGTCATATACA
The DNA here is from genome assembly GCF_963280865.1 of Gymnoscopelus braueri. Lineage (NCBI taxonomy): Eukaryota > Metazoa > Chordata > Actinopteri > Myctophiformes > Myctophidae > Gymnoscopelus > Gymnoscopelus braueri. Next base: position 53,220,130 of record NC_137607.1, on the reverse strand, counting down.
GGACTTATTCTCCATCCTTCAGAGTACCAGGGTCTTTACACTAACAAACCAGGCAGTTATCTTATTTATGATGTGGTCAGTCTCTGTAATTTATTGTACAGAATCCCATTAGCAGTGACATATTTTCTTGCTAGTGTCCACAGCTTTTGCTATAGGCCTATTCATCAGTGGTTGGTTGTTTTGGTGTGTGGAGACAGAAATGGGGTAGAGAGGAAGTGCAGTATGAAGATGGGGCACGTGCTGCTTCTGGGTGCTGAGCAAGGAGTTCACCTTTGTGCACCTGTCTCCCCCTCCTGTGTGTGTGTGTGTGTGTGTGTGTGTCCGCCCACCCTCTCCTCACCACTCAGACGTCAAGCCCTCCAACATCCTGGTCAACTCTCGTGGGGAAATCAAGCTGTGCGACTTTGGCGTGAGCGGCCAGCTCATCGATTCCATGGCCAACTCCTTCGTTGGAACGCGCTCCTACATGTCGGTGAGTCAGCTTTGCGCCCCCTCCACACCTCTACTCCCTTTTTTTTTCTCTGGCCCTATCCCCACTTTTTCCCTCCTCCTCTTCTCTCCCATCTCCCTATTTCACTGACCCCTCCCTCTCTCTCTCTCTCTCTCTCTCTCTCTCTCTCTCTCTCTCTCTCTCTCTCTCTCTCTCTCTCTCTCTCTGCTCCCTTCCTCTGGCCCTCCCTCATGTCCCTGCCAAGAGCATAGGGCCGTGCCCAGGAAAGGGCTGTTTGGCACTGAGGCAGGCACTGCCAACTGTGCTCTGTCCTCTCCCTCGTCTCTCCCCCCTTTCTCCCTCTCTCCCTCTTTCTCCCACCTCGTCTCCTTTTAATATACCTGGAGGCTGCAGTACCCAGAGCTTTGCTGCTTGTTCATTCTCACTGAATGCTAGATGGCCCTTTGCCTTTGCCTGTCATAAGCCCTAACACCTACAACCATCCTTATACTCCTTCATAGTCTGAACAGAACAAAGGCTTCCTTCATTTCCTGCCAAGCCCTACTATCCTCTGTCCTTTTGCCCCCTTCCACACCTTGTCCTTGCTGTACCCACTCCACACACCCCCACCTTCCCCCCCGTACTAGCCATCTCTGCCCATTCCTCTCTCTATCCTGCCTGTCGACTTGGCACACAGAGGCTCTCCGTGCTCTCTCTGACGTAGTTGTGTGTTCCTCAACAGCCGGAGAGACTGCAGGGCACTCACTATTCGGTGCAGTCGGACGTGTGGAGCATGGGTCTGTCTCTGGTGGAGCTGGCTATCGGCCGCTTCCCCATCCCCCCGCCCGATGCCAAGGAGCTGGAAGCCATCTTCGGACGGCCCATCATAGACGGTGGGGCGGAGGGAGAACCTCACACCAACATGCAGAGGCCCAGACCCCCAGGCACTAGGCCCGCAAGCGGTAGGGATGAAGAAATGCACGTGTGTGTGTGTGCACCACACACACACACAAAGTATAAACAGATAATGCGATTTATATGGAACATTTCTAAAGCGTAATGGTACTCGTACACATGCAGACACTGCTTGAACAACCGTAACCCATTAAGACCTGGAACGCATCTGTGTCATTTTTTTATTTGAGCTAAAAAGCATTATTTTACACTTTGGCTATTCAAAAATAGCAGATATACAAGCTCATAGCGCGGCACCGAGTGCCGCGCTATGAGCTTGTAGATCTGCTATTTTAGGAAAATCATGAAAATGTGCAAATCTTTGAATATATATATTCTTTTAAAGTGAACATTTTTAACTCAAATCTTTGCTTCTGGGGGTCCCTGGAACAAAATATTTTGAGATGGGTGTCGGCGGCCAAATACATATAATTTTGGGGGTCCTTGACATGAAAAAGTTTGAGCACCACTGATATAGAAACGAAAGTTTTTCAGAAAACTGTTGGGATTTAGAAGACATTTGTAGAATCGGCTTCAGGTCTTAACGGGTTAACACTGATGGTATAGATAGTTTTCGTTTTGCATTTCATATCTCAGTTTGTATATTGATTAGTTTGCTATTGTACTTTTATGAACTGAAGAAAAGAATTATGAAATAAAATGTCAAGGTTATAACACTGCCATTGCATGGATGACGATGTCTGACTTTGCTAATGATATGCGACTCCTCTGCAGGACATGGGATGGACAGCCGACCTGCCATGGCTATATTCGAGCTTCTGGACTACATTGTGAATGAGGTCAGAGGAACTGCTGACTACACAGCTTATTCTCTTACACTCTTTCTTTCCTCATACAGACTCATAGCTCACCCCACCCCGACTCTTTCTCCCTCTTTTCTCTCTCGCTCCTCTTGAAATGCACACACACACACACACACACACACACACACACACACACACACACACACGCACGTTTGTTCTCTCTCTGTTCTGGTTTCTGTTGGTGATGTTATTTGATTCCTGCTTCCTCCTCAGCCTCCTCCTAAGCTGCCACATGGTGTCTTCACCTCCGACTTCCAGGAATTTGTTACAAAATGGTGAGCATCAACATGGCCTTGTCAAACTAAAGCCTAATTTATACTTAGTTGCATGATGGTGTCGCTGGCCTAAAATAGCTGATTTTAAGTTCATACTTGATGTTGGCTTGAAAATCAATCTAGTGTAAATTAGACTTTAGCTACCAACTCCAACTTCCCTTGTATGAACTCCCATCAACACAACTATAAAGTATTATAGTAGTACTATAAAGTTGCAATAGCTACATAAAAGTAATACTTAGTGTTGACCGAAAAACATCTAGGAACGAAACAATTGGTTTTGTTTAAGAAGGGGGTGGTCGAAGCAGTCAGTTTAGTGAGATCATGGCAGGGAGATTAACCGATGAAAGGTTTTTATTTATTTTTTTAGATATTTTTTAGGGGCTTTTTCTGCCTTTATTGATAGGATAGTTGGCTGACAGGAAATGGGGAGAGAGATGGGGGGATGACATACAGCAAAGGTCGCCGGGATCGGGAGTCGAAACCCGCGACACACTGTCAAGCTGTATTACTAGCATATATGGTATATGGTCCGCTAGGCCAGCGGACGCCCCCCGATGAAAGGTTTTCTTGCAGTGAAATGGTTGGTCTGACTTCTTTGTTGTTGTTGTCTTGTTTGTGTTTGTAGTCTGATTAAGAACCCAGCAGAGAGGGCAGATCTCAAGATGCTGACGGTGGGTCCACACCTTCACTGGATGCACATAGATACATAGATTTCTGACATTCCAATTCTTTTACATTTGTCTGATGTTTTGGTTTAGTAGCTTAGAACTAAAAATCTGTCATCTTTTTTTTTCCCCAGAGTCACACGTTTATCAAGCGATCCGAGGTGGAAGGAGTGGACTTTGCCGGCTGGCTGTGTAGAACCATGAACCTCAACCAGCCCAGTACTCCCACTCGTGGCACTGACTGAACAAACCTGGATCAAGCCCCACTGCCCTCACTCAGACCTCTAGGTCTTAAAATACAGTACATGCTTACAAACACGCGCATACATACACACACACATGTTGTCATCACACACGTTGGCACCCTGTTTGTCTTATTCTTTGGTTGAAAAACAAAGAAACCAAAAAACCTGTTTTGGTCTCCTCCTCATGTTTTTGTTCACCAGCAGCAGCAGGGCCCATTGAGTCACTGTACTGTAAGACCACAGATTCACCACCATCACCACCACCACCAGTGTCAGAGTAACTATGGCTCACTTTGCCACACATTTCTTTAAGGGGAGACATAAGGCACCGAAGGGCTGCCAGTTGATGAATTTGCATTGATCGCACAGCACCACTTTTGTATTGTTGAATATTCTGTATTAATCTTTTCTATGGCAACGGCTGATGGCTGGCGGGGTTGTACTTTAATAGTTTGCTGCGGTAGAGAGTTGTCGGGGTGAAACGGAGACGAGGAGTCTAAAAATATTCTCTCTCTCTCTGCTGACAAATTTAAAATTTGGTTTTTAATGATGATTATGTTAATTTATTGATTATGCAATGTTTCGAACAGAATCCTTTTGTTTATTTTTTTGTTATTGATATTATCAACTGAGGTTTTTGCGATTACCTGCCGTTGAATATTTGATTAGGAGTACAGGGCAAATGGATCGAACAGCAGTCTATTTTTTTCCTTCTTGGTAAATGAGAGAGATCGTGCTAAAAATCACTTACTGTACTTTGTTATCGGTGAGAGACAAACCAAAGAGGGTACTCATGACTACTAAGGTTTTGGATGTAATGCCTGATCATTTTTATTTTATTTTGTATGCACATTCATGAACAGTATATCTGTGTACTTTGAATGTTGGCATTTCATTTGCTTTTTTCCAGGTAATTACTCAGATTGTATAGACATTGCTTCCTCAAAATAACTTTAAATTAACCGTCAATGTTTGTGTGACATGTTTCATGTGGGGGAAGTCATATTACACTTTCGGGGGCCCTGAAATATGTCTATGTCTTCTGATGACCATGAGGAAGCAATGATCAAAATGTACTAATTTGACAATATAGCATGGTTTATTATCTTTCTAATGTATGGGTATTTTGTTTCCCAAGATCATGATGGGGATGATGGTTAGCTGGTGTTCTTATCAAATGCCTGAATCTCTGTTACATCAATATGTAATTTCAATCATGTTGACTACTAAGATTTCTCTGCTTTGTTGTTGGTCTGTACTTGAATAATTGCCCCAAAGTGTATGTGGTCATGTTTCCACTGTACTGCTATGTTTTGAGTATGTGACATGCGCTCCAAGCTCGCTCGCTCTCTCTCTCTCTCTCTTGGTAAACTACACAGTCCAGAGCCTGGTTTTCCTGGTGGGGAATGCCATTGGAAGCCTTTTTTCAGTTACTTTATTCCCTGTGATTTAACCAACTCTGTTGTGATAAAAGTGCAAGCCAACCTCAAGTACCACTCCAGACAGGCAAAAGCAAATGCTTCAAGCAGTTAAAAAGGATTTTAATGACCATTTTGACTCAAGTCTGGTTTTGGGGTATGGTGGTGGTGATGTTAACTTGCTAGCCTGCAGTCTGCTCCTGTATCCTCTCTGCTTCTGGCTGACTTTCCTTATTATATCCCCAATAGACTTTGCATTCATCTTCAACAAAGTGAATGCACTGCCACCTCAATGTACAAAGCTATTTAAAAAAGGTACAGGAGCACTTTGCAGTCTTAATATACACATTTTGATTTATGTAAATTACATGGGAGAAGAGTTCTTTTATTATAATATAAAAATGTGTCTGATATGGTTATAATGTATAAAAATGATCAAAATAAAAACTTGTGAATGTAACTAACAGTTTTTCATTTGAGACGGCAACTCCCATAAGCACCTATGGTAGAAATGTGACATGCGGTTTCTTGTTGTGGCAAAGGTTTATTATATATCTTATACCCGTTTCAACTCATCTGTGTGGATGTACAGTAGGCCTACTAGGGTCAATTCAGTCGAGTTGTGATATTATTAACTATGTAATGAAATCTATGGATAAAATCACAAACAAAGCACTGTACTATCTGCGTGCATTCAGTGCGATTTTGCTATAACGCGATATTACCATGCATTTATTTTTTTTCATGGATAGGCACCGTGGCAATAATTCGTATCGTGTGGAATGACCGTGGGGATACAAATGTAAATGAGTAAATTTAGGTCTGGAATCTAGGCGTTTTCAAATTAAATCATTTTTCCAAATACTTATTTTTTACATTCAAATAATAACATTGAGGTGCCCACAATGTTTAGGTGCCCACCCAGGCCAGTGCCCACTCATCCGGCGGTTACCCGTGGCCTTTGCTACACAGGTGAGCCAGAGTATGATCTACCGGCCCCGGAACCGTTTGGAAGGAACCAACTTCTGTCTAGTCTACGTTGATTCTGACACCACGACCACTTTAGTTTCTCTGTGAGTAATCTATCTATTCTTCTAAACCCAGACTGAACTTCTGAGTCGTGTGGTTCGGCCTCAAATGACCAGAATGACCGGGTATTTATTTGGGCCACTTTTCTAAAGGATTGTATGCGAAACATGTCACTTGGTGAGGGGGCTTGAGACATCGAGTTACACCACAGGGCTGTCACGATTATGAAGTTGTACTTCTTGACGATTAATTGTCACTCAAATAATTGCGATTAACGATTTAAATTGTGTTTCTGTCGTTGAACATTATTGGAACATTATGAATAAAAATGACTGTTTCTGTTTGGCTTTAGGCTTTGTAAACAAGTTGCACACGGTAAATATGACAACACATATTTAATTACTTTATACTTAAAAAATAAACAGTAATAGTGGAATTAGCCGATCTACAAGCTCAAAATGCGTTTTGAGCTTGTAGATTTGCTATTTTCACTATTTTTTGTTGAAAATATATGAACATCTTTAACATGGAAATGATTGGTGATTATGACGATTATGCAAAAAATTATCACGAATCACGATTATCTCTAATAATTGCGATTTAGGCGATTATGTAATACTTGTGACAGGCCTATTTACAATTTTATTTTGTTGCATGTATGTAAGTCTACCTGGAAAAATACAATGTTTTAAAGTGTTATAATGAGTAATGACATTTTACCATAGGCCTAATACTTACTGGGTTTCAAATAGATTTCTCCACGTCTCTCTCCTTTTTTTTGTCTAGGTTTTAATTGAAACCATCAGGCAGACACAAATGACAAACACAGAGCTCATGTGGGGCTGTCTGTCTGTCTGGGTGGGTGAGGATTGCTTTATATTGGACGACGACGTTGTCGTAAAAATGTCTGACATCATCCACCCCGGGGCTGAAAATAAGCTATTTTAGTTATTGCAAACTTAAACGAAAGATAATTGTTTTATTATGCATTTATCAAAAATGTATATGGTATTTTAATGTCAACTTTTAATTATGCAGTACATTCCCTACTCAGTGTTTGAAATATAATACTAGAAAGTACTGTTCCTGAAGAAACAGTGTGGGATCGCTAAGAATGTTGATGGTATTGGGTATTGATATTGTTAGTAGTGTTAAAGGTTTGAAAGGTTTAAAGTTCTAAAAGTTTGAAAGGTTTGAAAGGTTCTAAAGGTTCTAAAGGTTCTAAAGGTTTGAAAGGTTTGAAAGGTTCTAAAGGTTCTAAAGGTTCTAAAGGTTTGAAAGGTTTGAAAGGTTTGAAAGGTTTGAAAGGTTTAAGAGGTTCCAAAGGTTTGAAAGGTTTGAAAGGTTCGAAAGGTTTGAAAGGTTCGAAAGGTTTGAAAGGTCTGAAAGGTTTGAAAGGTCTGAAAGGTTTGAAAGGTTCTAAATGTTTGAAAGGTTTGAAAGGTTCGAAAGGTTTGAAAGGTTCTAAAGGTTTTAAAGGTCTACGGTTCTAAAGGTTTGTCGGTGTTGAATAGTGTAAAATGTAGTTTTCTAGGGTAAAACTGTGGTTGCTAGGGTCTGATAGCCGGTTGCTAGGTTCTAATAGGTGGTTGCTAGGGTCTAATTGGTGGTTGCTAGGGTCTGATAGCCGGTTGCTAGGTTCTAATAGGTGGTTGCTAGGGTCTAATTGGTGGTTGCTAGGGTAAAACAGGTGGTTGCTATGGTCTAATATGGTGTTGCTAGGGTCTAATAAGCAGTTGCTAGGCTCCACTGTAGCTAAATAGGATTGCCCCATTGAAATGAATGGGATTTTTTTTTAGCAGTAAAAAGTGAAATATCTCTAAAAGTACAAATTATTTCAAAAATTCAAATGGTAGCCAATATGTCCTAAGTAGGCTGAACGTTATAGAGTTGGAACGGAGTTTCTAGCTAAAAGTATGAATTTCCCCATTGAAATGAATGGGATTTTTTTAGCAGTAAAAAGTGAAATATCTCTAAAAGTACAAATTATTTCAAAAATTCAAATGGTAGCCGACATGTCCTGAGTAGGCCGAACGTTGAAGAGTTGGAACGGAGTTTGTAGCTAAAAGTATGAAGGACTAGTTAGGGGCCAAAAAACTGTCCCAAAAACGGTGAAGATAACAGTAGTGTGATCGCTTTAGCGATCCCACAATTATGACATGATCATATATATATATATATATATATATATATATATATATATATATATATATATATGTACGATTTTGGGGTCTTTTTTTACTTACTGGAGTATTTCCAATTTTCAGTACTTTTACCTCTACTCCACTACATCTCAGAGGCAAATATTATACTTTTACTCCACTACAATTGGAGTTGCATCGTGAGCTTGTAGATCTGCTATTTTCAAAAGATTTTAATACATTTTTATACATCTGAAAACTTTCATAATGAGTAATTTTACTTTTGTACTTTAAATATATTTTGATACCAATACTTTTGTACTTTTACTCAAGTAAATTTTGATTACCGGACTTTTACTTGTAACAGGGTATTTCTACATTGCAGTATTGATACTTTTACTTAAGTATAACATGTGAGTACTTTTTTCCACCACTGTATATATTGTATTTAGTTTTTGTTTGTATTGAGGATTTTGGTCACCTGTTGTGGTGTTTGACAGTGCCCTCTAGGCAGGGTGTGTGAAACTGCCTCTCCCAGCCTAATCAGCCACTAGAGTCCCTCGCATAGTGATCTCCGCAGTGCCACCGTCAAGCTAGAATGCCATGCTGTCATGTGGGACTCTGTAACTTCCTGTGAGACTGGAGGCAAACCGGCAACCCCTCCAACCGGCAGGTTTACGACCTTGCATAAGGTATGTCATTCATGCCATTCATTCATCCATGCGGGGCATATGATATTCCAAGTTCATTGTCAGGTGTGTGTGCTGCACCAGCTCTCTGCCTGTGAGGTATGTATGCACAGTAAATTGTTGCTACATCCTCCACCACCCCTCAACACAGCACAAACACTGGCAACGACTGAGTCAGGGGTTGTGCAGGCGGGTGGTTGGCAATTGCACAACATCCGAGACCGAGACATCAAGCACTTGAAGCTGTAAGAAAGAAGTGAAGCTGTCATCCCTTATGGTGGATCGCAAAGGCCTGCTTTCGTACCTGGTAATGCATTTCCTGATGTCTCACCTGTAGCAGCTTGGCAGGTATTATGTTGAGATGAGGCTGAGCCAGTGTGTTGAGGGGGTTGTTGGCAGCCCCTACTGTATGTGCTGGAATGTGCCAAGGCTTGTTTTTTGGGGTGGGACATCATGACCTCAGGCAGTAGGATGGGTGGGTGCGACTCTACTCACAGAAAGAAAATAGCAGTGATAGATGAGGAAGGAGAGGAAGAGAGTGCTAACTTTTATTTCACCCCGCGTGCCATTCATTGGAGTGCAGAGAAGAGGGAAGACTCGCCAACGTTTATTCTAAAAACCTAAGAGCGGATAGCCATGGTTTAATGATGATGCTGTCCTCTTAATTTTTTTCAACAAATTTTTTTTAATGTTGTGCTTTTACAACTGTCCCGCTTCAACAACTGCGAAGAAACACTTTACTTCTCGCTCCTCTGAGAGAAGAGGAATAGGAAACAGAGGGGCGAATGCTGTTTCTTTAAGAGAGAGGGGGAGAGAGTGAGAGAGAGAGAGAGAGAGAGAAAGGGAGGGACCTCTTTGCCCTCCAGAAACCAGGAAGGGAATTGAGTTGATCTGCTGCTGCTTGGTTTAGCGCATACGGGGCTTTGAGCTGCACGACAGTTAAGAGGGAGAGAGAGAGCTCCGGAGAGGAGGAGAGGAGAGGGCTGAGCTAACCACAACAAGCACCACCACGGCCATCGCAGGTGAGCTAAAGACACCCCCCTGCTACCCCCCTGCTGTCTGCCCTGGGCCTGTCGACCAGAGAGAAACAGGCTAAAGGAGGAGAGGAGAGAAAGGAATGAGGGAGGGGGACAGAAAGGAGAGAGCAGGGGGGGGCTGGCATGGGAGGAGAGGTGGGTCGCAGCAGTATTCACTAGTCAAGGTTCCCTTTTTTCCCTCTTATCCTCCTAAAGTACTTCCTCCGGACTGCTTTTTCACCTCTGGGAATTCCTGCGATAAAGTTTATTGGATGTATTCAAGGCATTAACTTTTCAGGCAGGTGGAAGCACTTAGAGGAGGAGGGGGATGGGGGCTCTCTGGAGAGAGGGTGGTGATGGTGGTGGTGGTGGTGGTGGTAGGGGGGGGCACTGGACAAGAGGAAGGAGGAACCAAAAATAATTCTATCGGACAAGGGACAGGCGACAACAACTTTTCAGGACAGTGTCATTCCCGTTCCCCAATTGGAGGGGGGTGCAAATTGTGTGCTATGTGCGCTGGATTTGTTTTAGTCTGTTACTGTTGTTTGACATTTCAACAGAATGAGAATAAGTGTTAATTTAGGTCAGGAGTCTTGGAAGAGTCTCTGAGATGTGTCTAGAGGTGTTACTGTGTGACAGTATCATAGCTGATGTTTGTTTGTTGTTTTCCAACAGTGCTGAACGAAAGCTTTTTCTGATACGAAGCACGGCCCTGTTTGATGGCTGGTCTGTACTTTTAATACCTGGCAGCCTGCTAGCAACATACTGTAGTGTATAATTCAGCCCGGAGTGCTTACGTTAGAACAAGCTTGGAGATAGTGGGGGTGGTGAGGGCAGAGAAAGCTGGGACACGTAGTTCACAGTAGGGACTGCATAGCGGGTCACATAGGATTTAAGGACTCGACATCCCAGAGTGCCTTGCCCTTGGCCATACAGGAAAGGGAACAGCCGCCAGCCTATCCCAGCAAGGAGGTGTGGTGAGTGAGCAGCTGTCAAGCCAATAGGAGGAAGGCAAGCAGAGCCTGAGTTGTGGGCTGAAAATAGAGGGGGGGAGCTGGTAGGTGTCTGCTTGTGTGGGATCAGGCAAGGGCTTGCCTGTACGACCAGGGCCACTAGCAAGTTTCCTGTCTGGTAAAGCTCCAGCCCTGCCCAGAGACGGAGGCAGGACAGCAGGCCGGCAGGCAGGCAGGAGAGGCAGACAGGGCCCGGGAAATATTTCTGCCTAGCTGGTAAGCACTCCAAATATATATATATATATATACAGACAATCCGTTTTATTTTACTGTGAAAGAGAAAATAACAGATGAGAAGGGAGATAGAGAAGGGAGAGAAATAGAATGCCGTAGTGTGTGTGTGCATGTTTGTGAAACAGAGGGAGATGGAGGTTGATAGAGTTCAGAGTTCTTGACCCACTTGCAGATAAAGGAGGTCAGTGCTGAGAGTAAGGTACTGCACAGAACACGGCTCAAGAGGACGCGCATTGTGTCAAAGTTTGTATTCCCACAGGCAGGCTTTTTAGACATTTCCTTGCCGGGCTGGTTTCTTATGTGTTTTTATTATTTGTATGGGCATGTCGTGATGATGTTTTGTTTTTTTCTAAACGGATGGAAAAAGATGCACATCATTTACTGTTTCCTCCTCAGGGGCCCTGGGTAATTCTTCTAAGGCCACTTGTATGTGAGATCGATATATGAACGGACATCTATTTGACAGACGGGAGCAGAGTGGGCCATGTTGAGAGCTGGCGTAGTAGAGGCGCGTTATGTCACATTAGTTTACATGGAAAAGGTGTGCAAGTTAAAAACTGCCGCTCTCACGGGAGGGGAGGAAATGTGGAAGCTCTCGTGGAAAATGTACCTTGTTAGTTGTGTAAGCTGCCATAAGTTAAAACCTTAAGGTCTGGAAACTTAGGTCAATATCCTTTGGCACTTCAGTATTTATTTATGGATTTCAAGTTTCTCTCCTCAGCTCACACACCATACTTAGCCCCGCACATGTACATACACATACATACAGTACATATACATACACATACACACAGCGTTTCTTAAAGCAGATTCTAATCTTGACTGTACAGCACTACCACGCTTGTGGTTTGTTTGAAGACTTTACAGGAACCCTGCCTGCATTGCCTGATACACAGATGCATATTTTTTGGCATCCCATACTTGCTGAACCCGTTTTTTAAGTGTGCGGGCACAAAGAGGGTACAAGCGGCAGGGAGTACTTGAGAGTAAATGAAGAGGAAGACGCCCAGAGACGCTGGGAAAGTGTTTGGAATCCTTGTCAGGAGGCACAGCGCATAGCGGGAGTGAATGACATTTTTCATTCTGTCCAATGTCACCGAAAATGTTTATGTCAATGCTGCCCTCGATGCCGCTTCCTGAATGCCACTGCAGAACACAAGTAACTCTATACTTTTAGTTCAAGTAAATTCCAGCAAGAGGTTAAACTAGGACGTGTGTGTGTGTGTGTGTGTGTGTGTGTGTGTGTGTGTGTGTGTGTGTGTGTGTGTGTGTGTGTGTGTGTGTGTGTGTGTGTGTGTGTGTGTGTGTGTGTGTGTGTGTGTGTGTGTGTGTGTGTGTGTGTGTGTGTGTGTGTGTGTGTGTGTGTGTGTGTGTGTGTGTGTGTGTGTGTGTGTGTGTGTGTGTGTGTGGCGCCAACAATAGACTCCAGGGGAATTGCAGGGAACTTCAGTGGCTGTGGGCAGGTCCAAGACACCACCCATCAATTTGGCGGTGAGGCTGAATACAGTTTGATATTCCTGTATGTTTGTGCCTGCGCCACTATAGCCTGAAACTAGCAGGTTCAGACTGACTGTGAAGACAGGTTGCGTGAGGTTTGCTGTGGCAGCTCAAGGCTTCATTTTAGGGTGAAATGGCCGGTATTATAAAGATACTTTGTTTTTTTAACATACGCTATATTTGTCCAAAGTTTTGTGTATGTGGTCCAAAATGGTGTGTTATGATCTATATACACTGGAAGCAATCCTGCGAAACCTTGCTATTTCAAGCCAATTCTACATTGTTTTGTGTAGTTTGCCCTTAAACCAGTGTGCTTACTGGAGTGTTAAACTGTATGAGTTAAAACATTCATGTATAGCCTATAGCATACCTGTTAATCGGCCTCATACGCGAGAGAATGTAGCTTCACTTCCCACTTTAGTTTGGCTCCCCTGGTCAGCTGCTCTGTATACCACAGCTCTCAGCCTGGTTAGACGGACAGACAGACCCCTCTGTTGTTTTCATGTTGTTTAGCTGGAGTTTGGGGGGAGTGAAGGGGCTTGTTCTGTTCTGGGACGTTTATTATGGAGAGGCCAACACAACCTGATCAAATTAGAGAGAGAGAGAGTGGGAGAGAGAGAGGCTGGGATACACAGTCAGAGCACAGGGATGTTTGTCTGGGTGGAGGTTAAGTTAAACTTGACTTTTTTACACTTCCACATTTGTATAGTAGGCTGTGTGAGAGTTGATGCTGTATTTTAGTGCTACTGTATGTTGGCACACTACAATTTTTTGTACTGCCCGACCACTGCCCCACCCCCTGGAGACATTTCAAAGACAAGCTCAATCTGCAGCCTGTTGTCAGCCTTAAGCAATAACACTTTGACCTTCAATAGAATTTGTGCCTTGAGAGACCAGGCTGTCCTTTTTGGTTATGTGAAAAATATCAATATACGAGTAAAGATGCAAATGACCCCCTCCCTTTTTTTTCTCCTTTTCTTTTCTTTCTTTTTTTTTGTTGGTCTGTTGATTTAGTGGTCGTAATGGCGAGGAGGAAGGAGTGAAGATGGTTAGGTTGCAGTCTTGCAGAAAAGGAAGGAGAATTAGCAGAGGGTGGGTTGGTGGGTGGGTCTGAGTTTTGCTTTCTCAGCAGGGGAAAGGGGAAGTGGGTGATGTAGTGGGCACTGTGCAGTGTCTGAGACAGAAAGATGGAGCATGATGAGATGGACAGAGAGAGGGAGAGAGGGGGGTCAGATGTGGGGACAGAGGGAGAGATAGGGAGAGGGGGTAGAGGAGGAGGAGAGAGAAAGAGAGAGCTGGTCATCTGATAACAGAGCGGGTTCTGTTACACGCCTGCCACAGACACACAGGAAGTGCTCTCTCTCTCCATTGAGCTGTGCATGCACAGAATGGCGCAGCCCGGGCACATTGGACCTGCCATGGACTGACCAACTGACCGGTCCTGCAGGCTCTTCCACTTGGCAACTCTGTGATGTGTTGAGTGCCGTCTTTGAAGCCACGTGTTAGATTTAGCTACACTTCCTGGTTGACAGCACAACAGTGTTAGAGCATGTTACTCTAGCTGTAACGAATGTCAGAATGTGGTTGTGGTTGTACTGCTCTGGTGACTTGAGGAGGCTGCTGCTATGTCAAAACATGTTCCAATGTGGCTCCTCCTCCTAGAAGTGGAGTGAAGTCAAATACTCTTAATTCCAAAATGAGAAATCCACAATTTGTGCAAATGTGAGTGACACATACTCTGGTGAAATGATTGCTAGCATGCCAGTGAAATGGAGTGGTCTTGAAGTTGTGATTGGAAAAACTTGTCTTACAAAACAGAAGCACGGCAGATGTAATCATCTGCTCTCGAAGGTATTCATGTCATGAGCAACCAAAATGTATTAATAGATAGTATATTTAAGATTGAAGAAAAGTTTGGTGTTAAATGCAATACAGTAGACTACTGGTAATATCAGTAGACAGCATATTGCAATAATAATAACTTAACTTGACTGAAAGGATCTCAGCCCTTAATGACTTCATAAAAAAGAAAAACTCATACTTAGTTCCTCATACTCAAATTTTATTGACCACCTGGTGGTTAAGTTTTCCCTTGTTGATGAGGGTCACATTGGGTGAGTGAGGGAGAGGTTAAATGAGTTTATCATTGACATCAGACCTAGATTACCAGGCTGTCAGTGTCATACACTCAGGGGGTTATGCATGAGCCTATGGGTGAGTTTGTTTTACATTCCACCTCAACCTCCACCTTTCTCGCTGGCATTGTCTCCAGCTTGGCAGAGTTTCCTGGTTTAGTTTCTAGTGAAACGGCCCAGCCTAATAGACCAGCCCTCTCTCAACTTTAGCTTTATCAGACTCTCGCCCTTTTCCTGCCATACTCCCAATACAACCAGTCGTGCTTCCTTCCAACGCTGGTAACAGTGAGTCACTTGGCCCAGACCCTTGCTTTTAAAATCCCCCTTTCCTTGAAACTGTCCCGATACTGATTCTGATTAAATCCTCTTGCCTCGACCTTGAACCCTCTTCACCCTTCCCCATCTCTGCTAATCACCAGTCCAGTAGAATTACCGGTAGTGGGCTGTCGAGAAAAGAGGAGAGGGTTGAAAAACTGAAATGACAGGCATAACCGGAGTATTATAGAGGAGAGGAAAGACCATTTTCTGAATCCTGACTTTGATGTTATTTTACTGTTGTTCTGTAATCTTGATTCAAACACCCTTGCTGTTCAAAAACCAGTTCTGATTATGAAGATGTTACTTAGGCTATACAAATACTTGTATTAAGTAAAAGTATAGGTATTCTGAAAGAAGGGTCCTTGTAAAAGATGTTGTCCTACATTTAAAATTATTGTGTGGAAGAGTTTTTTTTATCCAATATAGACAAATTGTTCAATATTGTGTCCTTGTACAGAGTGTGTCACTGCTGGGCAATGTCCTATATTGCTCTCAGCCTGCATGCAAATAGTTATTATCCATAAGAAATTACTTCTATGAATAGATCACATGCTTTGCATGACAGACATTTTCTACAAAGTAAGTACAGTAATAACTGTAGTAACCCTATATAAAAGCAGTACAGTAAAAGTAAAAGAACAAAAAACACTAGCTTACAGAAGGTTGTTTATCTTTCAGAAACACCATCAGAAAAAGAGGCACAGCTATGCTACCAGTCCCTCTTGTATTTCCGATTCTTCTTTCTTCATCATCTTCTTCAAATCAGGAAATCTGCCTTCCCATGCATGAAAATTAACACAACTTGGCACACGGGGCCAGCCCTATGCCAAAGTTCCTCAACTGCCATTGTGGGCCAATAGTCTTAATGGTGGCTCTACAGCTACCGTCTGGAGTTTAAAACATTGAAAATCCATGACAAATCAGTCGTGCGTGCTGTGACTTTGGAACTTTCACCAACATGTTGTCCCAATTGAGCAGAAATCTTCATAAGCTTGTAGGAATTATTTCATCACTCTTTTTTCTCATAAACTTGAAGAAGAAATGGGTCCAATTTTCATTACTTATTTATTCATTCCATATTATGCCACTGCCATAACATTTTCATATTATGGCAGTGTGAATTGCATTTTTTTTGCCAATTTCATGCTTTATTGAGACAGATACAGTGAAGAGAGAGAGAGAGAGACAGGAAATGCAGATAGAGAGCAAGGGAGTGACATACGGAAAATGGTACGGCCAGCTGGGAATTGAACCGGGGGCTCGCTGTCAGGCTTTAGAGCCCTTGCGGTATGCATCCTAACCACTTGGCTATCGGATAGCCCTGTGCCCAGTTGTTTCCAATATTCATTTGTTAATTACAGGGGCTTCTTTCACTAACATTCACCTTGGCGATGCAGTAACTCAGGACTTAGTGTCTGAGAATCAGAAGGACCGCGGTTTGAACCATGGCTCTTTCAGGCTTGTTTTATCTTGATTTGTCCCATGACCCTAAATTAATGGCAGTGCAACTTTTGCAAACAAACAAAAAAAACATGGATTCAATTGAAATCTTGCTCTGGTAATTTTCCTATAGCACCTAAACCGTTACTCCATGGTGATAAAAGCCAAGTAGCCTAATTAGAACTATAAAGTCTAAGCTTTAATTCACATACTTTGAAGCCATATTATGTGGTTTGTCACTTGGTGAGTAGCTCATCAAGTTCATGACTTTCCCTTGGTTTTTAACGCAATGAAACCCCAAAAAGCATCCGCACATACGCTGCATTTCTGTCCACGCACAGAGCGGCCAGCGAGAACGGCTGCATTCATTAACATGGAGCGGAAGAAAAGCACCGTCCATGCGCTTATGCTTGTGTGTCTGGTGGGTTTCGTTCCTGGTATGGTTGTTCAAGTTCGAGCCCTGGGTGATGCAGAATTGTGTTTTGTGGATTAGAGGCATGTGATATAAAGAATACATTTTCTTCTGTTCTTTTCTCTCTATGGTGACATCACCCCTTGTTGATGATCACAAAGAAGAGCAACATTTATAAATTGGTCAAATGTCAACTTTGTGTTTTATACTGTGGTAATATAACAGTAATGCAAGAGATGTGTGAAAGTTAAAGAACAACTCCGCAAATGGTTCCCTTAAACAATACACTTTTGCTGGGTTATATTTCTTCTCACTAGATCCATGTAGGCTACTGAACAGTAACTAACATGGTGTATGCATGGGTGCTCCTCTTTGAGTCAAAAAGGTTCTGGGTTCGATACCGGGCTCTGCCAACTCTGTGTATGAGTAGCATCAACAAAACTCTGCACATAGGACCAGACCAGTCCTCAGATCGCTCGGCCCCAACCATAGCTGCGCAGCATCTCTAATTCCTCTGCTTGCATTCTTCCCTATCTACTGTATCTACAGACACACCTGAAGTTATTGAGGGTTAAACTCTGTTTCTGTTCTGTTGTAGTCTAGGAATGACTGGTATGTGTCAGACACACGCAAAGATACTGCGAACTATTCAGTCCTACTACTAGATGTAGAACTCGGTGCACGGCCACATTATCTAAAACAACCATTCCCCTCCTGTGGGCTGGTGGGCCGTGATGATATTGCTAGTGGGCCCCCAAATAATTGGCAAAACGCAAACATTTAATTGATAATATAACATGAATATAAAAACATGAATGTAATAAAAGAAATCCCGAAACACAATCGATTGATCGATCATTAAAATAAACTCTGAAAATGCACCAACCATCTGACCATTGACCACACGGCTGCCTTGTTAACACATTAAGACCGGGAACGCATCTGTGTCATTTTAAGATTTCTTTGGCTATTCAGAAATAGCAGATCTACAAGCTCGTAGATCTGCTATTTTTGAAAAATCGTGAAAATAGTTTTTTTGTATTTCTTTCAAAAAACTGTTAGGATTTAGAAAACATTTTAAGAATCGGACTCGGGCCTTAATGGGTTAAGTGATCAGATGGGTGGGCCGCGAATGCTTTCGAGATTTTCCAGAGGGCCTCGATCCAGAGACGGTTTGGGAACCACTGGTCTAAAAGCAACGGCAGCGTGTGTGTGTATGTGTCAGTGAATGATGAACTGCGAGACAAGCCTTGGAACAGAACTGAAACAAAGTTGACGCTCGGCTCTGGCCAGTATGCCATGCGTTCAAATCATCCCTGAAATCTAATCTACATAGCTTCCCCTGCTGTGTGGTTAGTACGTGTGTGTGTGTGTTTGTTTGTGTGTGTGTGAGAGTGTGTGTGTGTACTTGTATTACTATACTTGTGAGGTCCAAATGTCCCCTCAAGTATAGTCGAATTTGAGAAATAGACATTGTGAGGACCACTTTCCTGGTCCTCACAAGATAAATGGTTGTTCTATCTATGGTAAAAAAGCTATCTTTTTAGAGATACGTTTACAATTAGACAAAGATTCAGGTTAGGATTATTAAGCATTTAGACGTTGGGTTTAGGGGTTGGTGGTTAGAGGTATGCCTGATGTATACTTTGCGGGCCGGTGTTGCGCACCGGGGAAAATAGCTAAGCTCACAACGCGTCGGGCTGCGGCGCGTTGTGAGCTTGTACATCTGCAATTTTTAGGCAGTTTTTCTGCTATTTTCAACGGCATCCTAAAATGCTGACGTCCTCATAAGTATAGTCATACAAACGTGTGTGTGTGTGTGTGTGTGTGTGTGTGTGTGTGTGTGTGTGTGTGTGTGTGTGTGTGTGTGTGTGTGTGTGTGTGTGTGTGTGTGTGTGTGTGTGTGTGTGTGTGTGTGTGTGTGTGTGTGTGTGTGTGTGTGTGTGTGTGCGCGAGGCGGAGTCGGAGTCGGAGGGGTTAGTATAGGTAAGGTTAAGAGGAGATGAGGATATGGGTGGGGCCGGTGGGTTCTGCAGTAAGTGGCGGTTTGACTTGCAAAGCAGGCCAGTGTGTGCATGCAGCCCAGCCTTTAAGAGAGAAGGGCCGTCCCCTGGAACTGAGAGGGACACAGCCCGCCGGGCGCTGCTGCTCTGCTGTACACCAGACTGCGGGCCTTGTCACCCACAGACATGAATTAGTGATAAGGAATGTTTCAAGCCATGAGGAGGTGTCAGGATCAGGTTTGTTTGCACTGTGTTTCCTCTTTCTACCTGCTCTTTTGCAGGTCATTCGGGGACGGATGGCCCCTCCATGCGGGACACTAGCCTCCATGCTCCATTGACGCTGTATTGAGTTGGTGTGTGTGTATCTGTGTGTGTGTGTGTGTGTGTGTGTGTTATCTCCTCTCAGCTCAGCTTCTTTACCCCACAAAGCCGTGACCCAGGGTCAGCTGTGTGTGTCCTGGGGATAACGTGTAAGCGATGTTGCAAGCAAAGCCTCCTCTGCAGGTGCTACAGTACGTGCAGCAGCGAGCGGCAGAGAGAGACCGAGGAGAGCAGAATGGTCTCTTCCTCTCTGCTAGGGCTCACTGAGATCTATTTCCACCTGTGAAGGACACGACCGTTCGCCATGTGGTCGCCCTCTCCCTAGATCCTTCATCCGTCTCATCTCATTCTCTCCTCTCTATACCCTACTCTCCTCTTTCCCTCTCACTCCCCCCCTCTTGTTTTCTCTCTCTCTCTTTCGCTCTCCCCCTTCCTCCATCGAGCATGCTCTCCCTCGCTTGCCCTCCTCACTCTGACTTTAGCCTCTCTCCCCTCCCTCAGCGTATTCAAATACGAACTGAGTGGCGGATAATAGAATTTGCTTCAATGTCGGATGGGCCGTTTTTATCAGAGTTCTTGGGTTTGAGTTTGTAGAGGCTAAGCTGTCGGCTAGCTATCAAAAATAAAATAAGGTTAAGGGACACATAGATAGGAGAGGAACAAAATTAGTGGGTCTAAGATCAAGTGGGTAGACACTGTACCATAAGTCGAGCACAAGGGGTGCTATGAAATATGGCACGTCCTATTTGAATGTGTAAACAGTTTTATCAATTGCTCTCTCAATGTCTCCATTATATCATTGTTGTGCTCTCATGTAAACTGTTATTGACCAATTTCAAAAGATAACCATGTGTTGAAAATAATTCAGCGTTGGCTACAGATTCATTCTACTTGTCAGTGACATTGAAATGGTAAATATAAAAAGGGGAGATAAGAGAGAAGTGACGAGGAGATAACAACAGTGCACTCATCCCAACTTTCTGCCTCTCCGGAGAGAGGTCTGTTTTAGAGAGAGCCTTGCCTAATTCTGACCTATGGGTACAGCTGACACGGTGCCAGAACTCAAGGTGTGGACAGGGAGAGGCATGGCTTTTGAGAAGGGAGTGGATGTGGCTGAACAGAGCAGGGGAGAGGTGAACGTCACCTGTGTTGCCATGTCTGCTTATTATAAGCGACTTTGTTTGTTTAGTTTTTCTGTAAAGTCGCTTGTAAATATCGGTTGTTGCGTTTTTTGGGGGCTTGTTTGTAAACTGTAGTTGCTTATTTGGCCTGGTTTCCTAATGTTGTTTAAACCAGTGGTTCACATTTTCATGTCAAGTACCCCCCAAATATGTAAGTATGTGTCCACAACCCCCCCACACACACACATTAAAATATATTTTGTGCCAGGGACCCCCGTACCAGATTTGTGTTGTTATAAGTGTTTTTTCCTCCAATATTTGTTTGAAAATAGCAGATCTACAAGCTTACAATGCCACAAATAGCCGAGCTTGTAGATCGTCTATTTTCGAATATCCGATGCATAAAGGTTAAAAGTGCTCATGATGTGGCCAATAGTCGCTTCTTTTGGGCTTGTTTTCATACACCTGGTTGCTTATTTCTCTTGCAAAATCTGGCAACACTGAACGTCACCAACAGGTAGGAAAGCGAGAGAGACTAGAGGTATGGGCAGGTACGCCTGGCACGGTGGTGGTGTACATGCACTGTAGCAGAAAGGCTAATCTGAGGAATGTCAACTGAAAGAAGTGCTCTTATAGAGAGTGCCCCGCGCCCCCTCCCTGCTTACCCCCGGCCTTACCCCCTGCTGGGACTCTGTGCCAGATGGAGGTGGGTGGGTGCAGGGAGACTATCTGTCTGCCTGCGTGTGAGCGTGTCATACAAGCCTGCCGTGTTTGTGGTTTTTTGTGTGTTTTGAGTTATAGTGTGTGTGTGTGTGTGTGTGTGTGTATACAATATATGTATATAGATATATATATACTTAACACACACACATATATATTTGTGTGTGTGTTTGTAAACTGACAAATGGAGGATGGCTTGTTCCACCGAAACCCCCCTCCCCCTGCGCAGGCTTCAGTCGATCATTTTAATCTCCCCCCACACGTGAGCGAGGGGACAGCCTTTGCTGGAACTTGGCACACAGTACAGGGTGGGGTAACCAGCTCAGACCGGATTGACAACCTCCCTTTTTAATACCGTTCCCTTGCAGCTTGTTGCGTGTCCTCTTCCTCCTCCTGTGGGGTTTTTCCACAGGGTCTGCTGTATCTGGCAGCCCCCCCCCCCACCCCCCCTCTCTCCTCCTCCTCCTCCCTCTGTCCCCACTCTGGCACTCCGACTGACACAGAGTGCGCAAGCTGCACAGCCCGACTCCCAGCATGCACTCTGATCCCCACTGCCCTCTCTCTCTCTTCTCTGTCCCCCGCAAACTCTTACTTTTGCATGAGTGTGCATGCACACAGGTACACAGCCATGCGCACATGTATGTGTATATATACACACACACACACACACACACACACACACACACACACACACACACACACACACACACACACACACACACACACACACACACACACACACACACACACACACACACACACACACACACACACACACACACACACACACACACACACACACACACACACACACACACACACACACACACACACACACAGCCTGCATACATGCACAGCACACAGCCATGTCAGCCATAGATACCAATCTATGCATGTTACACAGATATCTTCAGTCCTGTGTTCAGCCTCTCACTTATGTTAACTCTGGCCAAAAAAAAGCATTTATTCAAAATGATTGTGAGAGTTACAAGCCATTCCACACCACTACACATTGTAATCTCTTAGCCAATATTCATATTTTCTGTTTTATACTCAAGTTTTACACTTGTTGTGCCAATAGTTTTGCTGTAAAATCAATGGGCAGAAAAAGAGGTGTGCAGGACTTATGGTGTTACAATATGGCTCCCCTCCAGATACTTGAGGTACTTGACTGGGCACTTGGGCCTGTTGATGAAGAGTCACGTACTGTAGGTGTTGGAAATATTGGGAGTAATACTGATCTATATTGTCGCTTACTCAGTGGACTGGTTATATAACAACGTGAGAAGAATAACTTCAGTTTTGGTTATTAAAGAATGCACAATGTCCCCACCAATAGCACCTTCCCCTGGCTTCCCATCCCTTGTAATTAAAAACTACCTCATGACTACAGCAGTCAAAACAAAAGAAACTTGGCTACTCCTGACAGGTTGTTTCACTTTTGTTTCCATGTCAGGTTAAGCCAAAGGTGGTTTAAATGTATCTTGCTAATTAATTTGTTATGACTAGGGGTGTGCATCTCACCCACTGGGACTGATTTGATTCGCGATCAGTGATTGGATGCAGATACATTTTAAGCACCCAATAGATCGATACGATTCAATTCAGCCCTCAGGGCCCTGTCTCAATGTAATATGATGCTGTGCGATATGATGCGTGCACAGTATTTGCTCCCCGACGGTTGACATCCTTGTCAAAACAATGGGGAGAGGAACCCAGACAGGAGAGGGAGGAAAGTTTATTTTTTTTTAGCGAGGGGCGGGGGCACATGTGAGGTAAGCCTCTCTTGCAGGAGGATTGACAGGCAGAGAGACACAAGCATAAAAAAAACTTGTCATATCGGGCACCGAAGCCCTCGTGGATTTTTTCCACCATTCCCTCACAGCGTTTCTGATCAATGTGCGTTAGCGATATCTTAAATGTCCGTTCGATTCCGAGGCACCCCTTATTACTTTTTGTCTGGATACAGATGGTTTTAATGGCCATTCAGCCGAAGTGCGTTTAGAAGTCATCTTTCAGGTGCCAAGGTGTTTCAACAAACCTGTCAGGCAAGGGAAGTGAGACCAAAGTCTTAGGAAGAGCTTTTAGAGTTGGGCCTGATTTTGTTGACATGCTTTAGAAAGGAGTGGGAAATAACATAATGGACAGATGGAACATGCATATGTAACATTATGAAACCTTCACACACAGCACATTATTGTCAGACCTTGTGGCCAAACATATCGTACAATTCAGGTTTAATTTGAGAAGACTGACCTGGTGTCTTGCTATTCAATAGATGGCATGGAATTTAAACACAACTGCTTGTAAATTGTAAAAATAAAGAAATAAATACAACGGTTGCCCAGAATAAACGTTTGAGTTGCCAATAAGTATATGGATAAAGACTGGTCTTCAATTAATCCTCTTTGAATGGATGGGGCTAGGGAGAAGGGACATGCAGTTGAGTTGGAATTAGGTCATGAACCGTGGACTGAACTCTTGCACTTGGGGGGGTTTGCAGCATGTTTTTGGCCTTCGTGCAATTTAGCTCTTGTGTGTTATAGTGTGTTGGATTCTCTGCAGCCTTGTGTAGACATCTGTGGTGAAACAATGAATTCCTCTAACTCCCCATCGTTCATCCACATACTGTATAAACTATGGCATGAACTGTGAACTGATCTCCACTTCTCTACTTTTCCCTTTCCCTCTGTGCTTCATCCTCCTCTTCCTCTCCTGCTCCGTGCTCCCTCAGACAGGCAGACGGACAGACGACAGGACGGACACGCGGGCGGCGGCTGTGCTAGGCGGCTCGGCGGCAGGCTGGTGGAAGATGTCGTCAGGGGCCGGCGGGCGAGGGGGAAGGCGGCTCAGGGGGACGGCGGCGAGCGGGGGCGGAGGAGGCCGAGGAGGGGCCGGGGAGGCGGAGGAGGGCCCCGTGGGGATCCCTTTCCCCGAGCACAGCGCCGACATCCTCGGGAGCCTGAACAAGCAGCGGATGAGCGGCCTGCTCTGCGACGTGCTGCTGGTCACCCAGGATCGCGAGTTCCCGGCTCACCGGTCCGTCCTGGCCTCCTGCAGCACCTACTTCCACAAGCTCTTCACGTCGGGGGCCGCCGCTGACCAACAGAGCGTCTACACCATCGACTTTGTGGCAGCGGAGGCTCTGGGAGCGCTGCTGGACTTTGCCTACACGGCCACTCTGATGGTCAGCCACAGCAGCGTAGCCGACATCCTGGCCGCCGCCCGTCTGCTGGAGATCCCACCCGTCCAGGACGTCTGTACGCACCTACTGGACACCAAAGTGCTTTCCCCGCAGGTAACATGTCATTCATATTGAGCACTGGTCAGCTCTGCTGTTCTAGGTAAGTCGTCTTGTTGAACGGTGGCTTGTGATACACAGTACAGTGCTGTTTCGGGACTTTGAAGGGTATGTGTTGTTGAAGAACTTGAATATGCAAGAAATGAGAGAGCTATCCCTCATAGTGATTCCAGTCCCCCTGGTTCTGCCACTTGAAAGGGGAATGGGGCCCCTGGCCGTCATACCATACCAATGCCCCTTCCATCCGTTATCAAATAGTCAGCTTACATCATGGCCCTTATTAGTTTCTCAATCTGTCCCGTACGCAGTGCCACACATACGCCCACAGCTCCAGGGTTACTCTAACACTTACTCATGCTCAGCCGATGGTGTGTGTGTGTGTGTGTTGGGTAGAGGATGGGGCGGGTAGCTCGTTCACTAGCAACATTCTACAGACCCAGCATATCACAGCTAGGCTTCAACATTCACATGATGTAAAGCATGTCGGATAGATTGGTTATGTGTGTGTGTGTGTGTGTGTGTGTGTGTGCAGTACCCTAGTGCATTGAAGTGTCCCTCCTCGCTCTGTGTGTGATGTACTGTATGTTCACATCGAATGTGATTTAGATGGGCCAAGCAATGGTGTGGTGGACAGAGGTAACTGTGCACTTTTGTGCCTCTCTGCGTAACTCCCTCCATCTCCCTCTGTCAGTCTCCTATTTCTTCCACTGACACACTTTCTCTGTCCTTCCCACTCCCTCCGCCCCCCCCCCCCCTCCCAGGCGGGCAGTGAGCAAAGAGATGAAGACGAGGATGAGGAGGAAGGGAAGGGCAGAGGAGGCAAGGAGCAGGGGAATCGTCTGCGGGCCCGGGAATACCTGGAGTACTTCCAGAGGGGGGCGCACTGGAGCAGCAGCTGCAGCACGCCGGAGCTCAG
Source organism: Gymnoscopelus braueri (assembly GCF_963280865.1). NCBI lineage: Eukaryota > Metazoa > Chordata > Actinopteri > Myctophiformes > Myctophidae > Gymnoscopelus > Gymnoscopelus braueri. Next base: position 53,195,010 of record NC_137607.1, on the reverse strand, counting down.
GGACCTGCCCACACACCTGCACTTTAACCACGGCAACGGAGGGCCCCACAGCAATGGGGCCCCCGGAGGCCCCAGCGAGTACTACTCCCCTCTGGCCCTCGCCTTGGCCCAGGCCCCGACGCAGGAGCCGGACGACGAGGACGAGGACGAGGACGAGGAGGAGGAGGAGGAAGGCGAGGCGGTGCAGGGGGAGCCTAGAGACTGGCCACGGGGCAACGGAGGAGGGCCAGGCTCGTCTTATTACCCTCCGTCCCAGAACGGCCACTTCTACCTCTCCACCGAGTCCAGGCTGGGGCAGGAGGCGGACGTGGGGGAGGGGGGGAGGGAGGCGGTAGACCGGGAGAGGGGCTCGGCCAGCGCCCTCCTGCAGCAGATGATGGAGCGCGCGGCCGCCGGGGAGGAGCCGGGGGACGGGGACGATCCCGACATGGAGTTTTACTTGAATTATTTTAACAGCGCACAGCACGAGGACACAGCCTCTGCCGCTGTGACACAGGGACTGCTGCCCGTGTGGTCGTCACGGGGCGGCGCGGGCCAAGAGAGGGGAGGGTCGGCGGGGGGAGGCGCGGGAGAGCGGGGCAGTGGCGGAGAGAGGGGGGGTGGGGGAGGAGGAGGAGGAGGGGCCGGAGGAGAGAGGAAGATGCGCTCTAAGGCCTTCCAGAAGTGCCCCATATGCTCCAAGGTCATTCAGGGAGCAGGCAAGCTGCCCCGCCACATCCGAACACACACGGGAGAGAAGCCCTATGAATGCGCCATCTGCAAAGTGCGCTTTACCAGGTAAGCCCAATTAATGAGCTGACCACCCCATGTGAGATCTACTAATAGTCTTGGACTCAGCTCTGTCGACAACCAATGGCAGTCAATACAAAACCAAGGGCAGGGGTATTAGTACCAACCAACTCAGCTTAGTGTTAAGTTAGCTACTCCATTTTGATGATTTGACTATTTTAATTCCTTTAATTTGCGTAATAATTCCTAGCTCTGTTTTTAATCACCCTATGCTGTAGCCTGAATATATATTTTTTCCAATGTGTACCAAAATGCTAATCCCATTTTCTGTTCCTTTATGACAACCTGTGTGTCCAGGTTGTCATAAAGGCCTGTTTTATTGTGACAGGCTCCATAGCAAAGTCCTGGAATGTTAACATAGGGGTCCTATAAAAGAGGGTTGTGCCAGGGAAGCGTTATCTTCCAAAGGGCTGCTATAAAGTGCTGTGTTCTTCTGATATTGAGGGGGATTACAGGACCAGAGTTGTGCCCTATCTGTGCCAATGCAGTAATTTGAACTTGTGATCTCTGGTAATGTTGATTATTGCCCACAGCAGAATGGCTCCCCTGCCCCCCCCCCCCCACCCCCTCTCTCTTAACCTCCCTAATGCAATTTGCCATGTGCTGCTCATCTCATTGTGGCACGTCCAGGGCGAGGGGCTTGGAGTGTACATAGGTTCCCAATTGTTTAAGCCTGCTACGGCCTCTTCCTTGAAGCCATTTGCTTAATGAATTAATCAGTGGACATGCAAAGGAAATAGATGCAACAGGGTCGAAATACCAGGACCCTTTGCATTAGCCAGCAGATAGGCGGAGAATCCAATCTAGACTTTCCAGCTCAATGTGTCCACTTCCAGCTCAATGTGTCCGGCAGTGGGAAGGGGTATTGTAATCGTAATCCTGTTTGATCAGGGTTAAGAGTGTGCCTCACGCTGTAATAAATCACTCCTGTCCTTTAAATAATTCACCTCTGTCAGTGTGCCACTTTGTTCCAAGGCCCTGGCCTGTGTGTGTGTGTGTGTGTGTGGGGGGGGGGTATACCTACTTACCTGCATGTCTCTCAGTGTCTTGCTAATTTGAGTAGTTTTGTCACAGATAATGCAAATCTACAGTATAGACTGTTGATGGACGTTGTTGTATGATTATGTGTTAGTTCATATGGAAGCTAACACACTCAGGTGCTGTGTGTGTATGTTTGTTTAGTTGTCTTAACTATACTGGTCTGTTTAGGTGTCCTCAGTGAAGGGCTAGAAGTCTTGAGTGCTAGAAGAGTGAGGTAGGAAGGATTAGGGGAGAGGACTAAGTCCTATTAGACAGAGACTAGGGGCAGAATGGTGGGTGTAACATTTAGAAGCAGAATACCAATACGCAATGAGCCAGAGCTGGATGTATTGATTGTGTCATCAAGTGGTATTTGTGATCTTTGTACACGGATTAGAGCATAGTAACTCTGGACTGAACCCAACAGTTATGGCAGAACAATGATGATGTGTGTAAATGGGAAGCTTTGGTCAAACATTAGAAAAATATCTTCAAGTGTTTACCAAAAATATCAATTTCAGAATGCATAAAGCTTACATAAACTGTAATATTTTACAGCTCTGACTAGACAGACAAGTTGATTGTTACCTTAGTTTTGTTTGAACTGTTCCTAGCCACACATTGAACATTGCACTTTCTTGTCAGTCTTCAGCAGTGAGAAATTGCATAGATAACAATGTAAAGTTTATGGCTTGTCCTCAGTTGACCTTGCTACCATCATGGAATTAGTCTATTGGAAGGGCTCCAAAAGATGGCAGGGGGAGCATAATTGGACATGTAAACAACTAAAGCCTATATTGTATGTTGACCCATATGCATTGAATAATTAATGTATTATTATTATTATTATCATTATTACAACATGTAGTGACTATGTTTACATGACTCACCCTGAGTAATATCTATGACAGAGCAGTAATATAAAGTATGTGTTTGGAGAGGTGTGAGCAAGTCCTCCAGTGTACTTGACATGCTTTTCAAATGAATCTTGTTTACTTTTTGCCCTCTCAGGCAGGACAAGCTCAAGGTTCACATGCGTAAGCATACGGGAGAGAAGCCTTACCTGTGTACGCAGTGTGGGGCTGCCTTCGCCCACAACTACGACCTGAAGAACCACATGCGAGTCCACACCGGCCTGCGTCCCTACCAGTGCTCCAGCTGCTTTAAGACTTTCGTCCGCTCGGATCACCTGCACCGCCACCTCAAGAAGGACGGATGCAACGGCATCCCGTCCCGCCGTGGCCGCAAGCCTCGGGTGCGAGAGCCCGGGCACCCGGAGGTCCCTCTCGGTCTGCTGGGCCCCGGCGCCGTCCCGGGGCCTCGCGGCATCAAGGCCCGGCGGCGCTCGGAGGCGACCTCGGCTCCAGAGGTGGAGGAGGGGGCCGACATGGCCCATGCACACAGTCCTGAGCTGGAGGAGAGGGTGGGGGAGCCGGGGGGGCCCTGAGACTCCAGGGGTAAGGAGGACACTGCTGGACGCCATAGTCACTCTGCACCGACCTGTGAGATGGGCCACAGAACAGAGAGGAGAAGAAAAAAACAAAAACACGCTAAGGCAAACTTTAAAAGAAAAAAACACAACTAACTATTCCTCTATAAACCAAATCAGGGTGTCACAAAAATCTAATCTTTATGTTTCTTTCTCCATTTGCTTTAGGAAACAGAGTAGACACAAACACTCAAGTCAGTTTGTCTGTTTAAAAGAGCAAAGAACGCTTCAAATCACACGCCCATGACGTCCACTTTCTGGGTCATTTTCTTTCCTTTGTAATCTTAGGGAGTTTTTTGTACATTGGCATATGTGCTTGGGCAAAATGTGTACAGTAGATACAGAGCAACTCTGAGAAACTATGCAGTTTAATTTAGATTTATATTGGTCTTGTCCTCACAGCCTTCAAGCTCTAAGCAAGGTGTCTGTCAAGCGCCTTCTGGCTGCTGTACGGGTGAAACGAGGACAAATCCGCTGAGTGAAAACAACCCTTTTTCTATTCTTTTGCAGGTTCTGAAATGTACAGTTACCATAGAAACAACATTGCCACACTATGGCATATGCAAGTCTTAACTCACCACCACACAATTTTGATGCAACATTTCTTTCTCTAAATGCTCCAGAAAGAATCTGACAAGGGTTTGATTGAAGTGTTACTTACTCTATAAAAAAAATAATTATTTTAAGAATTTATGGTTCAACTTTTTAAGAAAAAACAATGTTTCGCGTTGAGCCGTATCCATGTTTCTGGGGGCTCTTCTGTTTGCAGGGCTAGGGAAGATGAGGAGAGGAGGGTCTGTGTTTATAAAGCACTACCATCGTCGATGTATCTGTAGGCTTGACTACGTTGCCTCTTATCCCTCACAAACCCTGCGATTTCAGCATTTCTATTTCCCTTTTTGATTTGTCTTAATTTTTTGTTGTTGTTAATGTCGTTTGTTCCTTTTTTGAGTTGACTGCTTCGGGTACTTGACACTTTACAATTGTATACATTGTATATACAGCGGATGGTGGATATGACGTTAGTCCCTTCTTAATGCTGAGGTATACTTACCAATTGGGTTTTTCCTCTTAGGCTTGATGTCATATTTCTCACAGAGTGAAGCTTTTGGGGTGAACGAGACAAACTGTATGAATGTTAGATAAGAAAACAAGAAAAAAAATACTGAATTGAGAAACCCAATCGGTCCTAAACTTAAACACTTGACATGTATAGTTCCTGCCCAAAGGATGCGGATATTGGATGAATGAATGTGCTTAACTTCGTGCAGTTTTTCGGAATCTGTCCTTGTGTGACAAGACGCGGGTAGCATTTAACCAACAACAGGTTAAACGAATGGCAGGGAGCCTTGGATGGGAGAATGATAAGAGTGGGAAGGAGAGATGAGCACCTTTTCTATGTTTGCACAGCTTTACTAAAGAAATCCAACAGAGTGAGGGGAAGGGGGTATATTTAAAGGAGGGTGTCTGGCGGCGGGAGAGAATGCGCAAAAGGTTTATGTATTGCGCTTATTCCAATCGTTTTTGCCCTAGGGACCATGAAACCATGAGGCAACCTGTGATGAAGAGAGCAATAAATACCTGTCCAAGTTGGGAGGCCAAATAAGAGCACAGCTGCAGCTGGTCGGTGGGGGAGGGGAATCCATGGAAGGGGAGGGGGATCTCACAATGTCTGTTGCATTCCAAAAAATAATCTCCCCCAGCACAGCCACGTTTCCAGGCAGGAGGGGATCAAATCAGGCCTTGTTTCCCTTCGCTCTCTCTCCCTCTGTAGTCCTCTAATGCCCCCAAACCAGCCTGGAGGGGATATTATTGTATTAGAACTGGGTGTTGCTGTGGGGAGGATGCCTGGTGCTGGCAGTTTTTTGTGTTATGTGTCTTTGTGCACATGCATGCATACACGCGCACGTGCACACACACACACACACACATGGGTGAGTATGTGTGCGTGGCAGCCAGGGTCCCTCTGGCCACATCATCATGATGTGAGTCAGCCACAGCTTGTTCAAACATGCACCCTGAACTGCCAGCCCAATGCTGTTTCTACACACACACACACACACACACACACACACACACACACACACACACACACACACACACACAGAGAGAGAGGCAGGGTCCAGGCATCCACTCGAGAAAGACAAAACACCAGAGCCAGCAAACTATGTGTGGACACTGGACATTGTCAGCGACTCCATACATCTGGATTTGCTAGTTTCTGTGTTGTTGTAGTCCAAATCCACAGTTTTTCCAAACTAGAAAATGGAGCTTGTAGGTGAAGGAGAGAACTAAAAATGGAGTCCCCCCCCCCACACCCCACCAACGCTGCTGCAGTGCTGTAGTTCTGAGTATCAGTCCTTTGCACCTTAATTTGGAAAGAAGCAGGTTCTGAATGCACTTTGTTACTGAGAAGGGCACTTTTGTCAACGAAACGGGTACTCTGAAACATGCCAGTGGAGGAAGACATCAAACCCATCCTCTCTCCTTGGAGGTGACATTGATCACCTTCACTGGTTTTGTTCAGGTTTTGATGACAAGCTGCCAAAAAAAGAAAAGAAAAAAATAGTACAGATCTCTAAAAGAGAAGTCGGGTGGGTTCAGAAACGAACGTGTTGGGCTTTGTGACCTTAAAAAATGCTTAAAAAGACAAAAATTAACCCATGTAACTGATTGCACTTGAAGTTAGTTGGTAACAAAAAATATAGAGTTCTCTATATGTCTTAATGCAGAGCAATGCGATGGAGGAAGGTTAGGGGCAAAGGAAGGAAGGCACTTGTGTGCCTGTACATTGGTGGGTGGATGCATGCATGTATGTCTGAGTGCATGCATGCATGCATGTGTTGCTGGCTGGCAGGCCGGAGGGTCTCAGGACAAGCCTGGATAAACAAACTTTGTATGTACCCCATCTGGTCACCAGCTCTTCTCATGACTGCACATATTTTCAGAGGATCCAGACCTCAGTGGCAATATTTACACAGGACAACAAATATACTGTATTTTAGAACAACAGACTTGGATCTCGTCGGCTTCGGTTGTGACAGCCTTAAGCCTAATTTATACTCCACAGTATGACAGTGTTATTGCCGATCAGTTATTTTCTACAAGCGACACTGTGGTGTGATAAATCAAGGTTTTTGGAGATATTTGCATAACTCTTGATGCTATATCTTTATCAGTTTCTGGTTGGACATCATGAACTTTAATTCTTCATTTCGGCTACTCCATTATGCTAAACAGCTGATTGATTATTGTACTGTTTGACTCATAACAGTAGTAAGCTGATAGTATACCTTGTCCTGTACAGTATATGGACAAACACAAAAGCAAAGTTTTATGCTTGGGCAACAAAATGTCCTGCGACGTGTCACGTAACGAAAAATAACATATTTTCAACTGAAACAAATTGTCGACAAAGCATAAATCATGCTTAAAGATGAGAGGAGCTTTTGGCAGTGTGGTCTTGTGCATAGTGGTACATTGTATTGACTACTGAAACGAATTTTGTGTTAATGGATCAGGTTTTTAACTGGCAACGCTGAGACCTAGAAGCCATCCAGAACTGCTAAGCCTCCTGGACCTTACTGTTATTTCTACAAAGTCTTTGTCTCACTTATTTGTTCACCAGCCAAAGCTTCCAAAGTTTAAGTAGAGGAAAAGCCCTCTAGGATTGTCCTGCATCTTAATGTCCTGTAGACTAGACATACAGTATATTGAAGGTATGACTGGGACTCTCCGACCACGCCACACACCAATGTCCTCCTGAAAACATTATGCAGAAAAGTGTGTGGAATCATACAGACATTTACTTGAGTTCACGTTTTCTATTGCTGTTTGTTTTTTTCCTTATGGACTTTAGACTCAGAGGTTAATAGATGTAATAGCTTATACTTTATGTCCATCTTTGTTCTTTTTTTTTTCCTCTTTAAAAGGTGTCGTGCTACGGCTAAATTTTTCTAACTAATTTACATGGCTGCGAGCATGTGTGCGTGCGTGCGTGCGTGCGTGTGTGTGTGTGTGTGTGTGCGTGCGCGCAGGTTGGGGTTATAGTTTTGGGTTGTGGTGCCAGGAGGGTGGGGTAACTAAGAGGTAGGGTAAGGGGTGTTATGGGTGGGGTTATGGATATAAAGCCTGATAGCACTGGAAGGAGTGCTTTAGCTGAGACAGCAAGAGTTTGCACTAAAGTTAAATGTCCTTGTCCTGCTTGTGGGAGAAGGGCAGGAGACCTCAGAAAGGCCTGCGAGTTTCCATGAGCACAGAGCAGTGCGTAATATACTCAATGGTCCCATACAGAGTCCATCCAACCCCTCAACAGAAATAATCATCTAGTCTAAGTAATTTACAAACGTCCAACAACCACAGATACCAAAGGAGAGAGTGAGAGAGAAAAAGCTTGACTTATATTAAAGTCATTGCACATTTTAAGCTACCAGTCTTTTGTTGGATTCATGGAATTTATATATGTTCAAATCTGAAGGCTCTTAGAAAGAGGTTTTGGATGTACTGTAGGTTTTTGTGGTTACTAGAAGCAGTATGACAACAGCAAATTTGACATTTGCTCTTCCCATTAAGAAATGTTCCAAAAGTCTAGGCCATAGTTGAAATACAGATGCCTTTGGGAGGTAAGGCCTTCCCAAAAAACATTCTGAACATTATGTTTGTCCTGGTCCGATGGCTCAAATGTATTCAGGGTGGCTATCAAGCATGAATTCCAATTTAAATTCTTTCAAAAAGAATTCCCGTCTCCATTGAACATAGATCTTTAAAGAATTGTTTAATTAGACTTTGTACAATTGGGGAAAAAACAAAACGTGTTTTTGTCTTTTGATTTAATTGAATCAAAATGTACCTTCACCCAAGTGGACATTGTACAGTAATAAGAATGTTCTCTGGGACTTTGTGGCCTTGTCTGAGGACTTAAGCCTAATTTATACTTTGTATAATTTTATACTTCGTATAAATTAAACAAATTATACATCTTGTAAATTGGACTTTATGCTTATTTTTATGGGTCCAGACAGTTCGTTGCAGTCTGGGGCTGGGGCTCATTCCCACCAAGTGGATACTAGCATGATAGGGTCACAATGTGCCTTAATTGGACACAGGTGAACAACGCTCTCAGTCTCCTGTATTTTCCTGCATGGAACAAACAACATTGTAAATTCACCACTATGTCCATAATTTGAGGTCATATTCTAAAAGTCGACAGTGACTTAATGCTGAACTCTGTCCGGTTGTCCTAATGTTTTAAATACACCTGAAATTGATCATCAGTCTTACCAGTTCAGAACTGTGTCTCTATATGGCTCCACGAGTGGTATCTCTCTTAGCCTCAGCCCCAGACCAAGGTTACACTGAGATGGTCTTAAAGCCATATGGCTACTGCTTTTTTTTTTTTTTTTTCCAAATTGTCCATGTCTTAATCTGTATCAAGAAATTGGAAGTGAAACTTCGAAGACCATAAAACAAAGATGACCAACAACAACAATAACCGTGTGAATGATTAAAAGAATCTGGACTTTGTAACGGCGGTTATGATGATGCTGGTGGTGGTGGTGGTGGTGGTGGCAGAGAAGGGAGAGACTTGTTTGCTTTGCCTTGGCATTCTGATGCACACCTGAAATCTTTGTATTTTCCATCAGGCGCTCAATGCACAGCAGGCTGAGCGTGGCATATGCGATACGGCACCATGCACAGCATGGCTCTGGCACTCGGCAGACCCTGGGTCCTTCACAAAGGCAGGTTGCAGTCTGTTAGCCGCTCTCAGCCCAATGGGAACAGTTTGCACTTGGAGTCTTTCTCGGTCTCTTGGGGTATAATGGTTTGCACAAAGATGGGGGGGGGGGGGGGAGCTGGGGTGGGAGGGTTAGGGTGGAGGTACTGCACGGTACCGAAGAAGAGCTTTTCATGGGTGATCTGAGAGAGCCAGGTTTCATAGGACTGATAGTGTGAAAAATTACAAATCTTGACGTACAATGGAGCTCCTCACAGATCTCACAATGAGGGAATTGCAACATGGGTTTATGTTGTTGAACTGTTTTCTGTCCATGCAAGTACTTCTCAGGTGGAAAATGTACCCTTCCCCCCCAAAGTTGCTTCCCTGTCTTTACCTGTCTGGTTCACACCAATATTTAACACAAGGGTCCCGGGAAGTTAAAAGTAGGAACAATTCCCTCATTGTAAAGTGACTGTGACCAGCCCATTACTCCATCTAATATTGATCCAGTGAACCGTTTGGTGGAGGTGGAGGGAGTGCTGGGGAATTGGTCCTAATAGTCAAGATTGTAACATTTCCAAAAGTAGAAAGGATGGAAAAGCACAGAGAGGGGTGGAAGTTTATGTTGCCTTTTCCTACTTCCTCCCTCATTCTTACCCTCTCTGCTGCTGACTGGCCTTTGATCAAAGATCATACACTCAGCAGGGGGATTTTAGAAGAGAGGGGGTAGGTGTGGTTGGGCAGGGTATGGGATTCTGTTTCTTTGCTTTTTTTGCAGCCACCCCAAAACAATTTAGAATACATTCCATAAGTTCATACAGTGATTCCCAATTTGCAAACTTGGCAGATTCAAAGCTGTTTTGGAGACACCAGGAGGAGAACAATCACCATTTTGCAGTTGGTTTATTTAAGTCTTTCTATCTTCCAAATGCCCCTGCAGTGTGTGAGAGGGACAAAGAGAGACATGTAGACAGCGCACAGTAAAATCCTCAGTGTTAATATTATGTGTACAAATGTTGGTTTGCTTACATTTGTACACTGTTAGTTATAAATGATAAATTTAGCACTGATGATGATTTTATGTGTAAGCATTTGGCTACCCAACTGCACCTTTCAGCTTCTGTGATTGTAAACAAAGCACTTTGCGAAAAGGCCATCCCAAATTTTGTGTGCTGTCCTTAATGGTTGTCACAATTGTTATTTTGTTGTTCTTGTCAATGTTTTGGGATTTTTTCTTTTTCATTACAGATGATTATTTAAATGCAAAAAAGAAAATACAATGAAAATGGAAAAAAGGAAAAACTTGAATATTTGACATTCGGATTGAAGTTGGTCAATGCTGCCGCCCCATCAGGACACGAGACAAACAAAAGTCTCCAGTTTACCACCACCTTTATTTCTGTTCTATCCAGCTGGTTGCATACTTACACTATGGAGTTTTTTAGGACCAGGGACTTCGCCTTATCCTCTCTCCATTTACAATCTCAGATCTCATTGGGAGAAAGGTCTTTATGGATCTAATTTTGGGAGAATTTCTTTCTTGTACAGAAACCTATGTAACAGTCGCAAAGCTTTCAGAGAAGGCTAGCTGTGCTGAATGTTAAACTTGCAGTGTTGTATCCACTGCAGAATCTGTCGTTGTCTGCTATAATACCCTGTCTATTGTAAAAGTAAATGACTGGATCTGGTATCCACACAGTACAGAAATACATTTGAAAGAGAGCTGAAATGACCAAATGACCATCATGCAGTTTTGCGAAACTGCACAGTTTGTCCCGGGCCTGTGACATCTAATGTCAAATCAAGATATTTGCAGTAGAATTAACAGAGAGAATTTTAAGTGTTGATCAAAAAAATATACCTACAGTAAATCTATAGTTCAGTAAATGGTTTAAACTCGGGACAGAAAGAGATATAGGCTATTATTTATAATAGATTGATTTGTTACTGTGATTATTGAGATAATCCTTTACAGCAGTTTGAAGCGTTCCTGGGGGTAGATTATGGGGACAAATGTCCTGACACTCAGGCCTGGATGTTAATTAACCCCTTTCTCTTCACAAAAGGTTGTTTTCACTTGCATAGCAGTATGTGTTGGAAGCCGCAGGGGGTATATAGGTGATTTTTGGAGAATTTGCACTTTTTGGCGATAAGAAAAATTGTATTGTATATGAGACCACTAAATCCACAGTCTAAAAAAAACATATAATTCCATTTTGTTTCTTTTTTTTTTTTCTTTTTTTTTTTTTTAATATATCCAAAAATGTCTGGCGTCTGGTTTAAAGAATACAAGATCTTTCTATTAAAAAAAAAACTATGGTTTCAATGTTTTGTGTGTATGATCCTTATCTTTCATTCCACTGTCTCACACACAATGCATCATACGCTTAATGTCACTATAGTGCAGGGGTCTTCAACAGGAGGTCCGGGACCCCTAGGGGGTCCTCAGAGCTACTATAGGGGGTCCGCCAAATCTTTGTGTGAGAGGATGTTTTTTTTGTTTTTACATTAACCACTTGAGCCCTAGCATCCCTATTCTGAGGGGAACATTAGCCGAAAATAGCAGATCTACAGGCTCACGCCTCCCGCTGCGAGGCGTTGTGAGCTTGTAGATCTGCTATTTTTGGCAAAGCGGTATAGGTGTAGAGGGGAAAAAAAGGAAAACAAAGTTTAATCTGAAACACAATTTTATACAATATAGAAGGGGTCCCTGCTTCATTTCTCTTGCAGTTAGGGGATCCTTGGGCTGAAAACGTTGAAGACCCCTGCACTAGTGTGAGTCGTTAAGTGATACTTAGTTTCATTATTGCCATTGTTGTCAAAAGTCACAATTTTGTAAGAATGTATAGGATGTACACACTATGTTGACCTTGTCCGAGAAGATCATTAAGATTTAACCTCCTTACACCCCATATGGTTGAGTGGAGTCCCTCAGGGCTGTAAGCTAAGCTTGTGAGCTTGTCGATCTGCTATTTTCAGCAAAAGCTTTCTCCAAAATACTGATGCTGGGGTTTTAAGTGGTTAAATCACACCTCTTTTCCTTCCTCAATGACACCTTTGCAAACTTGGCATATGTTTGCAGACACGTTAAACCATTGGTTCTCAAAGTGGGGTCTGGGGACCCCCAGGGGTCCTTGAGGGAGTTCCAGGGGGTCCCCAGCTAAATGATGGATAGTTAGGAAACCAAATGGACCCTTATGGATCTGTAACTCAGAATGTACAAATGGAACCAAATGGACCCTAACGGGTCCATTTGGTTCCATTTGTACACTCTCGGAGTTAAATTAACATTGATTTTACAATATAAATTGGGGTCCCAGAGATAGAAATGCCATTAAATGGGGGTCCGTAGCCTAATGCATGTCAAACTGGGGGTCCTTGAAATTAAAATGGTTGAGAATCACTGCTAGAGCCGTAAAAATCGTCTCTTATCGGGGTCCCTCCCTCGCATATCTTTTCAAATGGGGGTCCGCGGGTTAATAAGTGTCAATTTGGGGGTCCTTGACATGAAAAAGTTTGAGAATCACTGCATTAAACCAGTGCTTCTCAATCATTTTTGTATCAAGGATCCCCAAATTGCAAGGTTGTTTCGAATGTTTTTCTACAAGCTCACAGCATGCTGCATCCCCAATTTGTATTTGTATGAAATAGGGTGTTAAAGTGTTTAAACTAAATTAACACATTTCGCTGGGGACACTCTGAAACCCCCTCAAGGACCCCTGGGGTCCGCGGGCCCCACTTTGAGAACCACTGCATTAGAGCACTTCTAACCTAACCTGTTTTTTCCTTTGTTAAGGTTTTGTGAATTTATAAATTGGTTCTTCAAATCTCCCAGAAGGTGGCAGTATTATCCCTGCTTTGAACTATTCCAGCATGAAATAATCCCTGTGGTGCTGCTACACATCACTGCTCTCTCTCTCTCTCTCTCTCTCTCTCTCTCTCTCTCTCTCTCTCTCTCTCTCTCTCTCTCTCTCTCTCCCCCCCCTCCCCCGCCCCCCTCTCTTGCACACACATGCTCCCTCCCTCTCTCTTTCACACACGCACCACAGCACAGACTAACTTGCTGTTTTACATCTTGTCAGATACATAAAAATGGACACAAATGCAGTCATGCTTAAAATTCAACTCATATCTCCCACATAGATAAACCAGCGTCACATCCAGCACATTTTGTTCGCAAATACAATGTGCTTTGAGCTGGAAGTACTTCAGTAGCCTAGTAGCTACTGTGCTCCTGTCAATAATGTTGCTCTTTTTATGTGAAAGAGTGTTAAACAAATTGAGCGTCATCTTTGTTGTATTTTGTGCATAATGCCCTTGATAGAAGGAAATATATGTCTGTTGGTGTCAGACCCATGTATCCCTTTTCCCTAGATTCCTCCCAGAAGTCTTGACTGCAACCACAGGCCTGTTGTCACCCTGTCTTCCTGTTTGTCTCAGAAAGTCTGTCTCCCTCAGGCCGTCCTGCAGGGTGACAGAGGTCATGGAACAGCTCATTAACCTCACCCCAACAGCCCACATATTGCTCCAGTCCCCAGGCCCTGCCTACACACACACACACACACACACACACACACACACACACACACACACACACACACACACACACACACACACACACACACACACATTTTATAATGCTCCAGTAATAGCAGTTAAGCTCATTGCATGAGCAGCGTGTTTTAGTATTTTGTAGATGCACACCATAAGATGAGGTGGAGAAGTGTATGAGTGCATGCATGGGTGTGTGGCGCATGCTGTGTGTGCATATTCACTACTATCATGACATTTAATAATATGTTTGTATGCCCTTTCAAGCATCTTAACTATAGGACATTCTGACATTTCCATAGTTTGTGTTGGGAAGTGAATCAGCATTTTGCCATTCTTGGAAAAACAATTCCACTCCGTATATTAGGGCACGGTGCATTTATTCAAATCCATTCATGTCGAACCTGTTGGCCAGATGTCTTGAGGCTCCAAGTCATTAATTCCTATGTTTGTAAGGTACCTAAAACACAGTGGGATATGATGTTATTTTCCATGTACATGCCCCATTGTTGCAGTCAAAACATATTGGATAAGAGGAACGGCGGCACTTCAGGGGCAGGGAGATGCCTGGGAGCTGTTGTCTGATGTCTCTGGTGGCATTATTCCCTGTGTGTGTGTGTGTGTGTGTGTGTGTGTGTGTGTGTGTGTGTGTGTGTGTGTGTGTGTGTGTGTGTGTGTGTGTGTGTGTGTGTGTGTGTGTGTGTGTGTGTGTGTGTGTGTGTGTGTGTGTGTGTGTGTGTGTGTGTGTGTGTGTGTGTGTGCGCGTGCGCGTGTCTGTGGTTGTGCACCTGTTTACTCGTGTTTGACAATGCTATGCGGCTTACATGTGAAAGCATGGGGTTTATATTGTATGTAAATGCACATGCATATCATAGTCGTTAGGGGCCATTTTAAACAAGCTACGAACGCTTGGAGATGGGTTATAATGTAAGGCAAAAGGGGGAGACACACAAACACACACACACATACACACTAGCCTCATTTTCCCCGGTACACACCTTTCTCTGGGGATATAAAAATGCCCCTGCCTCCACAAGCTGCGAGACATGAGTTTCATCCAAACTAGCTACCGTCCTCAATAAACACACGTGAGCAACTCTCTGCGGCATACATTTCCAGCTCTCTCTTGGGGTGTATTTCGTTCAGATCAGGTGTCTAAACTACTCAATATGACAATAATTAAGCAGTGTTGAAGACATGTGTTCTTTCTTATGGTGATAAGGGACATTGACCTCTAACCCATGCACCCCTGTAGCCCCACCCCACCCCCCCACCCCAATCCCTCCCTGTATGTTTCCCACCCAACACTGCCTCTCCCTGTCCCCTGTCCAACTCCCACCAGGAAGGAGAGAGAGGGGACGGGAGAGGCTTGGAGCCTAGCCTCTGGCCATCCCTCAGCCTCCCTGGAGAACAGAGGACTGAGGTACCTTTAAACCACTGCGGCAAAAACACTACCAAAACCCTGCAGTCATTAATATGCAAAAATGCAAATGAGTAGGTAATTAAGAGCTGGAGCTCTCTGGAGGCTCTTTGATTGCTAATGAATTCTAATCTGCAAAGAAAGGGGGGAGGGGAGGAGAAAAAAAGAGATGAAAGAAATAAGGGAAAACAACGAAAAAAGAGAACCTCACCCTAAATTTTTGTCATAGCCATAAGTTTGCGTGCCAGAGATGTGGGTTTGATGTAGATTATTAGCCGTCTCATTTTTAAACAATACGCAGTGACACAACGGTGTGCAATCTTCAAAATTACAATGACAAAAATGAGGATAGGTTTGTTGCATTTCCATTCACTATAAGCTTCTTAAGAAATGGCTCAAGATCTAAAAAATGTGTTTTATCAATTGGCAGAGATTACTTTATAATCAGTGAATTGCACACACAGCTAATTAGATGACAGACTCTTCTAACCTGTGCCTGCCAAAGTAAAAAGGAGATATAACATCAGATATTATAACAGTCCTTGCTTTGCTGCAGTAGCAGCTGTACTGTGGAGTAAAAGGAGATGTCATTTCATCACTTCTGCTAGCAATAACACATCCCCACTTCCACTCACACAACACAACTCATTCACTCACTCTCTCTCTCTCTCTCTCACACACACACACACACACACACACACACACACACACACACACACACACACACACACACACACACACACACACACACACACACACACACACACACACACACACACACACACACTGCTGTTATTGTTGTTCCAGTGCTCCCACGACACCAACAATCTCTGTCTCCCTCCCCCACACACGCTCACATCTATCTCCCTTTCACTCTCCAAACCCCCCCCCCCACCCCCCCTGTCCTGGGCAGCCCTGACATGCCTACTTCAATTGATTTAGAGTCAATTCAGTTCCTGATCTGATTGTTATCATATGACTTTCTGCACACCTCCCACTCGATATGAGACAACTGTATTATTTTCACACTGAATGTCAAGAGATAGACGTCTAAAATAGGAACGATTTTTCGACTTTGCCAGGAATAGCCCTTCCCTCTCCACCACCCGCTTCCTCTGTTGTTTTACTTCATCTCTCAACAAGAAATTCTGCCTCCTAAGTCATGTTTCCATACCCCCCACCCCCACCCTCTTTTTTTCCCCAGCTACCTTCATAGACCTATTTCTCCTGTCTTCTTTTCCCGGTATTTGCTCTCTTCCTCGGGCATGCGGTCTGGTGGTGTATGGTCGGTTCTGAGGTGGCTGGTTTTGTAAACAGGAAGCTGATGTCCTGTTCAGAGTACCTGAAGCATGGGTGGCAGAACAGGGGCAACCCATGGAACTGCAGTGCACAATAATGGGATTCCAAGATGGCAGGGAGGGGCCCCATAAAACCACAAGAGAGAACAGGGCCAGGCAGTGTCCAGGAAAACCGGTGTGAAATGAGTCTACAGGGAGGGCTAAAGGATTCTTGATGCAGTTTTCTTTCCCTTCATAAATAGATTGGTGATCATGGTGTTTGTGTGTGGTATACAGTGTTCAGTCTAGCCCTGAAATGTTTTGGTTGGATTCATCTCATGGTCAAGTCCGCAAACTCATTATTTCTTCTGGGATAAGAAATAATGAGTTTATAAAAAGGTTATTGTTTAGTTTAGATTGTGTTTAGTTTTGTTGCTGAAGATGTTGCATTTGTGTGTATGTGAATGCTGGGATCTCATCTCTGTGTCCCTGAAGATATCAACTGTTTTCCAGACATGTGCGAGTTCAAGAAGGTGTGTTGTCTTTGAGCCATCCCAAAACAATTGCACTCTGCGGTGCATGTTTTCTAAGCCCATGTTTTTGTTACAAATAGGTTAGCCTAACCTTGTGGATTACAGCCGTGTTTAGATCACTCACTCCACTCTCCACCACATTTTGCTGTTGTCTAATAAGTTGGAGACAGTCCGAGTTTGGGTGTTTTCTGCCAGGCGAGCTGTAATAGGGGGAAGAAGCTTGACGGGAGTCAGTTTATCATGAGCACGAAGAGCACAACAGATAGATCCCCCCTGTCTCCTCCCCTTCAGCACAGAGCGACTCAGAGCATGGGCGCTCAGCCAACACTATCAATCTATCCGCCACTACCCCCAGCCTCTAACTCTCGGCTTCCAAACGGGCATGGAATGAATCATACCACAACTACGTGAAGCTTTTACGCTTTTAAACGTACATTCGATGTGAGTGAAAGTCAGTTTGTTGTTTTCTCCATTAATGACATTCTTGCAAGTGGCTGTCATAATAACCCAGTAACAAGTTGCAGTGTTTGGGAGGGGCTGGGGGTTTGAGAGGGGGGATTGTCGGTCTTCTTGGCCTAGTTTTCTTCTCTGATCAGAAACCTATGTACCTCTGCCCTTCCCCCACCAAACCCAAACCTAAGCTTTTACCATTACTGGCAATTGGCTGAGAGAGCAGGCTCAATATGGAAAGAGGTGAGAACCTTGCCTTGCCACAGAGCTGTGTGTAGGGGGTGGGGGGCGTGTTGGGGGTGGGGGGGTATATAGGCCTCTGTGTGTGTGTGTGTGTGTGTGTGTGTGTGTGTGTGTGCGTGTGCGTGTAGGAGGCAGGTGGTTGTCGGGGTACATAGGCCTGTGTGTGTGTGTGTGCATGCATGTGCGTGCCGTGCGTGTGTATGTGTGTGCGCGTGATTTAACCTGGGGATGTGATGTGGTTTGGCTTGCATGACTGGCTTCCTATACACTGAGCAGGATGGAATAGACAGCTCAGTGTTTAGTACAAAGAGGCGTAGGTAGGAGTCAGGTAGACAGATAGGATAGCTAACCCATCACACTTTGTTAAGTGGTAGGACTGTAAGTTCAATATCTACAATGTTAACACTTACATTGTTAGTGGTGCAGAATTCAGGGAAACACACATTATATGACATATGTTTTACATCAGCATTGTCCCCCTACAACAAAGCATTCCTCTTCTTTCTTCTCATTTAGGCCAGCAGTACTGATTGAAAAAGATTAACGCTGGATTAAATAATTAGCACACATTAGTACATGCTGTTATTATGTGACTGTATGTGATTCTAAAGATCTCCACCGATAAATATTTCATTAATATGCACAAATATATGACCGATTAGCACCAATGTGCCAAACATATGCTAATTTTCCATGTGCATCTGTCGTTAATTACAGATTTGAAGCGGGAATGGCTTGAAGGAAGCTACGAGGGCATATGCAGAATCCAACCCATTGCACACATACTGTCCATTGTACTGTGGATGAATTTTGAGATTAAAGCCTAATTTATATTTTGAGGTTAAGTTTTTTTTTGTTGTGGTCATGATGTGGCCTCATGATGTATCATGTATCATGATGTGGGAGACACATGGCAATTTACCCATCGTCCAGTGCATATGACATATTAATTTCACACATTAATTTGAGGTTTCCCTAAATGCTCACTCCTGTCTGTCTTATTTTTTTTTAAATTATTTTTTAAAACAGCAAAATGCTTTATTTGCAATGTTAATAGCCAACTTTTATTTTAAATCCACCATGTTATGGGCACATGCCTATTAAGCCAAGATGCGTCCAGAGACAATTGATTGCAACTGGCAAATCCATTTTGACGCCAAACTCGCTGCCATTTAACCTCGCCTCATTCATTGCATTCTGTGTTCCTTTAATTGGAGATTCTCTGTTATTTCTTTTTCTTCTCATTCTTCTGCTACCCCCTCCCTCTCTTCAGCCTCACTGCCCTTGTACATGCTCTCCATGTCAGACCCAGCTGTTACTACAAACTACTTGGAGGGCTTACAAGCCTCATTGCTAATACTGACAACAGCAGTATTCTTACTCAGGGCCCCGACGTCTACTGGAAAAAGTAGGAGCGATTTTTCTGTCTCTCCTAGAAATTCATTTCCCAAACAGATGTTTCCATCTGTTCAAATATAATCTCTTGATTAATACATTTCCCAAATGAAAGGATTCGAAATCAGTGAATAACTCAAGATGCCCTTTCTCTCATAGCTCACATTATTATGTGATTCTGCTGCTATCTTTTTTTTTTTTTTTTTTCAGTATAGGCTGTAGGCCTGTGTGTTTTGTGCGCATGTGTGTGTGTGTGTGTGTGTGTGTGTGTGTGTGTGTGTGTGTGTGTGTGTGTGTGTGTGTGTGTGTGTGTGTGTGTGTGTGTGTGTGTGTGTGTGCGTGTGCGTGCATGCATGCATGCATATATACTGTGTGGTGTGTTTGTAAAGGTATTTATGGTCCATATGTGCGCTTGTTCCAAGCAGTAACCCCATTACATTCCAAAGATGGTCCACGAGACTAATTAATTTTCAGTGTTCAGGCTTTTTCCTCACCCAGGGGACCCTCATTGGATTATTTACCTATATGTCCTATTGACAGCCCTAGTAACTTCTGCAAACAGACAGATTGAGGCATTAGACCAGGAATTATAATACTGTTAGCATACATTTGCATTTTCAGTGGCTCAGTTTTACGTAAGCCATAGGCACTTATTATCCATGCAGCTACAGTGATTCAAACATTTTCTGATGATATCCACCGGTTGATGCTACAACGTAGGCCTGTTTCAGATGATGTTCGACCAGATATCAGCAAATGATGTTTTTCCTAAACAAAATACGTTTTAAATGCTCTTATCATATTGTAAACAGAAAATGGTAATTCATTCAACTAAGTTTGCCCTCAGCTTCACAACAGCAGCTGTCTCTAACACCCACATACAATTTTCAGGTATTGTGTCATTTATATGTGAACCATTTCACATGTTTAAGGTTGAATACTTGAAAGTACTTTTCACTGGAAATGTTTTGCTGATTTAAAAGTATACTATTGCAGAGTGGATCATATAATGGTCATAATCTAGGTTTATCAATGTTTTTTGGTCCCTGTATAAGCCAGTGGTTCTCAAAGTGGAATCCAGGGACTCTCAGGGTTACTTTTAGGGGGTTCTAAATTACAAGTTTGTTAACTCTGACAGTATACAAATGAACCCATTTGGTTCCATTTGTATACCTACTGTATACTGAGTTAAGGGGTCCTTGAAATCTTAAAGTTTGAGAACCACTGGTATAAGCTCATGGGAACAGCCTAATACTATTGCCAAGTTCCTGATGACCATCAACTATGACCCCCCCACCCCCTTCCCCCGCAATTTTAACTGTTCTTTCTTTCACTATATTTCTCTCTCCCTTCACTCTGTGTCACCTCCTCCTCTCTCCCCTCCCCCTACATTCATGCTCTCTGTTATGATCCCCTACTCTGTGATCCTATACTCCTTCCATTCCCTCCTATCCACTCACTCTGCACTGGAGCAGGAACAGTTACTGGGGATACCTTGGTTTTATGTTTCTGGGCAAACAAGACGAAAAAAGGTAATGTAAGCGGAAATGTTCCATCCTTTTTAGCATCAGGAGTGGTTAACATGAAATTGTACTCCTAGATTTAGTTTTTCTTTTATAAATGTCATATTCTTGGGTTTGAAACTTTATCTTGACAAAAGAGGGAAGCAAAATGTGTTTACTCTAGACTGGGTTGGCATTTGGTAAATTACAATGGATTATACAGTAGCATGTTCCGTTTTTGCCATTTGATTTTCTTGTAGGCTATATAACACAAATACAATACTGGACTTTGAATGAAGTCAATCTATTCCACTAGTTAACTAGTGTAACAGGGGCCCTTTTGTCACATGCAGCAAGCTCATGTCTTTTTATGATCTATTCTAACCCCCAACGTAAGGACTTATAACAGCACTGTTATGCCATTGTAATAGTTTCGAGACAAATTTTAATGTAGTAGTTGCAAATGACAAAACAATCCGGTGTAGCGTTGTGTTGTTGGCCACGTTCATAATAACAGCAAAAGCGGTCACACCAACCAAAGCAATAAAATGATGTCAGCGCATAGCCCCCCTCAGCCAGCCTCCCTGAGCACACAGGGAAAGTGAGCGTCAAGAAGAGGGAGGGTCAATGTTGCCATGTCCGCTTATTACAAGCGACTTTGGGCTAGTTTTTCTGTAAAGTTGCTTGTAAATATTGGTTAGTTGCGGGGTGCGTTTTCTTAGGGTTGTTTCTAAAGTATAGTTGCTTATTTTGGCTTGTTTCCTATTGTTGTTTAAACCAGTGGTTCTCGAACATTTTCATGTCAATGACCCCCAAATTTATATATATTTAATTGTAGTAGACCCAATCTTCTGAAAATATTTTGTGCCAGGGACCCCCATACAAGATTTTGTGGTTTTGAAAATATTCCTAAATTTTCACCTTTTCTCAAGATTTTTTCTTTAAAAATACCAGATCTATAAGCTCAGTTGTGAGCTTATATTGTAGCCAATGTATATAGGGCTAGAGTGCTCATGTGGCCTACAGTCGCTTCTTTTGGCCTTGTTTTCACAGACCTCGTTGCTTGTTTGTTTCGCGCGATCTGGCAACATTAGGGAGGGTCCATTCACGGACGCCCATTGGTCCGCACGTCTGCCAGTCAACTATATCTCCCTTCTCATTGGCCAGACTCCCTCGGATTTATCGTTCCATCTCAGCCAAGCTGCTGTGTGTAATCGCAGCTAACTTTCTTACGGTAACTCTCCGCCGGACAACATAGTGCTATACTAGTGCCCCGTATTTTTGAAGCGAGGCGTTTCGCAGCGGAGAAAGACAAGAGCTTTTAACGTTGGAACGTTACACAAGATTTCGGATTCCGGTTTTATCTGGGGTACATTTTCTGTACCTTTTTCCGAAAACAGCCCTCAAAGGCGTTTGAAATCGGACACCAGCCTGGCTTTGAGGCCCTCACTTTTTTTTGTGGCGGAGGGATACGTTGTGTTGCGTCTGACAATGTGGACGGAGGTGGTGAAGATGTCTACCAGAAGAATGAAATCATCTCAATTGTAACAACAAAAAAGACGCGAGATCAGTAACTATAATAGATTTGTTTGCACGTTCGACTTCGCTACATTGTGTCGAACACGTGGGTTAACTGTGCGAAAATACAGCTTTTAGTAAGGAAAAGGAAGACATCCACGGCGATCCGATGCGTTTCATACACTGAGGGTCGAAATTCTCCCCGAAGTTTTATGTTTTTTCCCTCTTGCCGAGTCGAAGCCTTTCTTTTTTTTTAACTGTTGGATACCAGACGTTTGAAGAGGAAAAGGTAATAATTACTCGCTTATTATTTTCGGTACATTTGCATGAGTGTGAAATGTTTACATGTAGGTGTATATATTGTGAGTGCCTTCCAATTTTTTAGAAAAGTTTTCGGGAATGTGTGGTTAAAGCGGGGGATGCAAGTTTTTGTCTGGTTTGAGGTGGTCGAGCCCAGTGTGTGATGATGGTCTCCTTCACCGAGACCACGAAGAAGAGGAAATTACTCCTTTGTTCTACACAAAAACACCCCGCTAAACGTTACTTCTCTACAACAAGCCGCACTTTGATTTTTTTGTTACTCCTCCTTTGTGTCCTTTTTCCACTCGCCCAACGACCAGAACAATAGGAATATGGAATCATTAGTAGCCTAATGTTGACCATTTTCCAACTTTCAGTTGTGCATTAATTTTTTCGCTACACCTCAACCAAACTTTATTCTCTATATTAAAACCCCCCAATTGGCTAATCTTTAAAAGAATTCCTTTATGGGACTTGCCTGCTCACAGGCGAGACTTTAATTTTATTGCACATTTGGCAGGAAATTCCTTATTCCCCCCCCACCACCCCCAACCCCCACCGTCTGAACTCCCTCATAATGCACAACTTGAACCCTTAAAAAAATCATTTGTTGGTCGCTGAAGTTGGAAACATAGTTCCTTTTTTATATACACTTGGATCTCAGGGAACAGCACGTGTATTTTACAAGCACAATTGTCTGATTTGTCCATGTTATTTAGCAGATAGACGACATTGTTGGTCCTCTTTTTTGATAACACGAGGACAATTTTTAGGGACTAGTTCAAAACACAATAGTGACTGGGGTTAGTTGTCAGTAGGCTAATGCTCATGGTCCTGGATGTGGCCTAGTCCAGAGTTGACCATGTAGTCATGTTTACACCGTGTATCAGCATTATGTTTACGTCCATTGTTTAATTCCGTATGAAGGGAAGTCGTAGAGGCCCATTTGCTTATGTTTTAGACGCAAATACGTTACATTTGTGTCTTTTAGTAGTATAATTTGTAGCAACTGTTGACTGTCTTTCCCATTGAGCACAAATACTCCTAGTCGCTAATATGGTGATAACAATGTGGTAATCACACATTTACAGTCAACATATTTATCATGTTTTACCGTTTCTCTTAACTAAAATGTACCCATGCCTTCTGTGCACATTGGTATTTTTTTCAATTAAAAAAAAAAAGAATATTACAATGTTAACACATTATTACACTAATAATTTCAGGTTTATTAAGGGCATATAAAGGGGGGCTTGGATAGTCTACATTTGGAGAGCATCGTCACACGCTCACTTACGTAGGCCTACACATCATTCGGATGTGTTTGCTCTCATGACCAGTGGTTAAATGTAGTAAAGTTCTTGTTCCAAATTAAGCATCCGTTTCAACACGCGAACCAATGGTTTGTTTCACCCTAGGAAATACAGCCTCCTTTGTGAAAGAGCCCTCTCTGGTTTGTGTGGGTTGACAAAGACCCCTAATCTTTTTCCTCCTTCAAATATTGATCCAACAGTTGCAGAAGATGCCATTTTGTCACCACAAGTCATACTCTTTTTGCTTTGCCCCTTTTTAACTGTCAGATGTCTCCAAATATTTGGAAATAATAGCTTGGCTATTAGCATGGCTAAAAACATTTTTAGCCATGTTTGACCAATTGTATTTGCCCTTTTATTGGTCACCTTATCCAAAAGTTAAGAAAAGACAATCAAAGACCATGCCTATCATATTTACACTTAGGCATGTGTGTTGTGTTTGCCCACTTCCTTTCCCCGTCTCAAGGTTAGATTACTTATGCTAGTCTGCATTCACAAAACCTAGTCTGTCCTGGATGGCATATGCTGAAGCATTGCTTCTTAATTTTCCTGCATTTGGGAAAAGGGATTTTACGCTTAGACCTGAGACTTTTGTCTCGTCTATGTATACACAGAAGTGTGTGTCCCCCCCCCCCCCCCCCCCCCCGTAGTGATATCAAGTCCTTGTTTGCGTTTTTGTTAATTATATTAGCTTGAAGCCCTTAATTTTATTAATTTTTTTCCATTGCGACAACAAATTATGCTAGTGCTGGATTACCAAAGAGGCTGTAAAAGCACACCACCTGTTGGTGTCCCAGTGCCTCTATTCCTCCACTCGCTCTCCACCAGTTCCTCTGTGAGGCATGCAGAGCCACTGCTCAGCATCAGAGAGCTGCCTCAGGCTTCCGTTGGAATGCAAAACAGGGTAAATCCAGTATTCATGCTCACTGTGTCATTTGACAAGGTTCCTTCTGAGTTGACATATGGTAATTTGGTAATGACGTGCTTGCATACAGTCATTAACTCTGCCTTTCACCCCTATTTCCTTGGGCTAACAATAGTCCCAATTATGTCTGTAATTGTAAATGTATTACATTATCTTTTATGTTGCAATGAGTGATCGACGTATGCGTGCATGATTTGCAAGGGTTGCGTGAAGAAAGACAAATTTTAAGTGATTACTTGGTAGTTATTTGACTAAAGGCAGCATATTCATCATTACGTGTCATTGTATTTTTCTCTGCCTGAATGGAAAGGCAGCATCTGAGGGAAATTCTCCTCACTCAGGGAATGTTATCAAAATGATAATAATTTGGGCACAGTGTTATTTATGTTGAGAATTTATAAATTGCCATGTTCTAAGTTCTGAAAGACAGATATTTGTGGTGGACCTGAGCGGCTATGGATGTTGTCGCTTTAGGGAAAGTTCATTAAATTCACCTGCTCCTATGAATAGTGTTGACATATTCCCAGTATTTTTAGGACATGAAGGAGCAGCCTACATGGCTGCCCTGTTTATGGTTTTTAAGTGATCTAACCAGACAGTGGTAGTTTGAATCAGACAGATTGTTGTTGTCCCCCCCTTTTTTTATAACCACATTTAATGTGTGTACTCACTGTGGTCTGGTGCCATTAAACATTGGTATCTGCAAATCTCTCTCGTAGGGTTTATTAGAGACTGAAGGGCATGAACGAGCAGCAGCAGCAACGAATGACTGCGGGAACAGTGGGAACAGACAAGGAACTCAACGACCTCTTGGATTTCAGTGCGGTAAGGCAGTGGGATAGGGGTCTTGGGGTGCGGGGGGCAGTGGGATGGGTGGTCGGGGTGGCAGTGGTGGGATAGGGGCCTGGGTAGCAATGGGATAGGGGTCTGGGTGGCAGTGGGTTAAGGGTCTCGTTGGGAGAGGTAAGGATGGGGAGGCAGATGGACTTGAGACGTGGGTAGTGGGAGGGAGAGAACATGATAGAGGTCTGAGTCAGAGAGGTGGGTACAGGAATGAGTGGAAGGTAGGGTAGAAGTTGGACTGGAAGAGAGGGAGAGAGAGACGGCAGTCGGGTGGGATGGGTACTGTAGTGGGGTCATGGGGGAGTTTGCATGAGTACGTTCTTCTGCCTTTGGTCAGTTCTGATTTTAAAAATAGGAATGGCAATGATTTTGACATCTGTCATATCTAGCATGGCAGGATGCGGCACACTTTTGTTTCCATCCCATTTAAAAGACCATACAGGCGGTATTGTATGTTTAGCCTGTTGACTACGACTCATGGTGTAATTTACATTACCCGACCATTTTCCATATTACAGTTTGTTATATTTTGGAATAATTGCCAGGTTACCAGATTTTTGCAACTTTCAAGTGGTAAATCTACCATAAAATGATCAGCTTCTCCGAATGATATTTCTTTGCTGTTAACTGTTTCAGTCGTAAATCAATCTTTTCTCTAAAGTATTTTCCGTTAGATTTTACAAATCAAACTACACTTTAAACCGCGTTAATATGAAATCATAACATAACATTGACAAATAACCACATAATATTTACATACTAGTGTGTTGGATTACCTATCTCAAACAAATTTCAGATTGCTGCATGTGGATTTTCATACCGTAATGAAATGAGTGGAAACCAATGGCATTCCTTGAGAATGAAGGAAAAAATAACTACCGTATGCTTTGGAAAATGGTCGGCAGTAGAGCATACCATGAGTCATAGTCAATGAGATAAAATGCAATACCAATCGTATGGTCCTTTTTAATAGATGGATGAATATTTAGCTAATTGTAGGTATATTTCAGAGGTTTTTTTTTTTTTAGAAGAGAGGGTTCCTGCATTTATAGATAGATAAGTTACTCAGTTGTGTATACCGACTCCACTCATTCACCAGTGGGTAATGGGAACTCTGTGCTACTGGGAAATCACACCTGCTATTCGGATAATGCAAGAGCAATATGTTACGATACATAATATCTAAGTATCTTTAAAAAGAAAACAGCACAGATACTTGAAGTAACGTTAGAACTGAACGGTAAAATCTATAATTCAATTTCTAAACTTTCGGAGTTGAATAACAGTACAGATGTTACTATGTGTAGGACCGTGAGAAAACCTGAGTCACCAGGACCAAATTCACACCAACTCTTCACTGCTACAAGCAATTCAAGAGACTCATTTATGATATAGGATCTGGGCCTGAGAATGAGGGAGATGAATTTCTTTTAGTGTTATTTTATTTTCAGTACTGAGGAAGAGTTCCCCCCCCCCCCCTTGTTTTTTGTTTTGTTCAAAGCACACACAATTTGATAGCTGATTATTATCACGGCAATGCTTTTAGAAGTATTCTCCAGACATCCGTTCGGCAGCATTTATAGTTGTTTTTTATTCACCTGTGTTTTTGTTTGTTTTGATGCCTTTGTTAAGCTGTGTGTTGACATCCGTTCTCATAGGACCAATGAAGCAGCAATGGCAGGTTTCTCCCCTTCTCTCTCTCTCTCGCTCTCTCTCTGTGTCTCCTCTCTCTATAAATTGAATAGCTGGGCAAAACTAAATTGTGTGTTATAGATAATTATTATGTATGGAGGGACAAAAGGTTATTTTAAACCATGAATCATAATGAAGTAAATGTTTGTCAGCCGACCTAATATCGCTTGAGGTTTATTTTGACTAACTTCAGTTAAAAGTACTGAACGTGGCGGCTGGGTCATTGAAAACCCTATGATGTGTTTAAGATTGAGAAACTCCAGTTGTAGCTTTTTATTTAGGAAAGTCAATTAAAATGGATGGTTAGGATGTGGCTGTTGCATTGCAGCTCTTTTATGGTGCTCATGACATGCTAGGCGTGTCAACAGCCCTACTAAAGTAGTTGTTTTCATTGCCTTTACAACAAAATCAACAAGAGGAGTGGTCATGGGGGGGAAAAGTCCCTTTTATGCTGAGGGTTATGTTTGACGCTTCCTTGTTGGTTGGTTCTAGATGCTCAGCATATACAGTGTATATATGTGTGTGTGTGTGTGTGTGTGTATATATATATAGATATAGATATAGATGTATATAGATATAGATGTCATATTTACCAAATGCAATATTTATTTATGAAGGTTTTCCTTAACTGATACACCTTCTGCTATATATGAAAACAAAGCTGGTAAAGCAAACTTGTCATCAGATACAGTGGTTTATTTTATGTTCAAGGGTTGGCATATTGCAATGGCCTAGATACCAGAAAGTTACCACAGTGTGGTTTCAGGTGTTACATGCCACCGGAAACATTGGTGAACTAACATTTTGAGTCAAATGATCTATCTGTTCACCAATGTTTCTACTAGTCAAATATTTTGACCACAGAATTACATTTCTAAGAGTGTTTGAGAGGGTCTTAACACCTGTCATTTTTGTAAGAGAAAGGAGTGTAACATTTCTCAAATGGTAAAGCTCCTAGTATGAAAGGAAGTGTGATATTTATAGGCTCTTCTTTCACTGGGGGGGAGGGGGGGTTGATCAATGAAGTCATACATAAAGTGACAAAGTATTTCATTTGGCTGGGTGAAATTAGAATGTGTGAAGTGCATCAACTGGTGTTTTGTTACTTAGCATTTCCTCTCTCCATCTTGTAGATGTTTGCACCTCCTGTAGCCAATGGAAAGCCAAGACCGACGACGCTCGCTAGCAGTCAGTTCAGCGGATCAGGTAAGATTCCCTCCACAGTGCAGAACACCTATAGAATCCTCCGAGACCACATTATTTTTGCTGCATTCTTTATTGGGCATCAAACATGAACTAATTAGTCATGAAGAAGGATTAAACATCTCCTTTTCTAAATACGATCATTTCAGTTTTATCAACCATTTAGCTGTTCACCTGTCTTTGTACTTAATGTTTATTGACATGGCTATATCCTGCATGGAATATACATTTGCATTTGCTTGCTCGCCAAAAGTGCTAACTGCAGCATGTGCCATGAAAACGGTGCTTATTTATTTAACACATCAAATGGAAAGAAATTGCTTGCATTCGGCATTTTCACATTTTGAACCTAGCCGGAATCCGGAAAAGAAATATGCATGTATTTAACCTAGGCAGGATGAGGAAAGCATGTGTATATTTTACTGCTGGGTAGTAAGCTGTCTAGAGCCTCACTTTGATGGGAGTTCTTGTTAGGGGACATGCAACAGCTTGCTCCATGCCTGTATGTGTGGTGGTCTCTCCTGTTAAATCCTCTTTCTTTATCTATCCAATGTGAGTCATACAGCCCGAGGGATTTGGCCATCTTAAGTGTTTTTAACACAGTGTAGCTGGAAGACAATTCTTTTGCATAGCTTAAAAATAAAACCTTGACATGGCATTTGCCACACTAGAAATCTTCACATTTATCGATAACGAGCTGGATCATTTTAGTATAAACATTCTCTTATAAATTATAAGTGTGTTTTCATTGTTTTGGCCTCAGTTGCTTTCCTTTCACTATTTCAAAGCCCAAAATGGCTGTCAGTTTCCCACCCCAGAACACCTGAAGCCTTATGAGCGAGCTTTTGCTCTCTTCCTGAATGTTATTAGTAAGTCATGTTGCTCCACTCTTCTGTCACCCTGCCAACCTGCCGTGTGAAATCGAGTCACACTCCCCAGCCTTCCCCAGAGTGAGAACTCAGCCACAGAGGAACAAAGGCAAAAAAAGGGGCTTATGGACTTGAAACGACTCCCCCACCCTGAAGTGTAAAACACTCCTCCCCCAACACAGCACAGGGCTCTTCCCCCCACTGATCTGCAGGAAATGGCTTGAGCCTGAGACAATGCCCCTCACCCCCAGCTTGCAGCCTCTTAAACTGGCCCAGCATGCAGCGAGTGGCCGGAGTGGGAGAGAGCTCGCTGAATAGAGGGGATCAGCCAGTGGAAGGCAGGAATCTGTTTGTTTCTATTAGAGCAGGCAATTACTTAGCAGTGAGGAGTTAATTCCTGCCTACCCCCCCTCCACCACCACCCCAAAACACTCCCCCCCCCCCACCCCCAAGTCCTAAAGTGTGCCCCTTTTGTCATTGACACATTTGAATGTGATACTCATAGCTGTCACATTTA
Source organism: Gymnoscopelus braueri (assembly GCF_963280865.1). Lineage (NCBI taxonomy): Eukaryota > Metazoa > Chordata > Actinopteri > Myctophiformes > Myctophidae > Gymnoscopelus > Gymnoscopelus braueri. The sequence goes on along the minus strand of NC_137607.1, from coordinate 53,165,445 downwards.
ACTTCCAGCAAGCTCCAGGTAGGTTCTAATGGCAAACCGAGAGTCAAAGTGCAAACATCTGCAAATTCCGTGCCAGGAGTTTCGTGTAGATGTGTATCACATTTATAACACAGATGTAGTACACTGAATGGAACACAGAATAGTACACTGTTTGTGTATAGGTGAAATGGAGAATGTGGCTGTTCAGGTGCCCTTAAACCTCCATGGCTGTTCCCTGTCACCTGGACTTGTCATCGATAGTAGCGAGTTGAGCTCTATCCTGTAGCTTTGTTGTACGGCATTGTGTTTACAGGATCTTGCGGTTATGCTGTAGTGATGGGCCTATAATATGTGATTACTGCGGTTACCCTGGCTGGTTGATAAAGATGATGCACAACTGAAATTGAAGGAAAACAAGGTCCGTCTGTGACGTCAGCCTTTGGCGGCTTGTGTAGTCAGGGAGCCGGCAGCGCGGGAACGGCAGAGTGGTCTGGTGGCCCACCAGACCACCTCTATTCATCAACACAAAAGTGCTCAGAGGGGTGCTAATTGCATTAGGCGTCCCTCTACCCTCCTCAGTGGTCAGAGCGTGTATGTGTGTGGAGAGGAGAGGGGTGTGTCGGGTAGGAGAGGAGGAGGAGGAAAGGGGAGAGGATTGGAGTGAAGGGGATATTGGGGAGGTGGAGTGTGAGGATCTGGCCAAGCCTACGAGCCTTCAGGCAGGCGTCCCCTCTGTCACCTCTGCAGCTGCTGGCAACGTCCCCCCCCAACACACACACACGCACACAAAACTTCAAGGGATACAACAGGCCTGTTCCCCCTTCTCCCTATCACAACAAACGGCACAGCAAGTAGCAAGTTACACATATCTCGTGCTGAGACACACACACACACACACACACACACACACACACACACAGTATTGCAGCTAAAGTGTAGTAGTTGTAAGTAGTTACTTACTTAGTACTAGTAGTTAAAACAGAATATGACACAAGAAGATAGACTTCTGTGTTTTGGATGAAGGGGTTCGGCATTCTTTCGACACCTCCCCAATACTTTTGTAGAATACATGGGCCATGTATTTAATAGTGAGAATGCATAGTAATTCCAGTACTCGTTGGCGATGGTACAGTTTTTTCCCCAGGGGCAACTATTGTTACTTAAAGTTACTGATTCTTAATATTTTGCAGTGGCATCAGTGGGAGAGGTAACATGGCAACCATCACAACAGACCTTTCTCTCCTCTCGAGAGCACAATGTTTGGCTCTCATTGGCTGGCTGAGTGTCAGTGTCACCTCAGCAGCTCTCCACCTTGTTTTAATTGCCTCCGAGTTAATTACTCCACTAAGTGTGAAACAATGTTGTCAGACTTCTCCTGCATGGCCATGCTCTCTCTCTCTCTATCCCCTGCTCCCCCGCTGGTCAAATGGAGTCTTTTGTAGGAAGGTGTGCAGGGTATTAGAAAAAGGTATGGAGGGTTTCTGAGTTGCCTTCTAGCCTATTCAAAGCAAATTACTTGACTGTGATTATGCATGATCTGTGTGTTTCCCGAAGGGTGAGGAGGTGTGGAAGTATGTGTTTGGTTAAAGTAACATTTCCTGGCTGTCGTTTTTTTGACGTTTCTTTGATTTTAGATCTATTCATTCTTTGCTAGTCTAGCTGTCCTATAAGATCTGATCGTTAATGGTTTCACGGTGGTTTGGTGCACGTCACCTTTCTGAATTAGGTCAGACTCTCACCGGACAAAACAAGCTATGAATCGAGGCTGCCTCGATGAAAAGTCTGTCCTGCCAGCTTTATTTATCAGTTTGTCCGTCAGCAGCTTCTCCTGTGTTTTGCCAGCGACACGGTGCTTTTATTAGTCCTATGGCCTTTCAGCAGGGCCAGGCTGACAGTGAGCAAGCGAGGCTGATCTTCTGACGTCCCCTCTCTTCCCCACTCCCCTGATTCTCCATGCTACTGGCATCAGCTCCATAGATCACGGCTGTCGCAGCGTGTGTAGGTGCTTGCTCCGCTCTGTTAGTCTCATCACTCATTCTCACTCGTCAGCCAGGCTGCTGATCTCGCCCAGACCCCTCTCGCTCTCCCCTCCCTCTTTTCCATCTCCCACTCTCTCTCTCCCTCCCTCCCTCCCCTCACACTCGTTCCCTCGCTCTCTTCCTCCATCCCTCCACTTGCTCGTTCATTCTCTTTCGCTCCCTCACACACATTTTTTTAATTAGGCAAAAATCAAAGGCGAAATATGAATATTCATAAGGAAACCGCATTAATATGCACAATTATGCAAATCAGTATGCAATTAAGCCTTGTGTCTCCAGAGAGGCTGGATAGCATTAGCGCATAAGACAGGGAGAAGGGGATGATGGGGGTATTTTGGAGTTTTCTGCTCCAGCGATCTTTTGGACGTGTTTCCCCTCTGTCACTTATACTGGCCCTTTGTGTACCTAAAACATTTCGCATCTGATTTTTGTTTTTTAAACGCATTTGTTTCATGGTTTATATACTGTGTGTGTGTGTATATGTGTGTGTGTGTGTATATATATATATATATATATATATATATATATGGTGTGTGTGTGTATAGTGTATATATGTGCTGTCTAATGATTACAATTGTAAATCACAATTAATCACTTGATTTTCTGTAGTTAAATCGCGACAAATTTCAATGATTAATTGAAAAGCAGTGTATTGTGTTGTAGCCATATTACTGAAAAATATTAGCAGCATCCAAATGTTTATAATATATTACTTTACAGATACTTTCAGGTATAAAACTTAACCAAAGATATTTATTTCATTCGCTTATACTATTCTCTGTGTATACACAGAGACACACCCTCTATTTCTCTCTCTCTCTCTCTCAATCTCCTGTTCTTAAGCCCATGTACACAGCCCATCTCCACTCGATGGCTTAAATGCACAAATGACAAACACCAGGCGCGCGCGCGCACGCACACACACACACACACACACATTAAACCTCAACCATCCCTGGAGCTCAGGACTCGGTCATGTAACATTACCATCCAACGTCGTATCGCAAATGTAAAGGTATTCACATGGTCCTACAGATGTCTAGTAACACCGGGGTGGTAGCATGGTATTCCGCGTTGAAACCACTGTTTTAAATCTGGTATTTTGACATGCCTGTGCTGGCGAGTTTCACAGAAGCACACTACCGCGTTTTTATATTGAAAACTCACTCCTAATCGCTGTGAATGTAACCAGTTGTCCTCATCCCTCTCCCAAATTGCTGTGATTGGTTTAGCTGCACAGAGGATTGCACTTTGAGTTACAGATGCTTCTAAAGGTCAAAATTATTATTTTGCAATTCACAAATGTAGTGCCGTTAATTAGGTATGTGTGTGTGCACAGTATATAACCTAGATTAATCAAGGGGATGTGAATGTGGTTTAGATTAGGACCTATTTAATCCTGTTGGATTGTTTTTGTTGCAAATTATGAAGCAATAATTTTCCAATAGTCAGTCACTGTTACTAAACCCCTATTCATTAGATAGGTAATGGGTATACTGAGCAGCATCTTTATTTTTTAAAATCTTTGTATTATGTTCATTGATTTTCAATTGTGAAAATGTGGAAAATGCAGTAGAAAATGCAGTGCAACACATCCAAATCATACACTCGATCATCTCAACCCAACACTTTCCACCCTCTCAACACCCCTTACCCACCCTATCAATTCCCATACATACATGATACATGGGAAGAACATGTGTGAAAAGGGGAAGCATCTCACATATTTTTCTTTAAAAAAAGAAAAATGGGTCTCGGTTCATGTACAAATCCTTTTATAATATAACAGGGTTATGTACAATGAATGTTACCATGTCATTTTTGCCTTGCCTGTCCAGGTCCACTGGGATCTGTCAATAAAACAGGATACTAAGTATACGACTTGTCGACAGGTGCCACTGACTGATGTGACTTTAGGATAAGGACATTGCTACATACCTGTGGCGAAACATAGGATAGTAATGATATAGTCTCATTTAGGGAATGCTAATGAGCCTTTGACGGCAGTAGCCAAGTCACGTTCCTGGTGGTGTCTTTCAGCTCTGCTTTGTGTTTATGCTATGTTACTGGTCTTCTTACTAATCAATGTAACATGTCTTTCTCAGGTCTAGATGAGCGCAGTGGTTCTGGGTCCTGGGGCTCAGCAGAACAGAACAGCCCCTCTTTTAACCAGGGACGGGTAAGAATGGACACACGCATTTTGGTTGCAAATGTTTTTTTTTTGTTTTCTTATTTATGAGCATTTTACTCTTTCTTTGTGTCTCTGTACATATCTGTCTTGGTCTAACTCCCTCTTTGTCCCTTTCTCACGTGCACATGAATGTCTGCACACAATAAACCAGCCATACATGTACACAGCAAAATAACACCCTCTCCTGCAAACCCCACATCAGCTTAGTATTTTGGCATGCTCGGTGCCATTTCCCCCCCCCCCCCCCCCCCCCCCTTTTTTCGGAGCAGTAGTTTTCCTCTCTATCTAATAGCCTTGGCTCAGAATCATGCATTGGCAAGCTCTCTGCCAGTCCTGAACCTCTGTGGAAGCCCACCGGTAATTGCGGCTTCACATCCTCCGTAACTGTCTTGGCACAACTCTTTGTAAATACAAGGAACAGGGGGTGAAATAAATGCAGCAGACTTTGATTACCACAAGTTGATAATTAAGAAAGTCGGTGTTTGAATCCTCCGAGCCGATGCAGATCTCCTTGGCATGGATGCTTTTGGTTAGATATGAGGCAAAAGGGAGGGTAACCACTAAGCTGCACATGGGGGGGAGATGGCCTCGAATCACTGGCTATTTTTCATTTATGTGTGTTTTAGCATGCGTCTGCCTTATGCCTTATGCACATCCCACTTTAAAGGCCAGTGGTCTGGCATGTTTAGCCCATTGACTACAACGCACAGTATATTTTTGAATTATTGCCATTTTACAAAGCATACTGTAGTTTGTTTTTATTTTTGAGGAAGACATTGTATTCCATTGTTTTCAGCACAATATGAACCGACTTGCAGAGACTTGAAACTCATTTGAGATAGATAATCCACACTAAATATTATTGTGTGGTTATTTCTGTCAAAGTTATATTATCATTGTGTTTTGTCAATTTTAAAGAGCGGGTTGATCTGAAAAGTGTAGCCGAAAATTGTCCCTGGACGGAAGATTGATTTATGAGTGAAACTTGACTTTTTAACGGCAACAGAAATATATTACATGAAATTCAAACGTGCATGATTTTTAAGCTCAAGCTGATGTTTAGCCAACATTGACTAGTCAATCCTATTGATGAAGAAAACGTAAACATACACGAAAATGCGAAAGTAAAGTTATTTCATGTATGGCTGAAGCTGTGAATCATGATAATGGCATGCATTTGCTGTGGTATGGTCCTTTAAGTCTCATTACAGTGTGTATGTTTGTGCCAATATTCTTCCAGGGCTATGGAGAGGGATCCCATTACAGCGAGCATGAAGGCCTGTCCTCCCCATTCCTCAACTCAGGGATTGCAGGTATGATATATCTTATGGCGTCTCACATCACCCCGACCCTCCCCGACCCCGTGTGTGATGAAAGAGCCAACATGGCCGCCGTGTTAATGTGGTCAATTCGACAAAGCAGGAATGTCACAGCTGTGTGAAATGTTGTTGCACTTGTTTTGTGGAGTATTATAATGTTACATCATATTGTCACTGCCAGGTGGAAACCTCATATGTCCGTAATTGTTCCTTTTTTTATTATGATTTAAAAAAAGATTAAAATAGCTTGCCTATAAGCTCACAACGCTGTGATGTTGTGAGCTTGTACTGCAGATCTGCTATTTTCACTACTTTTGTGCGACACTCTTGTATGATAAAGTAGGGCATTCATTTATAAATTGAAAAGGTTTCTTCCTGACAGCGACGATTTAAAACTTTTACATTTTAAACATGAATTATTATAAATCCGCCCCGTTGTTCAGTGCTAAAATAGTAAATAGCAATGGGTTTTAATTCAGTGGCTGATGTAGCCGTTTTCGCATATTTTGTTTTGACCGCAAAACATCGTTATCTGGGCGGCAAAATGTGTGCGCGGATGCGTGTGTGTATGCATGTGAATGTTATGTGTGCATGCATGTGTGTGCGTTTTGTTCATTGGTTGAGTGTTGGATGTTAGGGCAGCAGAGCAGAAACCCTCCCTAGGGTTTTATCTGGCAGGCAGCTTTATGCAGCTGAGCGTACTGAAAAAAAAAAAAAAGGGAGGGCATCTCTGGACTTTTTGTACTTTCACAAACCTACTTTTCATTTGTATTACTCACACACAAGCATATATACAGTGCACTGTTTGATTTACGTAATCTCTCAATGACCATTCTCATCCTACAGGTAAAAACGAGAGGCCACCATATTCTTCCTTTGGAGGCCAGGTAAGCAACCATTAAGCCTAATCCTTACATGTCCATATGGGGCTCTAATTTGTGTTGGGGGGGGGGGGGGGGCGCGTGTAAAGTCATTTTAAGAGACTAATTTAAAGGCCGCCCCCCTTGTCTTACTTAAATTTCTCTGTGAAACACTTTGAATTAGCGGCCTCCGTTTCCTAGAAGAGAAGGAGTGCGGCGATCGTACACCTTGAGTGTATTGTTTAAAAACAAAATCCATGTCTCCTTCTAGCCTGGCTTCCTACCCAGCGACATCTCATTGCCCAGCCCTGATGCCATGTCTCCCTCTGGCCTGAAGTCTGCCTCCCAGTACTACCCGTCATACCCCAACAACCCCAGGAGGAGACCTCCTGATGGAAGCATAGGTAGGACAATGGAGTAGACGGTTTTCATAGATGGCTTTATTAGGTCAGCCTACGAATCCAGGACATACAGTTCCCATTTATGTGCAATAGGTTTTTTTAATATGTCTTTTATATTGTGTTGATGATCTCTGCTTAGGTGATCTCCACTAACACTTTGCCTTTGATCTATGCAAGGATAAGGGCATAGAATTGATGGGGACTTTTTCCCCCCCTTTCCTTTGGATACTTAAAGGGATACTTCACTTTAGGGCCGGGGACACATTTAAAAGAAATATTAAAAATAAATGAAAAGTTATGGAAAATTCATGGCCCCCTCACACATTAGTAGGACACTGCGTGTCGTGAGGGGGCCATGAATTTTCTATAACTTTTTTCATTTATTTTTAATATTTTTTTTAAATGTGTCCCCGGCCCGAAAGTGAAGTATCCCTTTAAGTGCAGATCCAAACAAAAAATTCAGTTACACAGAGACACGCAAACAAAACGCAACACACACAGATGTATGCCATGTTTTTGTTCCACATTTTCATATTATTAGATCGTGGTTGGACCACACTGCACCTGCACTGACAGAGCACTGACACAAACAGTCAATAATTACTACATCCTCATTTGTGTTCACCTACCCCCTCTGTCTGTCTTTCTCTATGTGTAGATACCCAGCCGAAGAAGATCCGAAAACCCCATGGCCTGCCGTCCTCGGTAAGAGCTCATTTCTGCTCCCCTTCACAGCCCACAGCCAGTCTGCTCTACTTCTCTCTTCTCTCTCTCTCTCTCTCTCTCTCTCTCTCTCTCTCTCTCTCTCTCTCTCTCTCTGTTCTCACTACTTTGCTTGAGCAGTCCTGTGACAGACACAGGTTAAGGTCCTCTGCTCAGTCCCTCTTTCGCTGTGAGTTGACAGCTAGGTGACTCCGAATGCCTCCGATAAACATCGTTTTGCTTGTCACTGCAGTGTCCACGCTCGCTTCCTTGTAGTCCTCAGGGTCTGCTTCTCATGTGTACAAAGGAGAAAAATACCTGGATTCGGTGCTGTCTAGTCGTGGGTGGCTTTCAATCACGCCCCACTCTGGATTGCTCTACAGTTGCAGTTTTATGGTGATATGACCAGTGGTAATGAACCCAGTTTCGGTTTCTCCGGTTACTCTCATAGCTAAATTTACCGGAAAACCAAACCACAAAAGTTTCACTTTGTTCTTAATCGACTATTGGGGGGCCTAATGAAACATGAAATGGGAAGTGATACGGCCAATGTGATATTTCAAGTTTTTTAAGGATCCATTTGAGCAGAATGTTTTCTGCCTTATTTGTTTTTAGTGGAAGCCCCCCCTGTCAGAGCTGCTGTCTGGTCATCAATAAAAAAAAATACTGCTGTTACACAAACATTTCCTGAAACACAAATCTTGTGTCACAGCCGTTCTCAAATGACGGGAATAATGGGGGTCACTGTCAGCGGGAGCCCAATTGTGTGAACAGCACAGTGTGAATGATGCGTTATGGAATCTTATTTTTATTATTACCTGGAAAGCTGTAGTGTATGCTGTGGTACAGCAGTAGAGGCAGTAGTACATTGTTGGGTATAGACTGGATTGTTCCTGTCATCTATTGGTGTGTGTGTGTGTGTTGTTGAAGTGCAGTTTGTGTTTGAACAGACCTAGCTTTTCTATTTGACTACAACAGAGTGTAAACTCTTCACAGCAGGGTACAAAATGTAATCAATGGGACCCTTTGGTTACATTTGTACACTCTGAGTTCAATGAACACACAATTTTACTGTGTGGTCTGATGGAGGTCCTGTCGCCTTTCTCGGTCTGACCCGCAATCATTCCCCGCGGTGTGAACGATGGCCATGTGGTTTTCAGCCCAAATTATTTTGTGTGTGTGTGTGTGTGTGTGTGAATTGCTCACCCCTCCCTCCTCCCCCGGCCGTCCGCCTACGCCTCGCCACATGATGGTCTGGGTGGGCCTCCCCCTGTGAGTGACCCAGTTGTGAGGAGCGGTGCATTGCGAGGCCTCTTAGCCCCGTGTCTGAGCCCAGATTAATGACTGATGATGATGATCCTGTGGTCCCTCCCCTCCCTTCAACACCCCTCCCATCTCATCTCTCTCTCTCTCTCTGTCTCTCTCTCACTCTTTTCTGTCTCGCTCCTTAACATCTAGTGTTTAATTAATCCAGTCCAATCAAGCAACCATAAGAACTGAGGTGATTATAGCATCACTATTTTACTAGTTTCTAGTAAGTAAGTAAATTTCCTCCTTATACTCGCATACACACAGTCACACACATACACGCTGTTGTCATTACTGTTGGTAAATCTACACTAGCCTTACTAGTGAAGCTCCTTCCCCCCTCCCTCTCTTCAAACTGCCCAACCTCTGTAATCCACTAATACCTGTACACTAGATCCTGATCCCTGATCACTGTCCTCACAAACCATCAAACAGCACAGAGGAGCTGGTCTCTTCTTGCCCACAGGTTGTCCACCAGCCTCATAACCCTGCTTGTTCAATTATCATTTTTGTATATAGTTTTGATATTAATCACCCTCCGGTCCTTTACTCCTCCCCCAGCAACATGTCACAACCCTGGTTTTGCCAGTGTGGGGACCTTTACACGGTCACAACCTGAATTACATTAAACCCCTATTAGCGGAGGATTTTACCCTAGAAATCCCCTTTCTTCCTGTGAATACAATTATCCAGCAGTGCCAGTCTTTGTGTGGTTCTGCGCTCCCATCCAGAGCAGCAGGAATCGTGCGACATTGTTCCCCGTGAAAGAGCAACCTAAAGCCCATTGTTAAATGAAGCCATCTCCGTCATGTTTTCCCCTGAATTAGCCGTGATCATTTTTAAATCCCCTGTTCCCTTCACACTCCCCTGGCCATATCAAGCTTTGTTTAAGTCATTTAGATTACCTTCTTCTGTCTCCCCCCCACCCCTTATCTCACTAAGCATTTCATAAATCATCAGGGCCTTCATTTTTTTCCCTCCACCCCCCCCCCCCCACCACCACCACCCCCTACTCGCTGCAATCTCTTTCTCTCTTGCTTGCTCTCACTCTCTTCTCTCTGGCCCCCCTCCCTCCCTCTCTCTCTCCCGCCCTCCCTCTCTCTCTTGCTGACTGAATCCCAGCCCCCTTCTCTCTCTCTCTCGCTCTCACTCTCGCTCTGTCTCTCTCCCTCCTCTCCCTCTCCTCAGCCCAGCTGCCTGTGGAGTTGGACGTGGTCCAGGAACAGGCAGATGGCTCTGTAATTAGAAGTGCATCTCTCCGTTCCCTTTCCACTTCTCCCTGTTAAATCAAATTACAGGAAAAAAAAGTCCCTTTTCTGGATTAGCATTCTTCGCAGCATAGCCTCCATTCTCTGTCTCTTCCTCTCTCTCGGTCTTCCTTTCTCCGTTTTTCTGTCTCTCCACCCCTCCAGTACACGTGAGGAAGAGTAAATGATGGTTGATGGTGTCAGGAAGTGGAGGGCTCCTCATGTCTGTCTTCATTCTATGGCTGTGGAACACATGGGAGTGGAATGTCACCACAGGCACAGCATCCATTTTTGTTAGCACTAAGTAGAAAGGATTATTGAACACCTTGAGGGACTAATATAAAATGTCCAATGTCATTATAGGAGTCTTTAGAAGCTTTGTCTTGTGTGTGCATGGTAAAAATGAACCTCCAATCGACGCCATTGAAAGTGGATTAAATATCGTTGAGTTTAGTTTGATGTTATCCGCAGAGACGTGTTGTTGTGAGTGTGTTGGCTCTCGCAGAATGTGTTTTATGTACTTGTGTGTGTGAGCTGAGACAGTGTCTCTATAGGGAGGGGCTGTAGGCCAGGCAGTGACAGTGCGATGTCACTGGACCCCTGGGAACGAGAGGAAGCACTCACTGTGCACTGGGATTCGAGCCGTTGCTGTGCCCAGCGTGCCATGGCCGCTGTGCTGTCCTCCATAGGCGACGGAGGGATGGCCTGCCTGCCTGGTAGCCTGGCAGACTCCCTCGCGCCATCTTGTGGCGTGTCAGAGTATCGTAATTAAACAGCATTTGACAAGGATAGGGTGGGCCAAAAAATGCCATTACGGACTTGTTTCCCTCGGTTGTTGTTCAGAGCTATGCGTGAAGGGAAAATATTAGTACTGTAATTCAGATGAATAAAATATCCAGGTCTTGTGTGTATGGCGATTGTTGAAATTGTGTGCCAACTCTGCGCATTCTTTTCCTGTCTGTTGTTTAGGTGTACGCTTCCACATCTGGTGATGAATATGCTAGGGAGAATGGAGGATATCCTGGTGCCAAGCCTGGAGCTGTTTACCCTGGCTCCTTCTACATGCAAGGTAACCTCGCGCTGATTATTTTACACTTATTTTATAGTACCATTTTGACCATGCGTTGTTTATGCGTGCATCATTTTTTTATATTTTACTTACATAATATTTCTCCATCTCCAGAGGACCCATGGTCTTCATCCGGCTACTCTGCCATGCTGGGCAACTCCCCTCACATTGGACAGCCAGGCTCCTTCTCTGCTATCAACCCACAAGACAGGATGGTGAGCGAGATTAATTGTCTCTTTCTGTCTGGTCTTTGTTTATTTTTCGCTCACGTTCTCTGACATTGATTTTATCCATTTCTGATTGTGCGCTTGTTTTTTTCCATTTATGTCAGTTCTAGTTATCTAATGATAGCATTTAGCGACGGTTAAGGTGAACCTAGTAAGTGATAACCGTGGTCCAGTCAGTTGGCATAATACGCAGTCGCTTCTGCCTTCATGATGTTAGTTTTGTTTAATAAAATCCACATAGATCTTCATACCATATATCTAAATGAAATGGACGGTAGTAGTGGTTATGGTGGACGTGAAGTCACTTGTTTCCCCTCAAAGGACTGAAAGTCTTCGTCACTGTATCTTTTCTTTGAGGGGGGTGTGTGCGTTTCTAATCTAGATACCTGTGTTCTCTCTCTAGAAGCGTCAACCCCTGCCTCTGTCCCCACAGAACTATCCTTTACATGGCAGTGAGGTCAACGGCTTCCACTCGGCTCCGTCCAGCTACAACCACACATCCCTCAATGGAGATGGCATTATGGGTAAGCCTTTTTTTTTGTGGCTTTTAACCACTTTAATCCTGGCGTCCCTACTTTGGGCATGCTATTATAGGCTAAATTATCTCTAAAACAGCAGATCTACAAGCTCACTAGCGATGTGCTGTGAGCTTGTCATTTTTGAATAGGGCCTTAGTGGTTAATTGAGTTTATCACACAATGAGACTATCTCTGTAACTTGAGGTCATTCCATGGATCTTTGTACCTAAGAAACAAATGAATGAGTTGTCCGACCAACATCATTTCCCTTGTCTTCGTACAGCGAACCGAGGTACCACGGCTGGCAGTTCAGGAGATGAGATCGGCAAGGCTCTGGCCTCGGTGAGTTTGTCCCCTTTTCCAGATTGAATCCCAACAGCTTCGTGGTATCTCATTGAAATTCATAGTTTTACTTCCCCAGTGTATTTTGTTGTTCATTATGTAGAGGCTTAGTGCTCATTTCATGTATTTTGTTTTTCAGATCTACCCCTCGGACCATAACAGTAACAACTTTTCTTCGGCTCCTTCCACCCCTGGTTCTCCTCAGGGAATTGCAGGTACAATAAGGCCATCCAGAATGCTTGTACATGGATCACGTGTAGACTCAGGATGTCTTTAAATTGTGTCTTACATCAGAAAACATAGGCTTCCATTTGGAAGATCTTGGATTTGGTTGTTTTAAATTGTGTAGTCAGGGCATAATATATAACATCAAATGATGCAATGTCGTCAAGTTTTGAAAACCCTTACATTGTATATCAATATACAAAATGTAGATAGAATATATGCCTGTTGTAAATCCATTTTAAGATTTGTCATTGTTGATGCTTGTGCGGTTTATACTTGTTTTGTAAGGAGTGACCTGTGAAAAGATGCACACACTTGACAGAAATGGAACCGTAGCTCCACCTGCTGTTAGAGTTTAGAATTGTCCCTTGTGAACATGATCTGAACTCGCATTAACTGGCTGCTCTTCATCCATTATCTCTGCAGGGGCTCAGTCTCAGTGGCAAAGACCACCCACACCCAACTACGAAGGGCAAACTCATGCACTGGTACAGTCAGACATCTGTCTCAAAATAAATTACTGTTTTTTGTTATTTTAATGAGGAGAATGATATTTGAAATAACCATCTCTCTGTATATGATCAATAACTACTCTATGTTGCTAGTTCTACAAGGGTAGAAAAATACCCTAGTTTTCATCCTTCCAAAAACCTCCCGTTTATAATTATTATCTAATCTGTTACTATTTAGGTATCGACCCAAAAATTGGCAAATATTGATAACCTACATATTTTGTGCCATCTAGCAGAATAAAATGGAGGATCGTTTGGAGGAGGCCATCCATGTATTGCGTAGCCATGCCGTGGGCCAGGGCCCAGGCTTGGGGGGCCCTCACTCTGACATGCACAGCCTGCTAAGTGCTGTGTCCTCGGTACATAACGGCCTCGGAGGCCTGTCTCCTGCCTTCTCCAACGCTGGACTGGCCCTCAGCAACAGACACCCGGCAATGGTAAGAGTGTGTGCTTTTACGGTTATGGGTCTCCGTCAGAATACTGCAGTCTTGTGTGATGTCCCTGGTTCATTTTCTCTGTCTGCCTTCCTCTGCAGGGAGGGAGCCATCATGAGGAGCCCACAGGCCTTCCACCTAGCAGCACCCTGCTGCACGGTCACCATGCCTCTGGACCACCACAGACTGCTGGTCAACCTGAGGGATTTACCAGTGAGTCATAGCACACAGTCTCTCACCACTGCCATCTTATTCCCCCGTAGTAGCCTCAGAATTTGCTTCACTTTGCTATTTCCTCTAATCGTGGGACATTGTCATCTGACTCTTTATCTCAGCCCTCAGAGAGAGAAACACTTTTTTTATTTTTTATTGTGATTATGTGGATTAAGTTGCAACCCCTAGGTGCATGCACACCAAATTATCGCAGGAGTCCTCCACTGACATTTTCTGAATTTTGCTGCGGCAGCATCGGGAGATGTATGTCACCAATGTTGTTTTATCATGCTATCATCAAACAGTTTGATGATAGCATGATAAAACAACCGAGCACATTGTGTGCTTAATGGGGAAAGATAATCCTCTCTCAGTTGTCCATTCACAAGTGTTGTATCGCATAACTCAGAAAATCCACACTCAGCCACAACAAACTACTTATCCAATTGGTCCTGCAGTGGATTTCGCTCTGTTCACTTAAGCAAAAATGGTTTCAATTGCATTTTTTTTCATGTTGCACAATTCGTGTTTGGGTGAGCTTTTCAAAACATAAAAAAATGTACGGTTAGGATTAAAAGAAAATACATATATATTTTTTTACCGTACACCCTCGCTGATAAATACAGGGGAAAGAGACACTTACGTTAGCTGAAATCAAGTTTGCTGCGTCTTGGAAATGGGAGCCACCTGATGACCGTCTGTGTGTCTTGTTGCTAGATCTCCCCGGTGGTGTAGCCCGTTCCACACACTCCTCCAGCAATTCAGACATCAAGAGAGAGGACAAGGAGGACGACGAAAATTCATCTGTTGGAGACAAGTCTGAGGAGGAAAAGAAGGAGGTCAAGCTGGCACGCACTCGAGCAAGGTATAGCTCCTCTCTCCAATCATTTGCTTTTAGCTTGTGTCATTACATAGGTTCAATCTGTTTTTAAAACTTACAGTTAAGAGTTAGCAGTTTTATCCCACATAGGTGGAAATGTTGCTACCCTTACGTTGCGAAAAAAGAACATCATAGAACCTGCTTGGTTTGATGAGATTTGTATAACATGTGCTTAATGAATATAACTAAGTTTTTCCCAAGCCATGCTAGCCTGAGTTAGGCTTGGTGTTTAACTTTGTTGACATACCCTCTCCCCTTATTCCACGTTGTTTACAGAAAGGAGGCGTTGGCCCTCCAGATCCTCTCTAGCCTTTCAGACCAGAAAGATGATGAGTAAGTCTCTCCAATAGGGTTTCATGTTGTTGCTGTCTAGCGACGATGTGCTTTTGGGCTCTTTTCAAATATCTCTAAAGGCACATTTTGTTGGTGTAGCTGCTATAGAAGCATTTTGTTGTACACTTTTGTAAAACATGACATTTTGAACTAGAATAATACATTTTCAACATTGTCTGCGCTCTTAATTCTTTTCTGCCAGACAATATACACAACTTATGGTCGCATTGAGCATTACAAGCACATTGTTGAGATACAAACGTATGTTAACATTTCCAGCTTATGTGGGATACAGGTCTTAACATGATCAGGACAAAACTTACTTAAGAGCAGGATGCTGCGGCCCTTCTTATAAACATCTCAAGTGTAGCGCCTTACCTAATGTCTTATTGTCCTCCATTCACATCATACAAGTACAATTTATTTATATAGCACATTTCTCTCACATTTAAAGAAACAGACTACACTAAAGCAACCATGCAGGATGCAACCCTTTTTCCCCTCTGTTCTAGATCCTACATCGAATTTTGATAGTAGATCGTATCGGTAGACGGAGATCTCAGATCACCTGGCTATGGGAGTTCAGAGTCTTGTAAACAATAAATAGTGCTTTTTAAATTGATTCTGTATTGTACATGTACTCTGCTCCAGTGTGCTAGTACAGCTGTATCCAGTGTCTATCTATTAGGGGTGGGACGATATATCTATATCGCGATACTTTCTCCCGCGATAAATAATCGATATACTGCCGGAAAAAAACAATATTATTATTTATTTATTTTTGTTTGTGATACGTTGTTTTTCCTACTCTGTATTTGTGTAATGATGATTTTGAACTGTTTGGTGCTATTTTATGTGTTTATGAATTGAATACAAGGACTATCGTGATATATCGTTGGTGAACTTTCATGCAATATATCATGATATCGCAATATATCGATATTCTCAGATATCGTGATATATCGTTGGTGAAATTTCTTGCAATATATATTGCAAGAATATCGTCGAATATCGTGATATATATTGTTATCGTGGGCCTAATATCGTGATATATATCGTATCGTGAGGTACCCATATCGTCCCACCCCTACTATCTATACTGCTGACCTCTCCAATGCCTGACATGGTTGGTGCAACAAACAAGAAAAAGAGCTGTTGGCTAATAAGGGCAGATTTTTAATCCATTTGTCCTGTTTGCTTCATCCTTTTTTTGACCTTTTTTGTTATTCCCAGTATTGAAGACGAAGACGACGAGGACCTTCCCCCTGAGTTGAAGTTGGAGCGCGAGAAGGAGCGCCGGGTGGCCAACAACGCCCGCGAGCGCCTGCGAGTGCGGGACATCAACGAGGCTTTCAAGGAGCTCGGACGGATGTGCCAGCTCCACCTGAGCAATGACAAACCTCAGACCAAGCTGCTTATCCTGCATCAAGCCGTCAACGTTATTCTGAACTTGGAACAACAAGTGAGAGGTCAGTCACCACCAAGCCTGAAGACATATGCTATTATGTGTTCTTCTTAGTGCACTGTAAAATCCTGAGTTATAACCTGACTCTGAGATTTTCCAATTGTAGCAAATGGCTATACTGGTGACTGACCCCTCAGTTGTTGTTCCAAGTTGAGGATGACGTTGATGGCTCTGTGCAGCACAAGCTGATAGCTTAGCTTTTGGATTGGTTCCTGCTTCTTTCTACCTCTTCTTCTACATAAGGTAAATTTCAAATATTAATCAAAAGCGATAATTTCTCTTCTATTTCAAGAACGTAACCTGAACCCCAAGGCAGCATGTCTGAAGCGTCGCGAGGAAGAGAAGGTGTCTGGAGTCGTGGGAGACGCACCAATGCTCTCAGGAGGCCATCCTAGTCTGGGTGGAGATGGCCACAATCCAGTCAGCCACATGTAACACCAGGTAGGCATAGTAGTTTTGCTACTTTACTGATGGTACAAGGAGATACAAATTGAATATTCTGTTTAAAGGGGTAGTTCACCCAAGAAATGACTTTTTCTATCGTTTACTTACCTGGTGATGTCTTTCAATTACGGATATTTTTCGAGTGTAAAATATTCCGTAGCGGTAAATCCCGAATCCAAAAATGAAGAAAAAAACGTATGAATGGAATTAATCAGACTTATTTTAACAGCAAAACAATATGAAAAATCCATAAACTCCAAAACTTCTTCGCTCGTGCATGAGCCGGTTTAGCTTCCGGGTGCTTTAAAAGTTTATTTTCTTCTTTGGTGATATCTGTGGACAGTTCCTCAGCGGACTTCGATAGAACAGAATCTAAATGATAATATGAGTGGTGTTTTGGAGTTCATGGATGGATTTTTCATATAGTTTTGCTGTTAAAATAAGTCTCTGATTAATTCCATTCATCAAGTTTTTTCTTCATTTTTGGATTCGGGATTTACGGATCTACGGATTTATGGATTTTTAAGCATTAAACGACTCTTTTGTTTTATTGTGTCCTAAAATGTCATTTTATAATGTCTTTTCTTTGCTTGATGTTTTGTGTAAAGCACATTGAATTGCCTTGTTGAAATGTACTATGCAAATAAAATTGCCTCGCTTTACCGGCGGGGTGGGGGGTATGTTTGGCCCTGTGACTACTCAAAATGTTATGCTTCTCCATCTGATATTTCTGTTGCTGTTAAGTCATGTTTCATTAGTAAATCATTCTTTTCTCCAGGAACTATTTTTGGAATTATTTTCTCCAGAAACTATTTTTGGCTGGATTTGTTAACTCAATCCTTTGAAAATTGTAATAACCCAACAATAATGCAATGCAATTTAGCATGTTGAATTAAGCAAGCTTCAAGTAAGTCTGCAATTTAGTTTTTATTTGCTGTATTGAAATGACTGGAATCCATTGAATGGCTTCCTTGAAATTCAAACAAACCTTATTAAACTTGCAGAGACTTGAAGCTTGCTTAATACAACGCACTAAGTATCATTGCACAGTTTTTGGTCATGCAATACAGACTGAATTAAAAAGTCCAGCTAACAATAAAGTCCAGCTAACAATCTGGAAAAAAGATAGTTAAACATCATTGTGCAGTTAATAAATCATGGACATTTTAATTTAATTCATTAACTAACACCCACTCAGTTATTCAAGTAAGTTCAGTAATGTAATGACTTTAATGACAGGAGAAAAAGTAAACAAATATAAAATCTTCAGGAAAATGGTCGAATCTGTTAATAGACGATGACATTTCTTGACGGCGGTATGGTCCTGTAAAGCTATTGGCATCATATTCACATTATTTTGCTTGAGTTTTCTATTTTGTATGGATATTATGTGATGTGTACTCTTTATTTTCTTTTACAGATCTGGTGGGATTTCCTTGGCTCTGAGGATGTGGCCTTAACAGATTCTTCCACCCATTATTCTCAGTGTGTGTGTGTGTGTGTGTGTGTGTGCGTGTGTGTGTATAGATATGGACGTGTCTGTGTATTATCCCTTTCAGTTTTGAGATGCACATTCACACAACCTTGTACACACATGCATACTGCCAAAACTGACACAGCCTATTTGCCGCACTCCTGACCATGACTACCAGCTCAAATGTGAAGAACTTTTAGTTGTCTTTTCTTTTTTATATACATGTAAGAATCTTTTTTTTTTTTGGCTTCCATACCATGATGGCACACCAGAGTACGTTTTGTCCTGCCACAAATTTGGGACTTCACACACTGCCGCGATATGCTCTGGTGAAAGACAAGAATATGACAAAAAAACAAACAAATTTAATCAAGGATTTGTGCCTAATTGTTACATGTTTTCTATGAGACATTTAAGCGAATTGCTTTACAAGTGAGGAACATTTATTGTAAGGGATTGCTTATGTGTATGAGCAATTATTTTTTAATGTAGTATGTCATTCCCAGCGTGATGGTACAGTCTTACATATGTTATGTAACCAAGCTCCTGGCTGTGAGGTCGAATTGTCTCTAGCCCACTTTTCCTCCAGGAAAAGGTAAAATGTTGATAATTCGAGCGCAGGCTACATGAATGACAGGACCTCTGACATCCAGATAGGGTCTGACAGAGTCTCTGTTTCATCCTACAGGGCATCTGGAGAGTTAGAAGGGGAGGATTTTCTTTGTAAATTAGAGTTGATCCAGTGGTAGAATCAGTCAACTTCAAGCTGTTCTTCCTGTTTATTGACCACACACTCTAGTGTTACTCCAGTTCTCCCTTGTCCTGGCTTCAGTTAGTGATAATGCTTTATTTACTAAAGTGTAGGTAGACCAGACAAAGCACAGTTGTATATAATAAACTGAAAAATATGGGTGTCAACCGTCAGTGCATTTCAGTTTCTACAAGGCCAACTTATAAACAATTTGAGAAATACTGATCAGCGGTACTGTCGTTGCTTTGACATAGAAAGTGTCCACAGTGACAACAGACTTGAATCCCATGTTTTTGCCCCTTAATCGATATTATAAACTTAAAACGATCTTGACTCCATTGATATACGGAATCATATCGGCCCACTGTTGTAGAAACAGACAAGCCTTTGCCAAGTAGAGGCTTTGTATTCTTAAAAAGATCATTCCCATTAAGTTACTCAGCCACTCAACTTCCACCTGAGTAAGTGTAAGTGTTCCTTGTATCTTCTTACTGAGACAAGTCTGATATGTAAATTCACTTCATCCATACATTACTCCGATATGTTTCATGTTGAGCAAAATGAAATATATATATATAAGAATATATATTTTTTGTTAGTCTATACATTGTAGATTTCTAAATAACAAAGGCAATATTAGTTTGAAGTTTAGAGTGTATTGTAGATTATCTGAATGAGGGATATTTGACACTTAAATGAATTTGTTCAAAAATGGAGCTCAACATTCAACTGTGCTTTGCTCAGGCAGGATGACGAATGAAAAGGATCAACTTAAAGATAATTGTAAAAATGTGGTTATCCTTCCACCCCCCAATAAGTTAAAGTCACCATAAAAGGTGATATGATGGCCTAAATACAGTTTTAGTTTGTGGAATTGGAATGGAAGTGTATTGTCCCTTAACCAGAGGAATTCTTTATTTCCATATGGGGACATGTGGATGGAGTGTGTGTCACCGTCCTTTTGAAGTGTTCTTACTCTAGTGGTAAGGCACCATAAGGCAAAATTGTAGGGAGGGATTTTTTTAATCTCTTCTAACAGTAATTATGCAACTGGTTTTTGAATGTAGCTACCATTCAAATGTGTATCGCCTTCATGTTCTGATTTCATATTCCTGGGTTTTGTCAGTACAGTATCATTGTCATTTCATTTCAGTTTTTTTATTTTAATTTTTTACCGTCTGCATTCTTTCAGTGTGCAGCTAAACTACAGTATACTGCACATTTGTTTTGGAGGCAGACATTGGTATTTGAGTGTAAGATACAAGAGAATATGGAGATCAAAACAGTGTTATTGATTGTGATATTGTTCCCATGTCGTCTCCCGTGGTGAAGGATCTTTATCAACTTGTAATCACAGATTCTGGGCGGGTGGGGGTGGGGGTCGAAGAGCCTTTTGTGTGTCCTGTGATCATAGTATTGTTGAAAAGATCTAACTTTAATTTGTAGAAAAAGATGGGGAAAAGAAAAAAACTTAAAATCAATAGTGTGGCCTTTTCATTCTCAAGACTGAAGATGTCATGGCGGGAGAGTGATACCTTATCAGTGCCTGAACTTGTATTTTCATTATAAGACAGTTTTATTTTGTAAACCATATCATTTCATTTATCACAGAGATTGGAGAGGTACCTGTTCATTTCCTTCACCCTCCCCTCTCCTATGCTTTTTTCAATTTTCAGGAAGAAGTTTAAAGTGGTATAAAGAGATTTTTTTCCCCCCAATGTATCTAGTAAAATAAATAAATGATATGTAGATCTTGTTTAGTTTTTATTCCTTTCTTCTAATTATTCAACTGGATTATGACCATATTGTCCAAACTACTGTTTTTATTTAGGGTCGTGGGTTCAGGTCATGCATTTCTTTTCTATGCCCCCTATTGCTAAACCACTCTACACTACTGGGTTCAAAAGAGATGCTGATTTTGGCCCTCTGTCTGCTTTTTTGATGCACATTGACGTGTATGTGTATGTATCGCTTCGGCTTTGAAGTAGGAGGCTGTTTTTATTTTTGAGCTGTAGTAACTGGAGCTTCTTGTCATTACTAGCAGCATTTTCAGTTCCCGTGTAACAGAGTGTGAGTCCTTTGCTGCAATGAATTTCAGCACATTACGACTTCAATGACAATTTCCTTTTTAGATTTTGAGATCTCTGCATTTGACTTTTCTGAATGCCAGCTCTGGCTTTGACAGTGACTTTTTGTGAGAGGTTTTGAATACTTCTTTCAAAGAGTTGTTTTGAAGTTGTTTTTTTTCTATTACAAGATGAATATGTGTACTAAATACTGCAGATTTGTTTGGGGAAGAATGAACATTGAGTATTCTGTAAAACAACCCACAATGACAACCTGTAGCCTACAACCTGTATTATGAGTTATGTGATGGGGGAAATTTTTTAGAGTCTGCATTGTTTCTTGACCTGACTCTTGGCATACATTCTTTTTGAAACCTGAAGAAAATAATTGTCCTCTTATTTAATGACCGAGAGAGGATACTTTAGTAACAAAAGACTAATATTAATATGACACAGTGTTCAGTTGATGGGATTCAGCTTTTGTTTTGGAAAAAGAAAGTAATAAAACGACAAAAAAAATCATTTCACCCATCACAATTTTGTTTGAGCTAGAAAATAGGGGGAGATTAATATTTGAGTGTTGAAACAAGTACATTCACAGCTACAGACCCTGACATCTTTACACTTGGGGTGAGGACATGAACATGACTACTGTAGTGTCCTCAGAGTGCCTCCAATCCCAGTATCCTTTGTTACTTTGTTTTTATATATAAATATATATATAAAGTAGTTGAGAACTGTCCTGTATATAACAGTAATGTAGCAATAAATGTGCCATTTTTAATAACAGAATTATACATTTTTCAATGTCTGGCTTTTGAATCTTGTATACATAAAAATGAAAATAAAGGAAAACATTGTAATAAAGGGTTTATTATAGTTTGGAAAGTGAATTTGTCCATATTTTCCCCGATGATAAATGATCAAACCTTAACTTATAGCCTTGAATCAGTGCACTATTTATAAGTTTATCTTTTCAAAACTGTAGTTGATGAAGGCTACTACGAATGACTGAGACGAGCACACAGTGCTCTCATACATACCGGTTAGTATTTCTCACAAGCATTCAAGATGTACCATAGAATATCAGGGGTCTTCAACGGGATAAAAATAGCAGATCTACAACTTACAAGCTCACTATGCCTTGCGCTGCATGGCGTTGTGAGCTTGCAGATCGGCTATTTTCGGCAAAGAAGTTTGTTGAAGGGGGAAAAAAGAGCAGCCTAAGCACAGAGTGGAAAGGTAAAGTTGATTGAATATTGACGGTTCAAGTGGTTAAATATCTGAAAATACACATTAACATGAATCCAAAATAAAATACACTGATGATCGTTCTGTCAAACAATGAAACTAAAATATGGAATCTATGAAAAAAAGTTGTGGGGGTCCCTGCTTCATCTCTCTCTCAACTAAGGGGTCCTTGGTCTGGGGAAAAAAAAACCCGTTGAAGACCCCTGCCATAGATGATATTAAATGCCTAATGAAACATTGGCCTGAGATGACCCTGTCACTGCTTCTTACACCACCACGTCACTATTCTCATCAGGCATAAGGAGAGGCAGTCCTGGGGTCCTGAACAGCCATCTGGCAGCAGTAAAGGCAGCAGCCAGACGAAGGTCAGAATGGTCCAGAATATAATAAACAAGATAGTTGGTGCGAAATACGTCTCCATCCTGAGGACGTGGTGAGTTGAACGGGCAGCAAGTGTACATTTTAATGGCGAAACCTGATTTCGATCACTTTAGTCCTAAACATGTTGTCAGCACGTCCGCCCTTCAGTTGTCTTATAGCTAATGTTAGCCTGCTCTTACTGGCAAAGTTGTTGGCAACTGCATTAGAACGTAAACAAGTAAAAATGTTGAAGTTAATATGTGTATGTCTTAAGAATAAGGCACAGTTTAACGTGTGGTATCGAAGCTATTTTCACTCATCATGGCTAATTTCTTGGATCAAATGGTTATTGTTTTAATGATGTCTAAAACAGGGATTTTCAAAGCTGTGCGCCAACGTTGATATATTAATGTGTATTACCATGTGTATTGCAAATGTTTGAGAATACTTACTAGTGTTAGACTGACCCTTCTAAAATATATTCGGCTCAGTATCAGCCGTGTGCAGTGGTGGAAAAGGTACTCAATTTTACTTAAGTAAAAGTATCAATCCTGCAATGTAGATTTACTTTGTTACATGTAGATGTCCCGTATTAAAAATGTACTTGATTAAAGTACAAAAGTATTGCCATCAAAATACCAAAAGTGAAAGTACTCATTGTGCAGACTGTCCCATTTCACAAGTTCAAAATGTATTTAAAAAATCTGAAAATAGCAGATCTACAAGCTCACAATGCATCACATCGTGAGCTTGTAGATCAGCTACCGAAATGTATATAGGGCGAAAGTGGTTGGTGTGTTTTGTAATAATCAAAATCTGTAAAGTAACTTGTAACTTAAAGTTTTCAAATAATTGTAATGGAGTACAATATTTGGCTCTGAGATGTAGTGGACTAGAAGTAAAAGTACTTACAATTGTACTTAAGTACAGTATTTGAGTAAATGTACTTTGTTACTTTACACCACTGCTAGTGTTAGACTGAGCCTTCTAAAACTATTGGGCTCAGTATCAGCCGTGTGGCACCTTGTTGAGTTCACATCACCTTCCTGGAGGTGACCAATGGCAAGTTCACAGACCGTAGCGATAAGTTGATAAGCATTTGAACCTACTATATATCTACTGAAGAGAGAACTCGACCTGCACACTGTCTTTTGTCTCATACTATTGTCAATATAAACTATTTGGCAAACAAGGCCCTTAGACCTCCCTTATTATCAGGTAGGAATGGGCGACAACCTAACCTATTCCACCCGCGGTACAGGTCAATCGGGGATAAAGCAACCCCACGACCCATGTATTTAGCCTATCAGATAAGTATTTAATTAAGTTTAGCATGTCTACATGCAAGTTGTGACTGTGAGCAGCTAACCTCACCTCCACCCATAGTTCTATATATTCCAAGCAAGGGTGATGAGGTCAGGGATTAGGGAGGTATGCAGTATGTATATCAAGTGTTTTCTCCCTGATGCAGACCTTCCGAGGTCGAAACATGTTTTAATAAATAAAGGCTGTTCCTCCTTTTTACTCCTGAGTTCCCGGATCATCTGTTGTTTTTTTCCCACACGTTTTCCGTGAGCACCATTGACACTTTTTACTATATAGTTACCCGTTACTATAGTTAGGGCTGTCACGATTACACATTTTAAGTTGACGATTAATTGTCTCTCGAATAATTGTGATTAACGATTTAATTGTATGTTTGGCAATGATTGAACATTGGAACATTATGAATTAAAATTGTATTTCTGTTTGCATTTTAGGCTTCGTAATCAAAAATTAGAGAGAGAGATACAGAGAAATTATTGACATTTAATCATTTTATACATGTAATAATAGCAGAAATAGCTGATCTACAAGCTTACAACGCGTCACGAAGTGACGCGTTGTAAACTTGTAGATCTGCTATTTATGCAATTTTCTAATATTTGAAAATGTGTGAACATTTTTCAACATGGAAACGATTATAGCGATTATGCAAAAAATAATTGCGACTATCTCAAATAATTGCGATTATACGATTATGTAATAATTGTGACAGGCCTAACTATAGTTACCTTTTATAGTTATCTCCTGTGAGCACCTGGTTGTTCTCGTTTTTCTGTAATATCTTGCCATGTCATGCCAGCCCTCATGGTCCATACCGACGATGACACTTTTGTGAGATCACGTTTCTTCACGTAAACCTGTAGAGCGACTGTGTGGTCTAATAATTCATAGGGACTGACATTTCTGACCCATTTTATAATGAATCGCATTGTTGTCTTTCGTGTTCTGTTCAGGATACCAAATCTGGTTGGTTGGGGCACCGTCGGTGGAGTGGCACTGGTTCATTTTACAGACTGGAGGCTCTTCCTGGACTTTGTGCCCTACATTAAAGGGAAGTTCAAGGATGACGATGAGTAGAGTCTCACGAGAGGATGAATTGTGAGTGAATTGTTTAATAGAGCAAATAAATATTAAAGGTAGGGTAAGTACTTTTCATTGGTTAAAATAAGTTGTTCAATAGCTCAATATTCTGATCGTGCTCATTGCTATAAAGTGTTTGTTCAGTCACAGGAGTCTCCATGTTTCTCCAGCTCTTTTTTTTTTAAACAGAAAATGCATATTCAGGCCGGGATACCAATATTATTCAATCAGGATAGAGAACTCAGGACAGGATACAGATTAAACAAGTGAAATTGGAATTGATGACACAAAGAAATGAGCAGACAAATTGGAACTGGAACACTATAAAAATGAAGCTGGAGAGACAGGGAGACTCCTGTTATTGAACAAACACACTATAGTAACCAGTCAATTACTGTCAGAATATAGTGCTTTAACCTTTTAACAACAAACTTTTTGTTTTAACCCAGAAATATCACTTACCCTACCTTAAGTTTTTTGTTTCTCAACTTTATGCTTGAAATACACCATCACCCAACTGCTAATTTTAACCATTATCTACTAGTATTTTGTGTATCATATGGGGGCATTTTATCTATCTGGAAGAAATAATCAGAAACACCTCCAGACTGTCATTACTTGCTCAATAAAGACCAAGTTTAATGCCGTACAATTTCATGTCATGTGCCTTCTTCGGGCATCTTAAGATGGTCCTTGACTGAAACCTTGCACCATTAAACCTTTTCTTTATTGAGCTTAAACTGTGTAGGGGTGTGTTTGGTTAATTTACCTGTACGTGTATACTCTGCCAAGGCACCTGTCAGAAAGATTCTATCCGGGTGTGCAAGAAACTCTGGATTGTCTCATCTGGAAGAAAATTTTTGTCAAAAGATGTATATTCAGTTCTGTTATTTTTTGCTGTTTGTAATACAGTGCTAGTATCCACACAATCCTTTGGTGCTCTGTATTGTGTACTTGTTTAAGACCTGCGTAGCTAACAGGGCACCCATCGATTCAAAACACTAGAGGAAACAAACTTTAATTTTTTTTTTCTTTTATTGTTATTCATCCTTAACTTGTGTCAGATTGATTGTTTCTTGACTTTGTAGCATACATCTAGAGTCACAAACCAGAAGAGAGGAGGGATTTGCTTTACAAGTATTTCAAACGACTATTTATGTTCATTTGTTGCTCCTGAAGGAGCTGTGTCTGTCTACAGGACCTGGATGAGAGCTTACTCAATGCTGGCTGAAGAGAGATGCCCTGGCCCACCAATCTGCCAATCAAAGCGGGCTCATTAAGAAGTTGCACTATGGGGCTCTTATCGAGGTTTATCATTTGATCCGTTCAAGGAGGACAAATGACCAAAGTTCGCTTCAAATGCCAGTTCGTTTTGCCCCCTGATTGTAACTTTAGTCACTGTAATATGTATGAATGCTGTTTGTTGTCTTTCTGTTATTTAACGTGAACAAATATCTTGGCTTTCTGAGTATTTTAAACATTGCCAAATGTTCAATTTGAATGCTATATTTTCTGAAATAAAATCTACAAGGTATGAACATGTCTGTTTCTTTTGTGTTCCTTTTTTTTGTTGTATATTTGCGTGTGAACATTTCTGACATTGCAGCCTAGACCTAGGATTTATTGTCATTTTAATTAAACTGTACTGTACTGTATGAGGAATGTGTTTAGCCCCAGCATCTGTATTGTGGGGAATGCTTTTGCTGAAAATAGCAGATCGACAAGCTCGCAATGCGATGCAACACGGCTATTTTCAGTGAAAGCTTTCCCCACAACAACAGAAAACAGAAAAGATACTGGTATTGAGCCCTGAGGGACTCCAGTTACCCATATGGGGTTTTAAGTGGTTAAGGATAAATGACTTATGTGATGGGTTATATATTATGGACATTCCAGTCGCATACTTCACCGCAATTACATTTAAAAAAAAAAGATTAATTATTCCTCTAAAAATAATGAGCTCGTTTCCGGGAGAAAATCTGTCCATTTTATCATCAGGCTACGAATTGTGCGTGGATAATGTCTTGCATTTGTCCCATCGAAGGGGGAGGGGACTGAAAGAGGAGAGGGGAGAAGGGATTTAACAGCGAAAGGGAGAAAACCCAGATAGTATCTTCAAGATGGATAAAAACGAGTAAGTATATCTAAAGGATCATGCAATGGATCGCACCACGATTTCGATTATTTATGCTTTTAATGCGTAATGTGTCGTGTTCATTATGCATTTGATGAGTATGTTGATCATTGATTAGGTATAGGCGTTCGGTGGTCTCGGATTTGCTAATAGAAAATGCTGTGCCTAATGTCTTAACAACAGATTGTAACACATTTGTTACGGATTTACAGTTAGCGTCACGGTGGAAATAATGACCTTGTTATGGATGCTTAGAAACTTGAAAGCGAAGCAAAAAAGGTACATCATGCACAATGTCACATTTGGCTATTTCTTTCGGGTTTTTTTTTTGCATTAAATGGCGTTTAATAGTTTTTCTGCAGCATATTTTCCCAAATGGGATACAAAGATTAAGTTTAATGCATGTCACCCTTTAAAATGTCTGCATTTGATCGACAAGGCCTACTTTGTTCATTCATAAAAAAAAAAAACCCGGCTCCAAGTCTGAATGACAAGGGTACATTGTCGTGAAACGCTTCTCCAATTTCACGTAGCCCTACATGAAACTTTCAAATATTGCAAAGCTATTCGGTTGAGCGACACATTATTGCCGGTGTTTTATCATTTGTCCTCTTGCAAATGTTTTGTTTCACACGTGTCGTGACGGTTATCATGTTTTGCCAGTGGCGTCTAATTGAAAGACATTTTTTTTTACAGCATATCAATTTTGGTTTCATCGCAAGCTTATGTTACTGTAGTACAGGTGTTTCACACACACCGGTGTCCTATCGCATTCTGTGACTCCAGGGGTCGCCGGTGTGCAATTGCGGCAAATTCCATTCTTCACAAAGCGTATACAAAAGTGCCAAGTTGCCAGAAAAATGATGTTTGTCTGGACTTAATATTCGATTATGTATTGCAGTTGAAAACAGATGACATATTCTGATGGCACTTATTGAAAATAGTGACATATTTTATTGTTATGTCAGGTTTACCTTTTCTTTTCTATTTATTTTTTACAGGAAATGTGCTAATTTTACTCATCTTTTTCCACTTTAGAATATTTACAGTTAAACATGTTGGTGGGACCAATGACTAAAAAGCCACATGACATTTTGCCGAAATGGTAAAACACAGTGTTGCCAGATTTTGCTAGAGAAATAAGCAACCAGTTCTATGAAAACAAGCCCAAAATAAGCGACACATGAGCACTTTAACCTATATGCTGCATTGGCTATTTGAAAATAGCAGATCTACAAGCTCCGTTGTGAGCTTGTTTAGATCTGCTATTTTCAAGAAAATCTTGATGTAAAATGTGGAATATTTGGAAGATTTTTTGAAACATTTTAACACAAATCTGGTATGGGGCTCCCTGGCACAAAACATTTTCAGATGGACATTTTCAAGGACAAATGAATGACATGAAAATATTTGAGAACCACTGGTTTAAATAATAATTTAAACATTTGGAAGCAAGTCTAAATAAGCAATTACACAGAAACAAGCCCCAAAAAAGCAAGCAACTTTACAGAAAAACAAGCCCAAATGGCTTATAATAAGCGGACATGGCTGGCAACACTGCTAAAACAGCGACCCTACAGTCACGACGGCACTCTACGGGCCACCAATTCTCGTGCTACACCGTCCTGCTGTGTTTTATGTGCGGCTCTAGAACCTCGTTGTCCCGGGGATTCAGACACAGACAGGCAGGTAGTGATGCGGCCGCGACGTCCACGGCGGAGCGATCTGCCTGACGACAAAGAGATGTGATGATCAGTGTTGCCATGTCGGCTTATTATAAGCCACTTTGGGATTATTTTTCTGTAAAGTTGCTTGTAAATATTGGCAGCTGCGGGTTGCAGGTTTTTGGGGCTTGTTTCTGAAGTGTGCTTCCAAAATGTTTTAATTATATAATTTAAACCAGTGGTTCTCAAATATTTTCATGAAAGTGTATTGTGCAACTAGGGAGCATTTGTGTTGTTAGAATGTACAATATAAGAAATATTCCAAATATTCCACATTTTATTGCAAGAATTTTTTCTTTTTTAAATAGCAGATCTACAAGCTCACAACGCGTCCAGCTTGTAGATTGGCTATTTTCAAATAGCTGATGTGTATATATAGGTTTAAAGTGCTCATGTATAGTTGCTTCTTTTGGGCTTGTTTTCCTAGACCTGGTTGCTTATTTCTCTCACAAAACCTGGCAACACTGGTGATGATGCCGTCGGGCAGCGAGATCCCATTACAAGACAAGCGCGTGTAAATGTGTAGCCTTGTAATGGTGTGAAAACCAAACAAAAAGAGCGTTTTCACTTGCTTAACAATAGCTTTTTTACTTTTTAAAGTGGATTTATAGGCTAAATCTCGCGTCGTGGTTAAAAATGGAGAAGAAAAGGTGGGATTGCACTGCTCTCCCCAAGGGCTGGAAAATGGAAGAAGTGACCAGAAAGTCGGGTTTGTCCGCTGGAAAAAGCGACGTGTATTATTTTAGGTACTGAATGAAAACATGAGGTTGTTACTTCATTCATAAAGTGAAGCCACGAGGCTCCGAGTTGGGAGGCAAAACAAGTAGAAACGAGACAAAGTTTTGGAAACAGGGCGTCTGTTTGAACTAGGCCAGCTTTCACAATAATGTTGGGATCAGCGTTGCCATGTCTGCTTATTATAAGCGACTTGTTTTCCTGTAAAGTTGCTTGAAAATATTGGTAGTTGCGGTTTGTTTCTAAAGTGTAGTTGCTTATTCGGGCTTGTTAACTAATGTTGTTTAAACCAGTGGTTCTAAAATATTTTCATGGCAAGGACCCCCAAATGAATGTCTTTGTCCGCAGACCCCCCCCATCTAAAATATTATGTGCCAGGGACTCCCTTACCAGATTTGTGTTGTTAAAATTTTTCTTGGGCTTTGTTTTCCTAGACCTGGTTGCTTGTTTCTCTCGCAAAACCTGGCAACACTGGCTGGGATAAGGAGCTTGTCCCACCCAGCCATGTAGCCTAGTAGTAAGTATAGTGTAACTAGTGACGGGTCCATTCGGTTACATTTGTTACACTCCCGCAGTTACGAATGGATACATTTAACACAGGAGTTTATTGTGTAGAAGTAGCAGCTACGGCCAGCTAAGTAGTACAACTTAGTACTAACGTTAGTCCAAGCCTGGGTAGAGGCCTTGCAAAGCCTTGAGTCTCTGGTTCTAATGTAATCTTAGTCTCTGGTCCTAATGTAATCTTAGTCTCTGGTCCTAGTCTCTGGTCCTAATGTAATCTTAGTCTCTGGTCCTAATGTAATCTGGTCCTAATGTAATCTTAGTCTCTGGTCCTAATGTAATCTGGTCCTAATGTAATCTTAGTCTCTGGTCCTAATGTAATCTTAGTCTCTGGTCCTAATGTAATCTTAGTCTCTGGTCCTAGTCTCTGGTCCTAATGTAATCTTAGTCTCTGGTCCTAATGTAATCTTAGTCTCTGGTCCTGATGTAATCTTAGTCTCTGGTCCTGATGTAATCTTAGTCTCTGGTCCTAATGTAAACTTAGTCTCTGGTCCTGATGTAAACTTAGTCTCTGGTCCTGATGTAATGCGTAATCTTAGACTAATCTTAGTCTCTGGTCCTAATGTAATCTTAGTCTCTGGTCCTAATGTAATCTTAGTCTCTGGTCCTAATGTAATCTTAGTCTCTGGTCCTAATGTAATCTTAGTCTCTGGTCCTAATGTAATCTTAGTCTCTGGTCCTAATGTAATCTTAGTCTCTGGTCCTAATGTAATCTTAGTCTCTCTGGTCCTAATGTAATATTAGTCTCTCTGGTCCTAATGTAATCTTAGTCTCTGGTCCTAATGTAATTTTAGTCTCTGGTCCTAATGTAATTTTAGTCTCTGGTCCTAATGTAATTTTAGTCTCTGGTCCTAATGTAATCTTAGTCTCTCTGGTCCTAATGTAAACTTACAAATTCATTATTATAAGTGAACCAACAACGTCAGATTTGTTTCCATTATAGCAGAGGAGAAGAACAAGATGAGGAACAGAGGCGAGGAGAGAGGGGGGAGGCTCAGGCGGGTCGTTTGTATAGTTTGTGGTAGGCTACTGTACCATCCTATACTGGTGTTGTTTACTGTTTACTGTGCTGTGTGATGTAAGTTTACATGTGCATGAATTACTAGCACGTTCGCAGCAGTTGTTTGTTTTCTACTCATTGCCGAATCGTGGCTCCTTAAAAAGTGAAGTCACAATGTTTCCACCCCGAAACATTTTGTGTTTAAACAGAATTGTTTACACACGGTTGCCAACATATTGTTCCATTCTGTATCTAATTGTTATCATTTCTTTACACCCATGAATATAATATTGTTGAGTTTGTGAGAAAAAGTAACCCTCTTGTTTTGAATGTGATGTTAATGGGCTGTGTTGATTTTGACAGCAAATTTTGATTTAGTTTTAGTCGTAGTCTTTTGAATAAAATGTAGTCACATTTTAGTCATCTGACATGTTTTACTGTTAGTCTAGTTTTAGTCGACTAAATGTCATAAGATTATAGTTGACTAAATATACAGTTGATTCAGACGACTAAAATGTATTTTGGCGGTGCCTTGATGGCGTCGTAATGGCTGATTTTACACTTGGTTGCATGCTGAAAATAGCAGATCTACAAGCTGTGAGCTTGTAGATCTGCTATTTTCAGAGCGCAACACCCGAGCACAACCAAACATAAAATGACTTGTATTTTTAGTTCTACTGAATCTCTTCTCCACTAGCCCTCACTAACATTTTAGTCTAGATTTTATTTGTTGACGAAATTGTCAATATATTTAGTCTCAGCTTTAGTCATCGTAGATTAGTTTTTATTTTGTTTTTAAGTAGTTTTCGTCAGTGAAAAAAGGTAGTCGACGAACATTTTTCGCCATAGTTTTAGTCGACGAAATCAACACTGTTAACGGGCCTACAGTCCTTTAGGTAGCACAGTCATCAGCATCCGTTTCACTCACTGTTCAAAAATGATGTGATTCATGAACTCATTGTGACATGGATGATGTGGTGGTGTTCATAATTTGCTTTTGACTTGTTGCATGTCACGGTTCTTTACTTATGTCTGCAGTGTTTGTACCATTTTGATGTGTGGCCTGTCTGTGTTTGTGTGCAGGTCTCTTATTTGGGCTGTATGTATGATGTCAGCGGTTCCCAACCCTTCTCTGACTGTGTGACCAGGGCCCACTTGAAAGTGTTTGCGGCCCACCCATCTTGACCACCTAACAGGGGTGTTAAGTGGTCAGAATGGGTGGGCTGCATGCAATTTCAGAGCATGTTTATTTTAATGTTCAATCAATTGATTTTGTGGAACTAACGTAGGTATCGGTATAACAATGAAATCTAATTTCTTAAGGTTTTAAAGAAAAAAAAAATACTGTCGCTTTTTAATATTAACCCATTAAGACCTGGAACGCATCTGTGTCACTTTTTTGATTTGAGCTAAAAAGCATTATTTTACACGTTGGCTATTCAAAAATAGCATATCTTGTTTTTTTTCCGTTTGGCCAATTATTTGGGGGCCCACTTGCAATATCCTCACCCACGGCCCACCAGGGGTCCCTGGTGACGCAGGTTGGGAATCGCTGCTGTATGTCATGTGTGTCTCCATCCGTGGTTGACTTTTTACAGACGGATGTATTCAGTGTTGTGTCATGTCTCTGTCTCTCCTCCTCCTCCTAGCCCCTCTGGGAAGAAGTTCCGGAGTAAACCTCAACTGGCCCGTTACCTCGGTAACCAGATGGACCTCAGCTCCTTTGATTTCCGTACAGGGAAGATGCTGATGAGTAAACTGAACAAGAATCGGCAAAGATTGCGCTACGACAACAACAACCAGAACAAGGTGAGATGAAAACTCCCTGCTGCAAGCTATCCAGTTAATGGTAGAGGTCAGGACGGCCTTTTAAAAAAAACTATGAATGACAGAAATTCAGAAAACATCATCATTGACAGCATTGGTCAGTAGCGTTATTTCTCAGTGAAACCTTCTTATAGCACATGGCATTTGTGTCTATCAAACATAGATCGATGGACCGTTTCTTTATTCCACTGTATTTGTATTGAATTTTTGTATTGTCTTTTGAAAAGGAAAATATGACGGCAATAACAATATGGGGGAGGGTTGGGGAAAGGGAGAAAATGAAAACATTTCTAACTGCCAACTTGTTAAAATGTCAAATCTACGTGATTCTAACAATGATATTTATACAAAAGAAAAACATAGATCGATGGAAAGACAGACCTGTATTGATCCCACAGGGAAAAGTTTAGTTGTCAAAGGTAGTAAAGCAGTTATAAACAGGGCAGATACAAAAAAAGGAGATAGAGCTAAGGGTAGCAACAAGATGATACTAATATATATAAGTATCAGTCCAGTATTGTCATGTAAATTGTGTTGAAAACGACGATAAAAGCAGACCCCCAAAGACCAAGATAAAAAACATGATCAGTAGTTCAATACCATTATCATTACATATACAGCATCAGTGCAGTATTGTCATCTGAATAAGCCGAACAGTCATATTCCGAGAGCAGATTGAAAGGTCCGAGTATTCACCTAAAATGAAAGCCTACCTAAATCTACGGTTATGTGTCCTGAACATTCCTTACTATATTATTCTCTCTGGCCACAGACTTGATGGAATGCCTTGAGGTCAGTCCACGTTCCTCTGCTTACTAGTGACATAGTCATAGACCCAAACGGTGTGATTGATTGTGTCTGGGATATTTGACAAAATGTCAGCGACTATGACCGAAGCATTCTTCTGTCTATATCAAGCTGTACATCGTACAAACAGGTGTGCATATCCTTGGCATATGCTGGTGCATATACTTAGTTTGTACCAACATTTACCAACATCAACACTAGGGGTGTGCCGATATATCGTCCCGCGATATATCGTGATACATTTTCTTGACGATATGTATCGTTTTGGGGGATAAAAATATCGCTTTGAAAAAAGAGATATAGATATCTATATATATATATTAGCCTATATTTTTTGCAATAATATTAATGCAAAAACAGAAGTATTTGTTTGAATTTGCCTTTCCCCCCCCATATATTTTCATAAGCTTCCCCCCCCCCATATATTTTCATATTACAAAAGTGCCATATATCGCATCGTATCGATGTTGTGAGCCCAGTATCGTATTGTGAAATTAGTGCACACCCCTAATCAACACTCTACCATCTGATGCACTGGTCTCTCTCTCTCGCTCGCTCACACTCTCTCTCCTGCCTGTCTCACCCTCTGTGTGTGTGCACATGTGTGTTATGTTTTAAAGGGTAAGCCTGACCTGAATACGTCGCTTCCAGTCAGACAAACGGCGTCCATCTTTAAGCAACCTGTTACCAAGGTTACCAACCACCCCAGTAACAAAGTGAAGACGGATCCTCAGAAGGCAGTGGATCAGCCCAGACAGGTATCACCCTCATCCTATTAATATTGTGAATAAAAAAGGCATTAAGAAGATGTTTTACCGTCTATCACCACAAAAAAAATCATCACAACCAATAATTGTGATTTGTAATCGTAATCGATTAACAATATTAACCCATTAAGACCTGGTACGCATCTGTGTAATTTTGATTTGAGCTAAAAAAGCATTATTTTACACTTTGGGCTATTAAAAAATAGCAGATGTATGAGCTTGTAGATCTGCTATTTTTTTTTAATTGTGAAAATTTTTGCAAATCTTTGAATATATATATTTTTAAAGCAAACATTCTTAACTCAAATCTTTGCTTCTGGGGGTCCCTGGAACAAAATATTTTGAGATGGGGGTCCGCAGCCAAATACATATAATTTTGGGGGTCCTTGACATGGAAAATATTGAGCACCAATGATATAGAAACATACGTTTTTTTTTAGAAAACTGTTGGGATTTAGAAGACATTTGTACAATCGGCCTCAGGTCTTAATGGGTTAAGAACAAATAATTGGGAATATCACTTTCACAGTAATCGGGCATTGATGAATTGTTGAATACTAAAAGGGAACACACTTTATTGTCTGTCCACAGCTGTTTTGGGAAAAGAAGCTCGGTGGTCTGAATGCGTATGACATTGCAGAGGAACTGGTCAAAACTATGGAGCTACCTAAAGGCCTGCAAGGTAAACCATTACCTGTTTATGTCAGTTTTTGTTTGAATTGTGTTGATATTGCATTTTATATATATGCCTATAATCTCATATGCGGGTCAGACATCATTTAGCAGCATATATAAGGCATGTCAATGTTAACCGCTGGCTGCTCCGAGTAAAGCAGCAGCACACGCAAAGCACCTGTAATCGTGCTTGTAAATCTTCTATTTCTGACAAGCAACGCCGTTGTATGACCGTTTAAGTGAAGCATTACTCATGCCTACGTCATTACCACAGCAACCAATGCAGATGCGTCAATGATGTCTGAATACCTGGTCTGACCACTTGCAAATAATAGGGCAGACTGCGGACAGTCAGTCCTAAAGATAGTATTTGAGAAACGCATCATATTTGGCTGAAGTTTGAACTAAGCCTTAGATATCACACAACCTCTCAAAATCGTCCCAACTGTGTCCTCAGGGGTCGGTCCAGGCTGCACAGACAAGACTCTTCTATCGGCCATCGCCAGTGCCCTCCACACCAGCGCGGCCCCCATCACTGGCCAGCTGTCTGCTGCTGTAGAGAAGAACCCAGGGGTGTGGCTCAACACGGCACAGCCCCTGTGCAAGGCCTTCATCGTCACCGACGAGGACATCAGGTAAGCACGCAGCGCCACATTCTTCACACGTGTATCCAGTTCATGATCGAGACGGACACATTTGAAGAAACCTGGAAACAAATTCCCCTTAAGTCGCTCTCAGTAACCGGGGCAAGAAGGACTTGAAATTTCAACTGTTTTTGTCGCATATGTTCCTGAAATTGCATCTGCTCCAAACCCCAAATATAATTGGGAACATTTGTCCGAATGCAAAT
Source organism: Gymnoscopelus braueri (assembly GCF_963280865.1). Classification (NCBI taxonomy): domain Eukaryota; kingdom Metazoa; phylum Chordata; class Actinopteri; order Myctophiformes; family Myctophidae; genus Gymnoscopelus; species Gymnoscopelus braueri. Next base: position 53,129,349 of record NC_137607.1, on the reverse strand, counting down.
AATTGTTCTTGTGCCACCTTTATTTCCCCCAGTTGAACATCCCTTTTGTACATTCTCTAGTTAGTATACTCAGTATGTTCCTTGTGAGCTGACTGTAGGCGCTGCATTCAAACAATCAAAATGTTTGTTTTGTGTGCAAGAGTGATTCTATTTTAACGAGATGACTCGTTTATCGAGTGACGTCGCAGCGGTCATTTTGAAGAAAAGGATTGTAGTAATGTGTATTTAATCGCATTCAATCAACATATGAAATGCCAGTACCACTCACACTGAACATGAAGCAAGGAGGGTCCAGCCTATCATCTTGTACTCTCACAAATGCAATCAGGTGAAATGTTAAGTTGCACGCTCATTTTGGTTGCTGGTCTAGAGCCCTGCTCATGCAGAGAGATTCAGACAGCGACAGGCAGACAGCGGCAGACAGCGGCAGCCTGCAAGTGATAGGAGAAATCAAGAACGGAGACAAAAAAAACTAGAAAGATTTGCTTATATGTGCATATATTGTTAGTGCTCCTTAAATTTTGGAGGTGATGCTAACTTTTTGAAGTGGGGCGCACCAGTGCTACCAAGAAAGAAAGACATATTAAGCCTTGCGATATTCAGCCAGTTAGATTGAGCAATGTCCTCATAATGGCATATCTGGCATACCTTCCTTCTCACCCCCCCCCCCCCCCCCACACACACACACACACACGTGTGATATATCTAAACTGTCAACTGTAACCGTTTCCTGTTTGATGTTTTGTGTAGGAAACAGGAGGAACTGGTCTATAGCGTGAGGAAGAGACTAGAGGAGGCGCTGATGGCTGATATGCTGGCTCACGTTGAGGAGGCCGCTAACGAGAGCGGAGACGCTCTGAAGGACGAGGGCAACAGTAGTGAGGACATGGACACTGTATAGCACAGGTAAGGCCTGGTTGCTTTGTCTGTAGGGCTCTTTAAATAGAAACTTTGGGTTGGCTCAATCTACACTTTAGCTAATGTATGTATTATGCGTATACATCATTTAGAACAGGGATTATTTTGGCAGCACTGCAGTTATGTAAAAATAATACAAGCCCTCCATCCAATCAGAATCAAGTATTCGCTGTAGCCATCGTATACATTTAAAATGTATAATTGCAATATTTATACAATATAGATTGTATAAACAATGTTGTGTGCCTGAGATTATATTGAAATCTTATCATGCTATGATCATGGTTATCTTTTTATTTCTTTGGTTTTTGGAACACTTTTAAATGCTCAGATATATATTTACCGGAAAAGATTGTGTCCTCGTGTATAGGGATGGGACGATAATCGTTATCATTTTATTTATCGTGATAAAAATGTATCGGGAAATTGTCCTCTGTCATACACTAGGATGAATTGGCTTTAATTGAGCTGCAAATTCAGTACCACTTAAACCTTGTATACTTGATAAAACTTGATATAAGACCTATAAAGAGCACATTTGGTACGCTCGTATTTCACTCGCACAAATCGATTCGCCAAAAATAGCAGATCTACAAGCGTTGCAACGGATTGTGAGCTTTGTAGATCGGCTATTTTTGGCAAACGTTCCCCCCAGAATATGGATGCTGTGGTTAACAAAAGTGGCACTTTGAATTTTAACCCATTAAGACCTGGAACGCATTTGTGTCATTTTTTTATTTGAGCTAAAAACGCATTACTTTACACTTTGGCTATTCAAAAATAGCAGATCTACAAGCTCGTAGCGCGGCACTCTTGTAGATCTGCTATTTTTGAAAAAAATTGAAAATGTGTGCAAATCTTAGAATATGTATATTCTTTTAAAGCGAAACATTTTAACTCAAATCTTTGCTTCTGGGGGGTCCCTGGAACAACATATTTTGAGATTTGGGGGGGGTCAGCGGCCATAATTTTGGGGGTCCTTGACAATTATGAAAAAGTTTGAGAACCACTGATATGGTAATCTCTCAAGAACAGATTCTGCTCTGCGTTGGAATCTGTCGTGAAGGTTCGTCATAACGTGAACACACTGGGCTACAAGTGGGCGTGCCTTCAGATCAGGAAGCAGGCCGCGCTTTACCCAATCAAATGTAGTGGGCGGGATTTACGTGTCCGCCGATCCTTCCCCACTCGAAACCAACCAAAACTAATTTAACAATAGCGTCCGCGGAGCAGACAAAACCACGAAAAGATATTCACATTTTAACTTGCTCTTTCATCATAGAAACAAGTGGGCTTATAACCAAAACAATCCATGTTCTCTGGGAGAAGTGGTGTTAGTGTTCCGTGTAGAAATATTGTTAGTGGGAATGAAAACATAGTCGCACCACCGGAAGTGAAACGCTGAAGGCAGACCAAAACCCCGGTTTCCTTGCGCACGGGTGCTATGTCGTCATTGTCCCAGAGCCAAGTGAGATAGTACAAACAGCAGAGGGCGCTGTTTTTCCTTCTCATTTGGTTCTGGGTTCCCAGATTGCTGATATGGAAACATACGCTTTTTTTAAAAAACTGTTGGGATTTAGAAGACATTTTGTAGAATCGGCTTCAGGTTTTAATGGGTTAAGCAAATTTTGATTATCGCCATAATATTGTAAATCTTTCCACAATAATCGTAACCACACTATCCTTTGTTTTTCTCCTGTCAGGTTTTGTGATGACATAACCACACCATCCTTTGTTTTTCTCCTGTCAGGTTTTGTGATGTCCGGGAGTGTTAACCAACACGAACAGCTCACAATGGAACGTGAATGGTAGTGATCCCCACACCAATCCAACCGTGACTTATTCCCCAGCCTGCACCCCCCGCCCCACAACAAGACCATTATTTACACCGTGCAGGGCAGCCTAAAGATTGGTTTACCCCTCCCTGTCTAACCCTTTGCTGGCTGGAGCTCCGTAATGCCAGCGCTCGTCGACCAACTCGGACCGAGGTACTCTGAATCCCTATCGATAATAAAGAGAAGATTTGTAATGTTTCGTAGGACATCAAAAACGAAGACATCAGCAATTTAAAAAAGGCTAAAAAGTGAAAGGAGTTGTGTACAGTATGTGAATTCAGTGTTCAATGATTAAAGTATTTTTTACTAAACAAAAAGAAATGGAAAAAAACATTGTATGGGTTTGCATCTTTTATGACAATCATGTTAAACCCCTACATTCTTCTGTACATGCATTCAACGTGTTAATTTGGGTGCATTTTGGGTTTTGGAGAAATGAAAGAATGTGTATGATTTACATACAGACGGGTGACAAATTAAAGTAAAAAAAACAACAAAGTGTCTTAGTAAGGTGTTTCGGCCACGACAAGCCACCCGAATGGCATCAGTGCGCCATGGCATAGATTGTACAAGTCTCTGGAACTCTACTGGACGGATGGAACACCATTCCAGCAAACGATATTATTCCCCTTATTTGGTGTTTTTGATTAGGGTGGTGCAAAGTGCTGTCTTAACACCTCGGCCAAAATCTCCCATAGGTGTTCAATTGGGTTGACATCATGGTGACTACTCTTTAAAAATCATTCATTCAGTGACCCCTTTGTGCCCTGTGGACGGGGACTGTCATCATGGAAGAGACCATTCCCATCAGGATAAAAACATTTCGTCATAGGATTTATTTATTTATTTAGAATTTTTGGTCAAGAATTGTGGGAAGGTGCGTATCCTACCTCTTTTCATACAAGTGGACCCATGCCTGAAAAATACCCCCCCCCCCTCCTTAACAGAGCCAGTGTCACTGAAAGGGTCTGTACCGCTCTCATGGTGTTACACCACACGTGCACTTGCCCACTTGTGGAGAATATAGTGAAGGGTGACTCATTCCACTTTTTTTTGCCCATCTCTGTAGACCAGTGCCTATGGTCTAATGTGCACTAATCCTTGTAATGAGGGGTTAATATGCACAGCAACCCTACTATAACATCCCTCTCGATGTTGTTGTCGACAGGCAACAGACTTTTCTTGCTGACACATTCTGATCATGTCTGCATTGACGTTGTCACTCACCTGAGAAATAGTTGCTGTTTAGCTTTTTTCTTTGCATATCGCATTAATACATGAGCATCACAGTCATTGAATGTGTGCTTTTTACCACAATTTCTGACCCTATTTACTGATGTCTTACCCATAGATTGAAATCCTATTGAAACACTAGCCAGTTTGGCAGTCTGTTACTGAAGCTCCTGCCCCAATGATTAGCCCTCTTTCATAGTGACTTAGATTCTTGCCATATCTTGATCATCAAAATCAAGGTCAACTGAACCTACTCAGCAATTTTATACATGCCACAGCGCATGATGGGATGCTTGATTGTATCATGTGGTACACATGTATGGAAGCGGTTGCATTCCATATGTTTCTCGACCTATTTATTCCGATTTCCTTATTTAATTTTTCACCCATCTGTATGTCTCGTGCTTGAATTTTACAATGCACTCCATGAATAGTTCAGCATACGTTGACATTTTCCTAGTAGAACAATACACGTATAATTCACAAGAGGAGTCCCCAGTGTGAGTAGAGCTCACTCTTCAGCTTAAGGCTGACTGGAACAGACTTAAATAAATTACATACAGTAGTTAAGCTGACAGAGGGGCACATTTGCATTTCCCTGAAACTTCTGTGAATCTATCGGAGAGGACTGCTCAACTGACATTTTATCGTGTTCTCAAATATTCTCATTCGCATGTTATAACTTATGTCATCAGACCATTCATGTTCAGTGTTGTTGACCAAAGAGGAGCCATGTTAATTTTTTTGGAGGGGATTACACTTCTGTTTTAGTTTTCTCCAAATCTAGTCTACTTAGCTATTTAACTCTAAGCAATCATGTGGCCCCTTTTTTTTTTTTATCGGTTGAGAATGAAAGCAAATGTGATGGAGATGAGCACAGTGACGAAGAAATGACTTGTAATGTGTAACTGTTAACTGTTTTCAACACTAGTCGTTATGTACGGTCGGTGCTTACTGATGTTGTGAAACATTGCTGTTTTTTGTCAATGGCTTGTTTCTGCTTCAACCTCAGTCCATAGATATTTTTTGAAAGTGTCAGTTTTACCACACATGCTGCCTCGTAGTACCAACTCCCATGGACAAAATTGGTGACAATGTAAATTAAAACTGAAATATTGTGTAAATTAATTTGTTTTGCACTGGGTTTTGAGGAAGAGTGATTTTGTATGTATTACGCGATTCCTCAAAGCTTGGTAATTATGTTTCCAATTGAAAGGAAGTCCCTAATTCAATATCAGCAGGCTGATTGCTGAAATTATTAAATTGATTGTTTTACTTATTAAAATGAATCTGTATGTCAACAGCAGTGATGTTTTTTTCTTCCATGCTACGTTAAAATACCTTGATATTCCCAACAACGTTGATCTGAGTCCTTAGGACATAAACACACAAGACACAAGGTAAGTGTGTAAAACCATACAATTAACATAAAATTAAAATGTAATAAGATATAATAAAATGTGTTTGCATACTATGGATAGTAATTGTAGCATCAAATGACTACATTATCATACATAGTATACACATCTGGCCTTTAGGTGTTAAAGGAGAATTTTGGACTAAAGTTTTCTTACCTTTTCTATGACTTTATGATATCTTAGGATGAATGGTACAGTAGAAAATTTTCATAACTCCACCCCTGAGCCGCCACAGCTTAAAAGGTGCGCGGATAGGCCTTAGGTTAGATCACATATTTTAATAGCTTTTACATTTTTATTTTTTTTTGGGTCTGTTCTGTCACTATGAACGTCAGATATCAAAAAAAAGCTATTAAAATATGTGATCTAACCTATCCGCGCACCTTTTAAGCTGTGGCGGCTCAGGGGTGGAGTTATGAAATTTTTCTACTGTACCATTCATCCTAAGATATAACGTCATAGAAAAGGTAAGAGAACTTTAGTCCAAAATTCTCCTTTAAGGTGATTCTGGATGTACTAACATTGTAAATCTGGATGTCCTTGTCCTAGACTAGAGCATCTACACAGCTTAAAAAATAAGGGAGGTTTATTTTGTATTTTAATGCATTTCTATTTATTTGCATCTTTAATCCATATTTGCATCTTTAATCCATTTAGTTTTACTGATATGACTTGTTGGCATTGTACTGCACCTTGGTACAATTTGGTTTTTAAATGTGTTTTATAAATAAATTGCTTGGCTAACAGATGGTTGGCCAGATAGAGGGCTCTTTTCAAATCTGAAGTCCCTCCTTTTGCAGCCTGGTGTAGTAGATTCCAGCCAGAGATGGAAGATCATAACCTGTGATCTTGGACGCACGCACACACACACACACACACACACACACACACACGCACACGCACACGCACACGCACACACTTTTGCTGTCTTGTGCCTTGTCTCAGTTTTAATGTCTAGAGACCTGGAGAACCGTTAAGTGTCCTCTTGCCGCCCCTGCAAAAAGTCAAGTAAGAGCACTGCTTAAATCAGTGGTTCTCAAATGGGGTCCAGGGACCCTCAGGGTTCCTTGAGCAGGTTCTAACTATTTTCACTAGTTTGGGTCCCGGGGAGACATATTTTGGGTCTCAAGCTAAACATTTTGGGAACCACTGGCATACAGTATGGGATAGGGGTCTCTAGATGGAGTGAGGTAAGTTGTAAAGTTTTAATGTAACCTGCTAAAAACTTTCTTTTAATGTGTCTTGATAACAATGACACTTACGGTCGGAGCCACTTTGCTACTTTATTAAACCGTAAAATGCCCAACTCTGTAAACTACTGAGCCCGTTTTAAATGAATGAATAGGCCTGTCACAATTATTACATAATCGTCTAATCGCAATGATTTTATATAATGGCAATTCTTTTTGCATAATCGTCATAATCAATTCAATGTAAAAAAAATGACATATTTAAAAAAAAAGGCAAAAATAGTGGAAATATTTTATATAGCTATTTTCGCCATTAATGTTTATTTTTTTAAAGTAATTAAATATGTGTTATTTGTCATATCTGCCCTGTGCAACTTTTGTTTTCGAAAGCTAAAAACCAAACGGAAATGTAATTTGTATTCATAATGTTCCATACATTCTTCGCAATTATTTGAGTGATAATTAATCGTCAACTTAAATTTGCAATCGTCACAGCCCTATGAATGAATGGCTCCATCCAATCACTGCATCCTCATTCAGATTAACAGTTAACTTGCAGTGTCTCTGGGTAAATGGACAAAGTACAAACAACATTCACGCAAACTTGCAGTGTGGCTGTTCTTGACCGGGGGAAGAGGACATCAGACAGCCATCCATTCCCCAGGGACCATTGTGAGCATTTCCCTAAATGTCTGCCCACTTTCCTGCTTAACATCATGGCAACAGTGGAGTTGTACTGCAAGGTAAGGTTTGATCGATGAGTGAATTGGATATTATGTGTGTTTTCATGGTGCCATATGAATTGCTTTTGTTTATTTATCCAAACAAATGGATGTGGATGACTTCAAACTTCATTTCAGTTGTAACATAGTAAATCGGTGTTCCTATTTGTGATGAGACACATTGATGAACCAGGTTAGAAAGATTTTGTTGCTTTTGCACACCATGTCATTCATTTCTAATGGGAGCTTACTGATTAAAAAAAAAAAAAAAATGCGTACCTGATCACAGCCCTCATACAGAAATCAATACATTTCTCTAAAACCCAAATGTCAGCCATATCATTAACGTTTTGTATTATTAAAAAGTATATATATTTTTAAAAACTGAGTCTTCAGTGAATGACATGATGACACAGAAAAATCCTCATGAATGTGGAGTGTAATAACTAATCCATAGTAGGACTGGCACAGAGGGATGACCAATGTTAATTTTTAACACCGTTTAAGAGCATTTTTATGCTGATCGGTGACAAATAGCTTGTCTGGGTGTGACAGGCCAGTTTAACACGGGTACAGTTACGGAAAAGAAAACGAATTACGTAATGACTTCCTCCACGGTTCACCTGCACTTCAGCTCTCGTCAGTCCAGTGGAAGCCGGATCTGTTCACAAAAGTACATGTTTGGCTGGCTTTCTGTCCCCCCAAAAAATCTCATTTACTCTCTGTTCTTACACAAACAATTACCACACACATACCTGAGGCAGTCTAATCCTTTTGTTAGGGAGCCAGTGTGTGGGTTCCAGACCCAGACGCAGTCTGGATTTCAGCACAGCTCCTTCAAGACTACAGCCCTGGAGACAATCAGCTACTGCTACAGCTCGCAGATGGCAGGGTGAGAGAGAGAGAGAGAGAGACAAACACACAGTAACGGTGTCAACGAGTAGCATTGATGTATTCCACAGCTCCTTAACCCCCCGTCTCTGTTGGCAGGAGGTGCAGTGCCCTGTGGCCTCGGCCGCTAATCTCCCCCCCATGGGGAACCCCGACATCCTTGAGGGAGAGAATGACCTAACCGCTCTCAGCTTCCTCCATGAGCCCGCCGTGCTCCACAACCTCCGCGTCCGCTTCCTGGACTACAACAGCATCTACACCTACTGTGGTGAGGCCAGGGACCAGGTGGAGAGAGAGAGAGAGAGAGAGAGAGGGAGGGAGGGAGAGAGAGATGATAAAAAGGGAGAAGGAAAGATATCAATAATACAGGGGAAATCTCTTAAGTAGAACAGTGGTTCTCAACCTTTTCAGGCTGTCCCCCCCCAAAATAATATGAATTGGGGACCCCTCGCCCTGACAAGCACTTGGATTTGTAGGAGTTGAGGCATTAAATTTAATTTAACTCGGTTCCACACATAAATAGTGGGAAAAATAGCCGATCTACAAGCTCACAACACCTTTATATTTTTTGACAATTTGGCCAATGTTTGACCAGTTTTTATAGTATTTTGCTGTTTACTTTTGATGCAGTAATGGTCTTTTTTCATTTGATTTATTTTTCTTTCTTTCTTTTTTTAGGTATTCGGTATTAAAAGACCTTAAATTGTCACTTTACTGTCATCTGGGGGGGACCCCCCCCCCCCCCCAAATCATGGGGTCCCGACCCACAGGTTGAGAACCACTGAAGTAGAATACCGGAGAGGGTGAAATGCAGACGGGTGTGATCCTATAGTGGCTTTTGTTGGCCTGACAGCTGTCGTGTGCTTCTGTCTTTGTGATCATGGCTCGTAATCCAATCTTTATTATGTTTAAAGTTCATGATTCCTTCACTGCCAGACCGCACTGAATTAGTTCTTCATGAACTACTGTTGGAAAAGATAGAAGTTAATACTTGATATTTAGAATGACTTATGCATTACCAGAGCGAATACTTAGCAGATAGACCCCTGGAGGTACACAGCTTATTAGACTTATTAGGTATGATACTAATTAGACCTATTTCATCCCGCAGGGGAAATTCAGTTTTCAGCTTCACCCAGCTGAAAACTGGGGGGGGGGGGCAATTAGGGGTTAAGTGTCTTGCTCAGGGCTACCTCGACACATTGCCAGGGCCGGGAATCGAACCTGGGACCTTCTGCTTCCCAGGCGGGGCCTCTCTTAACCATTCGGCTCTGGTCGCTAGGGCACGTGATAATAGAGCACAGTCGGTTTAGAAATAAAATCAAAATATAAATGTCTATACTGAGAAAAAGTATGAAACCTGACGTCATAATCATCTGATCGTCCTGCTCTTCCAGGTATCGTCCTAGTGGCCATCAACCCCTACGACCAGCTGCCCATCTATGGAGAGGAGGTGATAGATGCCTACAGTGGTCAGGACATGGCTGACATGGAGCCCCACATCTTCTCTGTGGCTGAGGAGGCTTACCGTACAATGAGCAGGTAAGAGGTCAAAGGTCATGGTAAAAAAAAACACACAATGACGTGCCCAAAATAGGGTTAGATTATTAATACATTATTCTATTAAATTACAGAGTATCGATATTTTTTTTATGATCAGTTGAATTGATTAGTTCAATTAACTGTTGCACTCCTATTATCTATGTGTGTACAGGGAGGAGAAAAACCAGTCCATCATCATCAGTGGAGAGTCGGGCGCTGGAAAGACGGTCTCCGCCAAGTTCACCATGCGTTACTTCGCCGTGGTGGGAGGAGCTTCTCAGCAGACCAGTGTCGAGGAGAGGGTTCTGGCCTCCAACCCTATCATGGAGGTGATGATGGACCAAGCATTTATGAGACCAGCTTAATATGTTATGATTTTTCATAGATTTCATAGATAGCTTCGTAGATTAGAGTTGTTTGACAACAATATCATGTTGGATAGCAGATCTACAAGCTCACAACGCCTCGCGCTGCAAGGAATTGTGATGTTGTAGATCGGCTATTTTCGGCAAAGAGGTTTGGTGTAGAGGGAAAGAAGAGCAGACTAAGTACCGATTGAAAGGTCAAGTTTACTAAATCCAAAATGATAGTGCTGTCAAACAACTCTTTTAAGCTATCTATGAAATCTATGGAAAAGTGAAAAACACAATTTTATACAATATGTAGTGGGGCCTGGGGGTCCCTGCTTCATCTCTCTCTCAGCTAGGGGGTCCTTGGCCTGAACATTTTTGTTGAAGACCCCTGTTATACAGTCAAGTCTAACAGATGCCATTATGCGGGGTTCATTTACACAGTCCATCGGGAATGCTAAAACCACTCGGAATGACAACAGCAGTCGATTTGGGAAGTACATCGAGATTGGCTTCGGCAGCAAGGGGGACATCATCGGGGCCAACATGAGGACCTATCTGTTGGAGAAGTCCAGAGTTGTCTTTCAGGTAAACCATTTTCCTGGCTGCTGCAGAGTTTTCATATACCGTAAGAATATCTGATTTGTTTACAACTGAAATGACGCTGCTATATCCCGATTCATAGTTTTTTTAACCACTGCGCAAAAAAGTTCCTAAAGGAAAATAAACTAGAAAATGTGCTCCTCGGAGCACAAGTCTCCGCCAGCAGACCCGTGCTATTTTAATAGGGTCGTCTTGGTAGAACGGGTCGTCTTGGTAGAATGCGCGTGGTTTTTGGTGTTCTGCAGGGGCGACTGAATATGTAGTGTCTGGGGAGTTCTCGTAATTGACTGGTTTGTTCAAATGCTTGTCTGTCTTCTTCATCTTCATTGTCTTGAACAGTTTCAGCAGTTGATTGGTGTGTTTGATCTATGTCAGTTTTCTCTAGTGCTACGTAATGTATTTGATCAAGGTGGCCAATTGTTACAGTATTAAGACTTCGGCCTTGTTGTGGGATCAATTCAACTCTATAGTCCTCTTCTGTGTTACTGTTGTAGATGAGTATGCTTTCTTAGCTTTGGCCTTCTGCGCCTTTGCTTGACCAATGTTAGGTGTTCTCAGAGGGACACACACACGCACGGACGGGTGATTTGTACTGGAAGGTACTGTTCCAATCAAGACTGATTGACTGGTTTGTCTTACCTCACTTCAAAAACCAAAAATGGGTTTTTGAAGTGACACACCTATTTATAGGATTGTATTTCGTCATGCGTCTCGCTAGCCAATCAAAAGCATTGGTGACAACATATTGTCACGTGTCACGTGAAGTTTGACCAATGTTAGCTTGGCTAGGGGGGAGGCGAACACACAGCGGGACGAAGCGAAAACATACTCTCCGCCTCCGGCGGAGACAATTAATTTGAAGTACTTGTATTACTGTGTTAACCCATTAAGACCGGGAAGCCAAAGCAATCTAAAAATGACACAGATGTGTTCCCGGTCTTAATGGGTTAAAAAGGAAATGTCTTTTCTCAGTATCTGTATTCATGTGTGTGTACTGTAAGGCTTCAGCAGAGAGAAACTACCATGTCTTCTACCAGCTGTGTGCATCCAGAGAGCTGCCTGAGATGAGGGCCCTCAAACTGGGTGAGCCTCCACCATAGGCACTGACTGTCTGATGTATGATGATGATTGCCTTGTCAACAAAGCATGCAGCTTGTGACTGGATTGTCTTACTTTTGATGTGTGGACAGCATCAATGCATTGTTCATGGTGAGTGTGCTTTGGATGTTTCCTACAGACGCTGCTGAACATTTCCGCTATACCAACCAGGGAGGAGATATGATGATACCTGGTACTGATGATCAGGTGGACCTCGAGCGCACGCGCAATGCCTTCACTGTCTTGGGTAATAACATGGCTATTTTCACTCACTAAATTAATCTTCTATTCCTGTTCCTTTCTATTTCAAGCGATTGATATATGACATCAAGATCATTCAAAATGATTTTTTTTTATCACTGCAGGTGTGCTGCATGACCAACAGATGGAGCTCTTCAGGATCCTGGCAGCTGTTCTGCACTTGGGGAATATCAACATCCAAGCAAGTGGTAGAGGTGGTGACCGGAGTTATATTGATGTAAGTTTATGTTTTAAATAATGATGTATATAGTAGGCTGTGTCTCAGTCACTGAGCTGGATGAAAAAATAAATAGTTGCATACTCCAGTCATATGAAAATGTCTAGCTCTGGGCTTGCCATAGTCCTTAGAGTGCCTCTGACTTCCATAAATGCTTTCTCTCATTCATTTGTTTCATTTCATTTCATACATTTGGACAAATAAAATATGCACTAAAATATGTAATGAAAACAAATGTAATCTATGTAGGCTACTACCAGTCCAGTAGTGCAGTATGTGCCATATCGTCTCTGTCCAAAACTGTTACTTTTGAGAAAAAAATAAAAAGAAAAAAAAGTTAAAATATGGAGATAGGAGGTTTCCTGTGTATTTTTTTGCAGGGGAAGGATTGCTCTCTGGCTGTCTTTTCCAAGCTGCTGGGGGTAGACGGTCCTCAGATGGCCCACTGGTTGTGCCACCGCAGGCTGGCTGTAGGAGGAGAGATGCTGGTCAAACCCATGCCTGGTCAGCAGGCCGTGGTGGCCAGAGACGCCCTGGCCAAGCACATCTATGGTCAGCTGTTCTCCTGGACCGTCCACAGGCTCAACTCAGCCCTGCGAGCCCAGAGAGGGAAACCCAAGTCCTTCATCGGGGTGCTGGATATTTATGGGTGAGTTGGGAGACGTTAAAGTTTCATGTCAAGGACCCCCCAAAATAATATGGATTTGACGGCGGGCCCCCAACTAAAAAAATATTTTGTGCCAGGGCCCAGGGACCTTCAGAAGCAAAGATTTGAGTTAGAAATGTTGAGTTAGAAATGTTCACTATTTTTGAATAGCCAAAGTATAAAATATGATTAAAGTGGTTAAAATGATTGTGACGCTATATTAACTAATTTATCTGGGGACCCCCTGGTAACCCCCCCCCCCCAGGACCCCACTTTGAGAACCACTGCGTTAAATGGATAAAACTATCATCCGCAGTGTGTGAGTTGGGAGTTGTGTCTTTAAAATAATGTCACGTAATTACCAAGCTGAAATGAAACAGGCATCTCTCTCTCTCTCTCTCTCTCTCTCTGGCAGGTTTGAGACCTTTGACAGAAACAGTTTTGAGCAATTCTGTATAAATTACGCTAATGAGAAACTGCAGCAGCAATTCAATAGGGTGAGTTCGAAATGTGTGTGTGTGTGTGTGTGTGTGTGTGTGTGTGTGTGTGTGTGTGTGTGTGTGTGTGTTTGTCTATGTGTGGGTACACTCGTGCCAGATGTATGTGCCTGTACCATGCGTCAGTGCCAGTGTGTCCTGTGTCAATGTTAGTGTCAGTCTCAACAAAAGAAGTAACACCTGTCCTGCACACTTCTCTTCGCCAAAACAGTTTAATAGTGACAACGTTTCAATCTGACTTGAATCTTTGTCAGGTAAGTTTCTTTTCAAAAACTGGTAACCACACCCATATTTATGCATCATGCATGGCAGTAGGCTGACAAGCTCTATGACGACAGGTGTGGTTAAGAAGCCAAACCACCCAAGGTGATAGACACCCAGAAAAAATTAATAATTCAATACGTTTTTGTATGTCCAACAGTGTTGATTTCGTCGACTAAAACTATGACGAAAAATGTACCTTTTTTCACAGACGAAATCTAAATAAGAACGAAATAAAAACGAAGCTATGATGACTAAAACTAAGACTAAATATAGTGACAATTTCGTCAACAAATAAAAACTAGACTAAAATGTTAGTGAGGGACTAGTGGAGAAGAGATCCAGTAGAACTGAAAGACAAGTCGTTTTATGTTTGGTTGCGCTTGGGTGTTACGCTCTGAAAATAGCAGCAAGCTCACAACGCGTCGCGCTGCGACGCGTTGTGAGCTTGTAGATCGGCTATTTTCAGCATGCAATCAAGTGTTAAATCAGCCATTACAACGCCATCAAGGCACCGCCAACATACATTTTAGTCGACTAAATCAACTGTAGATTTAGTCGACTATAATCATATGATATTTAGTCGACTAAAACTAGACAAAAACTAAAACATTTCAGACGACTAAAATATGACTAAAACTAAATGGAATTTTATTCAAAAGACTATGACTAAAACTAAATCAAAATTTGCTGTCAAAATCAACACTGGTGTCAGCCTGTCACAGTCCTCATGTGACATCCCAGGCTGCTCTGCACGTCTGACCCGGGTCACCCATGGTCTGGTGTCTCTCTCTCTGCAGCATGTGTTCCAGTTGGAGCAGGAGGAGTATGTCAGAGAGGAACTGGCCTGGAGCAGAATAGAGTTCAGTGACAACCAGCCTTGCATCGCTCTCATAGAGGGACATCTGGGCCTGCTGGATCTGCTAGATGAGGAGTGTAGGGTCAGTCATACTCTGGTTTCTCTCTCTCTCTCTCTGTGTCTCTGTCCTTCTGCCTGTCTCTGTCTAACCTTGAGATCTCACTCTTTTTCTTGCACACGCACACACACACACACACACACAGCATAGTCAAACTGTCTTGAAACTAATAACATCAATATACAAACAGGCTATAAAAAATCATGGATCAGAAACCGATGAGATGGCACCATTGTGGCATTTTAAGAAAACACAACCTTTTTACTTTTTAAAATGTTGGTGTTTTTTTTGTAACAAATAGTTTTTAAAATGTTTACGTAATCATGTTGTTTTCTGGACTGGCTGTTAGACGTCAGAGCTCTGGTAGAGCGACTACACGAGCTTCAACAAATGGTGATTGTATTGTTCCCATGTGCAAGACCTCATTTGGACAGTCTGCCTTCTCAGTAAAGGGGGCAAAACTTTGGAACTCATTGCCTACGGATGTAAAACTAGAGACAGATGGTAATGTGTTTAACAGAGGACTGTTGTATGGTTGAAATGAAATCAATTGTGCTCACATGAATAGTTTCTGACTGGTTATTGGAATGATTATGTGTACTTTTGTTTCACAAGTTAATGTATTGGGTCTGATGTAGATTATGTTAATTATTACTATTATATATATATATATATATATATATATATATATATATATATATATATATATATATATATTTGTTTAGACTAGTGTTATTTTATTTTAGAAAAAGCCTCCTGTGGATAGGTGTTGAAAACTCGTGTTATACACTTTACACAATGCATCTGGTTCATCCAAAGTGATTGTGATGTCCATGTCAAATAAATAAACATAACATAACATAAAAATGTAATTATTTTGTCACCCACTGAAACTGAATCACAGTGTATGTTGTTGACTGAACTGAGCTGTGTTTCAATGGATGCTCTTTCACATACATTTTATGACTCTTCATTTATTATGCACATTAGTTACATATTATGCACTTTATATGTCTCCTCCCCCTATTCTCTAATTCTATATCTTCCCCATCTGAAAATGTTTTGTTCCAGGGACCCCAGAAGAGAAGATTTGTGTTAAAAAAAAAATATATATAAAATAAAACATTTTCTATATTTTTCAAAAATAACAGATTTACAAACTCACAGCGCGTCACTTCGTGCCGCGCTGCAAGCTTGTACATCTGCTATTTTTGAATAGCCAACATATAACTGGATAACGTGATTAAAATGATTGTGAATCTATGTTAACTACTTTTGCTGGGGACCCCCTGGAACCCTCCCAAGGAGCCCTGGGGGTCCCCGGACCCCACTTTGAGAACCACTGCAGTAAGGCACTCTTATCTTTTGAGCAATCTGTCAGTAATGAGTAACCCCTCTTGAGAAGAAAAACTAGTCTATGGTCTCATTTATTGATCAGATGCCCAAGGGCACAGAGGAGAGCTGGGCACGGAAGCTGTATGACCAACACCAGAGCAGCAAGCCCCACCCCAACTTCCGTAAACCTCGAATGTCCAACACTGCTTTCATCATACTGCATTTTGCTGATACGGTAAGTTAAAGGAGAGATCCGGACATTTTAAGTGTTATCTTTGATGTGTCGCTAATCACTCACCAACATTGAAAGGGACGTTGAGTTATTCCAGAGAGTCCCCTGTCGTCCAGTCTGTCGACCCCCTCCGTTGGCATAATGGGAGCCCGTGTAAGAGTGAAAATCGCCTATTATAACCGATGAAAAGTTAGTTTTTTCTCTACTACTGCTCATCGTGGAGTCTCATGATACTCAAACGTGCACTGAATGTCGCGAACAAGCTATCGTTCGTGCAGAACGAGATGATGCTGGTTGCTTGTTTCTTCCACAGAACCTGGCGTCTGTGGAAGAAATAAGCAACCAGCATCATTACTGTTACTGTGAACCTACCGCCTGCCCCACTGATGATCTAATGCAGTGGCTCCCAAACTTTGCTAGATCAGGGCCCACTTGAAAATCTCTTAAAGTGTTCACGGCCCACCCATCTGTGACCACTTAACACAGTCAGATGGGTGGGCTGCAAGCATTTTTATGATGCTTTTATTATTTTATTTTAATGATCAATCAATCAACTGCTCAGATCAATGGAATTAACATTGAAACATTGAATACTTTAAAGACGGGGTGCCGTGATTTTCAGTGATCCCCCCCCCCTAAAACATAATCATCAGGTATTATGGTTATACTAGGAGGAAGACTTTTTTCAAAAAAGTGTACAGAAATTGTTAAAATTATGTTTTTATGTGGACACACCTCCAGTTCATTAAGTATACCTGGTTCTCACCTTAGCACCTCCTCCACCACCTTAGCACCACCCACCTGTCCTAGTCCCTCCTCCTCCTCATGCCCACACCTGTTGTGTTATGATAATGAGGGGGAGGGTATGTTTTTACTATGTCACTAAAGCGCTGTTTTTCTATTGGCACGTTTGACCCTCAAGGTTTCAGCCTCCAGGTAGAACACCATAAAAACACCACCAGGGGGCTTAATGAAGTTCTATCAACCTCATAGACACATGAAAAACAGAAAAAGTGCAAAACCATGGCACCACCTCTTTAACTTACTATTTATCGGTATCACAATGAAAATGTTAAAGAAAAAATACCATGACATTTTGTTTCACTTAAAACATATTTTTTATATAATATTGCTAAGTATTATCATTAAAATCTTAGGGCCCTATCCTGGGTGTCGCCTTACCCCGTATCCCTAAACGTCTTTGCCATTTTTTTACTATTTTGAAAAACTATTTCAAATAGCCAATCCACAAGCTTACAACGTGTCCATGTAAATCGGGTAGTTGAAACTATTTTGAAATGTTTTTAAAAATAGTAAAAAAAATGGCTAATAAGTTTAGGGATAAGGGGTAAGGCGGCACCCAACATAGGGTTTTGCTAGTTATTTGGGGGCCCACTTGCAATATCCTCACAGCCCACCAGTGGTCCCCGGTCCACAGGTTGGGCATCGCTGATGGAATGTATTTTTGTAAGACTGAAAAGACCATGTGTTTTTCCACAGACAATTAGGTGCTTTGCATACAGCTAGATTGATTGTTTACTTGTTTTTGATTGATTGTGTGTTCTCTTGTCAGGTCCAATATGAATGTGATGGGTGTTTAGACAAGAATCGTGACACAGTGTTTGAAGAACCCATTAATATTCTGAGAGCAAGTCAGGTAATCATGTTATCTATCACATGGATCTGAAGATCCCCTTCAGATCAATCTAAAGAGTGAATCTTGAACTCTTATATACGCACACATGCTGTTTGTCTGTATGAACTGTATGCATAATATAGCCTACACCTGAATCTTTTGTGTAGCCACAAAATGACTGCTTTCGTGTGTGTGTGTGTGTGTGTGTGTGTGTGTGTGTGTGTGTGTGTGTGTGTGTGTGTGTGTGTGTGTGTGTGTGTGTGTGTGCGTGTGCGTGTGCGCTTCAGTCCGAGCTGGTGGCCGAGCTGTTCCAAAAGGATCCTGCAGAGGGCAGTATGTCCCTGGCCAATGGAAGCATCTCTTCGGGGAAGAGAGCTCACAGGGAACACAAACTCACTGTGGGCTTCCAGGTTAGTGGTCTTCTTTCTATGTGACTGGACCGGACTCCCTGGATCCCTGGGGGTTCCCCAGCCAAATGATTGATCGTTTAGAACCAAATGGTCTGTAACTCATGACACACATTTCAGCAGTTCCATTTGTGCAGTTTTTTTTCCTCATTCAATTTGTATTGATTTTTTTCACATGGAATCAAATATATATCTCAAGCAGTGCAAAATCAACATAATTGAACTCTCCCTTTACCCACCTTTCATCATCCCTTCCCAACCCTTCCACCTTCCACCATCCTATTAATTGAGCAACACATCACATCCATTGCATTATGAAGTCAGAAGATCTTTCAGATCTGATATTAGATGTGCATAGTGAAATTGTGCCTTGTTGAGCATGGTTGAATATTGAATATTTTTTACTGTAGATTGGGGTCCTATAGATACACCATGTCAAATGTTGGTCCATAAGACTGGGGGTCCTTGAAATTGAAAAGTTTGAGAATCACTTGTTTAGATGCTCTCCTCAGGCTTCAATCAATGACAGTTCAGTTCCATCCATTATCAGATCCATCCTTGTGTCTTTTGGTTCTAAATGAAGACGGTTGACTGTTGGTCATGTGACTCATGTCTTTATCTGTCCACTGCAGTTCCGTCAGTCCTTACAGCTGCTGATGGACACTCTGAACAGCACCACTCCTCACTATGTCCGCTGTATCAAACCCAATGACTGCAAAGAGCCTTTCGTGTAAGTACTGTACACACTATATTTGTGTTTGTTTGCTTGAGACAGAATGAGATTTGTATACATCATTACCTGCAGTGTACAAATTGTTTTATAAAAGCACAGCCAGACATTCCTGAAACTTTGTGGGAATGATCAGTAGGCTCTACCAAAAATAGTTTTTAGTCAAGAATCAAGGCCAAGGTCACATTCAAGGCCGAGGTCCAATGGACCCCTGAGGCATGCAGGAGCAGTAATACAATGGTATCCGTGGCCTATTTTAAAACTATACAATTCTGCTAATAATAGATAGATAGATAGATACTTTATTGATCCCCGAGGGGAAATTCAGCAAATGTCTTTGCTCCCTGGGAGCAATCATATTCTAATCTCTCAGGACAGGCCAGTTTAATCTGTTATTTGGCATTAAATTAGGTGTTTTCTAAATTGAAAAAGCAAGATACACTGAAAAGTAAATAAACATACATTTTAAGATCAGAAACCTAGCCTAAATGTAATTGGTTGTGGGGCGTGGTAAGAGACCTGGATATTGAATGGAGGGGCGCTGGCCCCCAGAAAGTGTGAGAACCACTGCTATATATAATAGAGTGTTTCCTTGCCAGGTTCGACCCTAAGAGGGCTGTCCAGCAGTTGAGAGCCTGTGGAGTGTTGGAGACCATTCGGATCAGCGCAGCGGGCTATCCATCCAGGTATACAGCTCTGGTAGACATTCTTCACACTGGTCTGAAAATCTGTAGAGTAAGTTGACAAGTAACTTACTCTACAGGTCTAAAATATCAAGTCTACACAGTAGCACCTGTAGCACCTAATATTTCTGTGTTCTAAGATGGACATATGACGAGTTCTTCCGCCGGTACCGCGTTCTGCTCCAAGGAACTCAGAGCCAAGAGCAGGCCCACGCCTCGTGCCGACAGACTCTGCCCGAGCTCATCCCCGACCCGGACCAGTACTGCTTTGGCAAGACCAAGGTGTTTTTCCGGGCGGGCCAGGTGGCCATCCTGGAGAGGCTGAGGTCAGAGAGGCTGAGGGTGGCCGGGGTGGTCATCCAGAGCTGGGTCAGAGGATGGCTGGCACGGATCCGCTACACCAGGATCCGCTGGGCAACCCGCACCGTGCAGAGATACTGCAGGGGAGCTCTGGCCAGACGGTGAGCTTGTGAAGAGAGATGTAAATCACTTTGCAAGTGGGTTTTTGATTGATTGATTGAATACTTTATTAGTAGGGGTGTGCCGATATATCGTTGCGATACGTTTTCGTGACGATTTTATCGTTGTGGCGTTTTTGAAAAATAAATAAATATATATATATAGATTTTATTTTTATTTTTTCAAAAATAGATATTTTCAATAATAATAATGCAAAAACAGAAGTACTTGTTTGCATCTGATCCCCCCCATATATTTTAATAATAAAAAAGTGCCATATATCGTATCTTATCGATATCGTGAGCCCAATATTGTGTATCGTATCGTGAAATTAGTGGCACACACCTATTTATTAGTCAGAAATGTAAACAGCACGTGGTACAGTAAGACATTAAAGCTAAAAGGACAACACAATAAAAGTCCTGGGGACTTGTTTCTATTGAATTCATCAACATAGCATACAAAATTAACACAATAGTACATATCATCAACAAATACAAACACTAGATGTACAAAAGAGATGGGAAATTTACATTTACCTTCCCTTTTGGTCTCCTGATAGGTGTTTTTTCTGTCCAATTTTGAAAGAAACCAGTATTACACATCTTTTAATGGATGCTGTCAGGCAGTGTTGATTTAGTTTTAGTCATAGTCTTTTGAATAAATTCCATTTAGTTTTAGTCATAGTCTTTTGAATAAATTCCATTTAGTTTTAGTCATATTTTAGTCATTTGAAATGTTTTACTGTTAGTCTAGTTTTAGTCGACTAAAATGTATTTTGGCGGTGCCTTTATGGCGTCGTAATGGCTGATTTTACACTTGGTTGCATGCTGAAAATAGCCGATCTACAAGCTCAAAACGCGTCACAGCGCGACGCGCGACGCAACACCCGAACGCAACCAAACATAAAATGACTTGTCTTTTAGTTCTACAGGATCTATTCTCCACTAGTCTCTCACTAACATTTTAGTCTAGTTTCTATTTGTTGACGAAATTGTCAATATATTTAGTCTCAGTTTTTATTTAGTTAGTGTGGTTGCCCTAACAGGGCAACCAGACTATAGTAATCTTCACACTTTATTATTCATACTTATAGATAAACAATATTTTCAACCGCATCACAGCCCACAGTTTATTTTTCCCAATTTAGTGCCATATGTCAAAATGACCGGCTTCACCGGGAATCGTGTGCTTGTATTTTCTCCCCATATAGGCCACGCCCATTTGCGTCAGGATAGATCTTCCGCCATTTTGAATTTTCTTCAAAACACACTTTTTGCACCTTTTCCTACAGATTTCTTCCAAATCTCACAAAAATCGGTACACATGATCTCTGGACCCATGCGATAATCTGGACCGAAACAGAATTTTGATAGTCCATACCGTTCGTCCGTAAATGGCTTCCAAAGTTAGCGGGAGGGGCCCGTTTTACAAAAAAGCCCACAAATCACGAACAAAACGTCCAGTCAATCCCAAATTTGAATCACATGTCAAGTGTGGTTTACTCAACAAATCCCCAAAAGAATTTCCACTTTGATCCATAGGGGGCGCCACAAATGCTCAAAATGTAACCGTTTGATGCAAAAACCTTATTTTGGGGGGATCAATCCTCTCAAAATGAAACGCAAGTGATCTCAGGAGTTACGTGACAATGTAATTGGCACAGCCTCCGACGGTATTCCTCCCAGCGTATTCCTCGAGTCCCGGCGGCAGCGACCCGCGACTAGCGTCGGTGCAACCACACTCTGCAATTGCCCTGAATTGCGACGCGTCTAGTTTTTATTTAGTTTTCGTCAGTGAAAAAAGGTAGTCGACCAACATTTTCCGTCATAGTTTTAGTCGACGAAATCAACACTGCTGTCAGGGCATTCCACGTTTTGGTGGCAGAGCAGTAGAATGAGAACTTTCCCATGTTTGTTCTGAATTTGGGTGTTTTCAGATCATGGTCGCTCCCTCTAGTGTTGTGGCTGTGTCTCACTTTGTGTGCATCCGAGTGGACGAAAGGTTTTTACATTTTGATCCTTGTGTCCTTATGTGTTCCAGGCTGGTCATGACCATCCACTACACCAAGGCAGCCTTGGTGATCCAGAAGACCTACCGCATGGTAGCCATCAGACAGCTGTTCCTCATGATCCGTCAGGCCACCATCACCATCCAGGCCTTCACCAGGGGCACACTGGCCCGACGCAGGCACAAGCAGGTCGGCAATCAGCAGGGACCCATGCAGGGATTTGAAATAGGCTTTATGCACAGCAGCCATATTGGAAAGAAATAGTTTTTTTTTTTACCAATTATACTAATTAAGGCTCTGATCCATTTAGTGTAGCACAGTGGTTCTACAACTTTTTAATTTCAAGGACCCCTATAACTGGGGACCCGTAAGGGTCCATTTGGTTCCATTTGTATACTCTCAGAGTTACACATCCCATAAGGGGCCATTTGGAACCCCCTTAAGGAACCATAAGGGTACCTGGACCACACTCTGTATAGCGGAGTATGTCCAGTGAACCAACAATGCACAATATCAGCACCCTGACTCTGTTATTTCCAATATGGTTGCTGTGCATAGAGTCTATTGTCTTAAACAGTGACCCTTTACAAATATGTTTCTTTCTTTCTTTCTTTAAAGGGGCTACACCATGAATTTTAACTTTTCCTTCTTTTTTGTGTGTTTTTGGTCTCCCCTCCCCTCTCTTCTATCCCAAAAAATACCCACGTTTGAGCACTCAGGCTTTCACAGCATATCTGGGGTTTATGTAAATTGGTCTCAAAACAGGCCAACTGATTTGCCCCCGCACGTGACGTCACACACGATACAATCCCTCCCGTTTTTCAGTTCCAACATAAAAAAAAAAACACACACCCAGTGTGAAGTGGGCGGTGTGGTCACAGTGGTCATCACAGTGATGGAAGTTCACTTAAAGAAAAGTAATATTGTGGACCAACCATTGTACACCCCTAACTTAAAAAAACCCATAAATGTGTTTTTTTTAAGTGCATAGTCCTATTTATAGGGCTATGCACATGTGTCATGTGTTTCACTAGCCAATCACAGTCCTGAATAGACTGTGATTGGCCAATCACGGTGCAGGGTTAGGGGGATACAATGGTGGCCAATCACAGCGCAGGGTTGGGGGGGTACAATGGGTGGGGGGGTACAATGGTGGCCAATCACAGTGCAGCGAATGTCGATGTCCAAAACTCACATATAGGGGCGGTTTCACCGCCCAAAAATAAATAAATATATATATTATTTTTTTTACTTTCTTTTTTTCTTTTTTACTTTTTCCACACAGAACCAGGAGATAACATGCATACAAACTCAATAGCGCCATGTGCCAAATCAGGACAATGTGGTATTGCAGGTGAAAGTGCTTTATAAGCCAGAGAGAAGTTAGTTGGAATGAGTATATCTGAGGCTTGATTTAGGCTCAAACCTTTTGAAAAACGTTTGAGGGACATAAACAATATGATATTAAATATTAAATATTTTTTTCAAATGCATGGTGTAGATCCTTTAAAAATGTTTATGCCATTATTTTCACAGATTGTGGCAGAGCGGGCCGCGGTGTTGTTGCAGTCGACGGTGCGTGGCTGGTTGGCGAGGCGGGCCTATAGGCGCGTCCGGGCGGCGGTGGTGCTGATGCAGTGCTGCGTGCGTCGCAGGGCCGCCAGGAGAGAGCTGCTGAAGCTGAAGGCAGAGGCCCGCTCGGTGGAGAAATACAGAGAACTCAACAAGGGCATGGAGGTCAAAGTGATGCAGCTGCAGATGAGAGTCGACCAGCAGGTCAGTGAACAACAGCTGAGCTGGGAAGGGGTTGGGGGCGGGGTTAACCACTTCAACCCTATATTGTCTTTTCTGTTTTCTGTTATTGTGGGGAAAGCTTTCGCTTACAATACGGAGGCTGGGGTTTAAGTGGTTAAATCAAGTCAAAACATCTCATTGAAATGAATTAATTATATAATTTATTGAGTTGAACATATTTTTTTACTGTATGTTAGGGCTGAGCAATTAACCAAAAATATTTCAAACCCGATATTGAGAACCAATTACCCACTTAATCTTGCTCATAGAAAAGAAAACTGCTTCTCCATTAATCAATTAACCTACATGGAGAAGCAGTTTTCTTTTCTTATATATCAACGACACAAACAGTCAAATAGATTTTTTAAATAATCCACTATATTGATTAGTCTGATTAACCAACTAGCCCTTTATTATACTTGTATAATACAAGTATACTTATACTTGTTGTACAATGGTGGTGTACAAAAATATCTGAGAAAAACTAAATCACTATAAAAAACAAAAATTAATTAATTAATTGTTCATTGATCTTAATCGAGGTGATATTGATTTGAAGTCATCAGCCCTACTGTAACAACACATGTGTGTGTGCTCTGTACTTGGCGTATCCATCCAGGGCAGGGAGCGTGCTGCTCTGAAGGAGACCCTCCATGCTGAACGCGAGTCCCACAGCGCTGAGCTGGATGCCCTGAGGGGGGCGCTGCAGAAGCTAGAGAGCCAAAAACAGCAGCACGTTCCGCAGCCGATCCCCGTCGTTACTGAGAAGGAGGTGGAGGAAAAGAGGAGGGCAGAGGAGAAGGCCGCTCAAGAGATCTCACGGTTCACACAGGTAGATGCAGGGACCGCAAAATAATGTGTCATAGATTTCTATCAGCCTAGTTGGACAGTTATGTTACAGGATAACTAAACCCCCCTTTTGTTAGACACTTTCGTGAAGGTAAACAATTTATTACAATGATATTGCATTTCATTTGGCGGTGTTCCTGCTCCTGTGATACTAGAGATTTATCTGCGTAAAGCATGACACAGAATCTGACATCACGAACCCCCCTGAAGCAGAGCCTAAGATACAGGGTTATTACATGAACATAATGTTGAACCCTTCAAGGGCATACTGATAACATCATACAATCCACCGAAATCCATACAATTAGCATACTGACATAGTGAATTAAATGCCAGGAGGAGGCTGGGGAGGTAAATATCTTTGGTGTGTGTGCGTGTGCGTGTGGGTGTGCGTGTGCGTGTGCGTGTGCGTGTGCGTGTGGGTGTGCGTGTGCGTGTGCGTGCGTGTGCGTGTGCGTGTGCGTGTGTGTGTGTGTGTGTGTTTGTGTTGTAATGCTTTGTGTCACTATTTCACACCTTTTTCACTCAACTTCTTTGACACAGGAGCTACAGGCCCTGCAGACAGAAAGGGAGCGTCTAGGTAAAGAGAAGGAGGAACTCTCTTCACGTCTTCTTGAGCAAGAGAAGACACAGGAGGGTAGGTGACCCAACCTCCACTGTCCTGAACCAGTTTTGATCAATAGTGAAGTTCCCTCTTTCTCACAGTCTCTGTGTGTGTGTGCGTGCGTGCGTACGTGTGTGCATGTCAGTGTTGATTTTGACAACAAATTTTGATCATTTAGTCATAGTCTTTTGAATAAAATTCCATTGAGTTTTAGTCATATTTTAGTCGTCTGAAATGTTTTAGTTTTTGTCTAGTTTTAGTGGACTAAAAATACAAAGATTGTAGTTGACTAAAGCTACAGTAGATTTAGTTGACTAAAATGTATGTTGGCGGTGCCTTGATGGTGTCGTAATGGCTGATTTTACACTTGGTTGCATGCTGAAAATAGCCGATCTACAAGCTCACAGCACGACGCGTTGTGATCTTGTAGATCGGCTATTTTCAGAGTAGATCTGCTATTTTCAGAGCGCAACCAAGCATAAAATGACTTGTCATTTAGTTCTACTGGATCTCTTCTCCACTAGTCCCTCACTAACATTTTAGTCTAGTTTTTATTTGTTGACAAAATTGTCAATACTTTAGTCTTAGTTTTAGTCATCATAGATTCGTTTTCTTAGTTTTCGTCTGTGAAAAAAGGTAGTCGACGAACATTTTTCGTCATAGTTTTAGTCGACGAAATCAACACTAGTGTGTGTGTGCGTGTGCGTGTGTGTGTGTGTGTGTGTGTGTGTGTGTGTGTGTGTGTGTGTGTGTGCGCGTGTGCAGAGTGTGTGCGTGACGCTGTGTCCCAGGCAGGTGAGTCTCTGAGGGCTGAGGTGGATGATGAGCGGAGGAAGTACCAGGGTCTGCTCAGAGAATTCACAAGACTGGAGCAGAGATACGACAACCTCAAGGAGATGAGCCTGATCACAGAGGTACACACGTGTAAACATTCACAGGGGGTCTTCAACGTTTTTCAGGCCAAGGACCCCTTAGGTGAGAGAGAGATGAAGCAGGGACCCCCACTACATATTGTTTTTTTTTTTTAACTTATTGCCTTTCGGCCTGCGAGAGAGTATGTTTTCGCCCCTGTCCGTCCGTCCGTCCGTCCGTCCGTGTGTCCGTCCGTCCGTGTGTCCTGTCTGTGTGTTAGCAGCTAATCTCTGGCACCGTTGGCCCGGTCGCTCCGAAACTGTGCACACACACTCCCTGGATGCCAATTCAGAACCTCTGCCCCAATTTTTTCACATGGGCCTGTTATAGCGCCACCAGGAGGCCGATTTGTGCAAAACCCATTTTTTCCTATTACTCCTATAGCTTTTAACTAAACGTCATGCAAATCGGTACACAGTATCTCTATAGTCATGTGATCAACCCGGATCTGTTCAATTTCCCATATTCCATCCTCATTGGCTAAGGTTGGCTTCCAAAGTTTGCAGGATTGGTGAGTTTTGAACAAACTGCCTCAAATCATGAACGCAGCTTGCCATTTCCATAAAATTGCACACGCACATTCCCACTAGGCAGAGGAAGAAATGCCACTTAAAACTTTTCAAATCAGCCTCATGGTGGCGCTATAACAGGCCGATTTGCATTTCTAACTATAACTGCACCGATCTGTGTGAAACTTTGCACACACACTCCCTAGAAGCCAAGGAAAAACATCTGCACTGCATTTTTCACATCTGCTTTTTACAGCGCCACCAGGAGGCCGACTTATGTCAAATACATTTTTGAATATTAATCCTTCAGATTTTATCCAAACATCACGCAAATCGGTACACAGTATCTCTATAGTCATGTGATCAAGACGCATCTGTCCGCTATTTCATATTCCATCCTGATTGGCAAAGGTTGGCTTCCAAAGTTTGCAGGATTGGTCCGTTTTGAACAAAATGTCTCAAATCATGAACGCGGCGTGCGATTTCCCTGAAAGTTTGCACGCACATTCCCACTAGGCCGCGGAAGAAATGCCACCCTTTTCACATTGCCCTGTTATAGCGCCACCAGCAGGTCTACTTTAGCAAAACACATGTTTGGAACAAAATGCCTCAAATCATGAATGCATGCACATTCCCACTAGGCCGAGGGAGAAATGCCACCCTTTTCACATTGGCCTATTATAGCGCCACCAGGAGGCCACAATAACCTACCTGACCTGGCGGAGACCTGTGCTCCGAGGAGCACTTTTTCTAGTTCTTTATTGTTTTCCAGTTAGAAATTCAACGATCAAATAAACAAAAATGAGAATGACACATAGACAGAGAAATAAAATGAAATGAAAGTAAATAAAGTAAAGACAAACAAAAAGGCATACAAAAATTGTGTTGAGGTGGGCGTAGTACACAAGGATTAACATATTTATGGATTACATTATTTTCTTTTTTTTCTTTTTTAACATTCAATCAATGAATTACATTTCTCATCAAACAGTAAGAAGTCCATTTCTTCCAGTTCTTCGTATATTGTTCCGCTCTCAGCCTAAGAGAGAAGGTCAGATTCTCCATAGAGTCTATCTCATTGACAACCGTAGTCCAGTCTTCCTTGGTAGGTGGTGTGGCCTGTAGCCATTTCCGAGTGATGGCTTTCTTACAGGCAACCAAAATGATTTTATACAGATATAAGTCCTGGCTCATGAGTTCAGCGGGGATCCCACTACATATTGTATAAAATTGTGTTGCAGATTAAACTTATGTTTTTTGTTTATTTTACACACTATCTTTTCTATTAATATGTTGGATTCACGTTTATGTGTATTTTCAGACATTTAACCACTTAAAGTAATACTAGGTAACTTTAAAAAAATAAATAAAGTTAAATTGTATATCTTTTGTGAGTGGCAAATGTTTCATAACACCCACTCCATGAATTTCACCCCCGAAAGCCTTTTATAAACATATTTTCTATTGAAAGTGGACAGGGACGTGTTTCCGGCGAAAATGACGTCATCCGGACGGAAATGCACCGGTTTCCTGTTTGGCCAGGAACTACCGCGCTAATAACAAAAAGGAATCCTACGCTGTTTTTAAGACATTATAGGATTTGAAGATGGAAAAACAACAGCAAAAGAAAACACAGCTCTAGGTAACTAATGCTCCACTGGCTAAGAGAAACGATTCGCAGATAGTATAAAACAATTAAAAGAACGCTATTTGAAACGCTTCTGTCTTCCGGTGAAAACAAATGGAATTCTGGGTAATGCAGGAATAAACAAACGACCTGCAGTGACGGTAATGACAAGCAGAGGCTGCTAAAAATCGTTATTTGTGGACCTGCCTTGTATTACTTTAAACCCTCAATAGTAGTAAAGTTGACCTTTGCCGCTGTGTTTGGTCTGCTCTTTTTTCCTTCTAATCTACACCAAACCTCTTCGCCGAAAATAGCCGATCTACAAGCTCACAACGCCTCGCAGCGTGAGGCCCTGTGTGCTTGTAGATCTGCTATTTTCGGCTAATGTTCCCTTCAGAATAGGGAAGCTATAGGGTTGAAGTGGTTAATGTTGAAGACCCCTGGAATATAGCACTATTTAACACTTATTTGAACAAAAGATAAATATCACAGCCCCTTTAAGGTTAAAATATTTCAAAGTTTAAAATGTGTTCTTTTCCCCATGGCAGCATGCCAAGGGTCACAGACGAACTGACTCCACCCAGAGTGTGGGCTGGGAGCCCACCTCTCCGACCCCCTTGTCTCCTTCCCTCTCCAACCCACCGCTCTACCCATCTACACCCACCTCTCCAGAGGAGGTCCGCAGGATCAGTGTGACCTCAGCCAGCCAGGAGTGGAATGTCCCTGTCTGGGGCGCCGAGACACCCATGGTGAGAGAATATATCGTTGCTGTCGGGCAGAAACCTCTTATCTGCACATTCTAACTTTTTGTGTTTTTTTCGTAAGTTAATGTCCTACTTGATCTACAGCGTCACACAAAAGTATCAAAAGTAGCAGATCTGCAAGCTCGAAACGCGAGAGCTTGTATGTTTATTGGTGTTTATATTTCATGCTTAATATAGGTACAGGGACATGACTGTCCATTAAAACTACCTTTTATACCTACCTTAGTCTATGCTAACTATATATTCTCAAATAGAATTTTTCAACACACAACTAATTACTAATTACTAAGTTAGTAATTATTATTAAGAAACAAAGTAGATTGGGTTGACATTTCACAAACATGTCTTCTTTGGAACATCTACGTGGAGGTTGGTTTTGGCAGAATGTTTAGTTTGTGTTATTGCTTGTACAACACTTAAAGGAGCCGCTAATGGAGAGGATGGGCTTGGCCAAAGACGCAGCAGTGAAGATGAGAGGAGAGGACCTGGGACATGCCTACGACGCTGTACGAGTAGCCAACAAGTCAGTGTTACATTTCACCATAACAAGCCATTTCATATAAAGTATTTTACTAAGTAAAATATCTGTAGTAGCGGTACAACATTGTGAAACAGTGAAAGTGGAGGTTGTGATTTCAAAAGATATTACCAAGGGCAAGCATATGAATAGAAAACAATACAGGACCCAGAATGTATCCCTGCGGACCACCACAGGTAAAGGGGACACGAGAAGATGGACGGACAGACAAACAGACGGATATTCCATTAGCTCTTCTACATAATTACATCATCATGCAATGACTTCACAACATCGTCATTGCAACCAATGTACTTGTCTTTTAAAAGTAAACGTCCAACAAACAAAATGTCATTCAACGACTTGTTCCAACCAATTAAACTGTTGTTTAACAACTCATCCTGTAAATTAGTTGCACTGATTCACAATGGTGCTGGTGTGTGAAATGTTTCACTGGACAATAACTAACCTTACTAAGAGTATTCTACCAAAAGTGATGTATGGTACCCCTCATGTTACTGGAATCTTTTGGAGTGTTTGGAGATTTTGTAATACTTTCTTTTCCATCAATGTGTCTGGTCAGGTTTTTGGAGGGCCAGCTCCGTAGCCAGCACAGCCAGTGGGAGGAGGAGAGGGAGGCTATGAGGAACACACAGCAGCATGGAGGAGTCTCTGAGCCTTCCTCCGGTGCACAGCATCAGGTACACTGTCAAATTCTGGGCCCTTACAAGTCCATTTGGTTCCATGATGAGACTAGTGTACACTCACCGATTTAAATGTTCTGTGTATGACCCCCATATGTCGGTCATAGAACTTTCCACCTTTAGATCAATGCTCAAGCTCAAATGGTCTCTGTGTGTGAGTGTGTGTGTGTGTGTGTGTGTGTGTGTGTGTGTGTGTGTGTGTGTGTGTGTGTGTGTGTGTGTGTGTGTGTGTGTGTGTGTGTGTGTGTGTGTGTGTGTGTGTGTGTGTGTGTGTGTGTGGACGTGCAGGATTTGCTCGAGGCAAGAGAACAGGAGTGTGTGAGACTAAGAAGAGAAGTAAAGGAGCTGAGAAACACAGTCACAGTCAGGCGACTACTGGCTCAAACAGGTATGATATTACATCACTAGTTATGATACACATCAGCATATAGTTGTTGTCGGGCAGAAACCTCTTATCTCCATACAGTACCTCCATATTCTAACGTTTTGTGTTTTTTCGATAAATGAACGCCCTACTTGATAATACTACAGTGTCACACAAAAGCATGAAAAGTAACAGTTTTGGACGTATGAGGTTTCCACCCGACAGAGACAATATGGAGGTGATACTACAGTAATACAACTGCTTTCATTTGACTGTCCCTGGAAAAAAAACATTATTTAAATCATCAGAAGTTGGATAAAAGTTAAAAGCATTAAATTAACTGGGGTTGCAAAATCGTGGGATAAAAAAATTGAGTAAAAAAAAAAAGAGTTTGGTACACTTTGAGTAAGCTGGACTATGATCGTCATAATCGTTTCCATGTTGAACAATGTTCATACATTTTCAAAGCAGAAATAGCAGATCAGCTATTTACACTATTTTAACATTTTAAATATAAAATTATTAAATATGTCAATAATATCTTTGTATATTTAAGTTATTTATGATATCTGCCTTGTGCAATTTTTGATTATGAAGCCTAAAAGGCAAACAGAAATAGTATTTTAATTAATAATTTTCCAGTGTTCAATGCCAAAAACACAGTTAAATCGCTAATCGCAATTATTTGTATGACAAGTAATTGTCAACTTAAATAGTGTAATCGTGACAGCCCTAGACCTACAGTAGGTGTCTTCTGCTTGTTTTCAACACGCATTAATTGTAAGCACACATTAATCTAACAGTACAACATGAGAAGCAAAACTCTGAATATGTACGGCTCCTTACATCTGTGTAGTCTTGTCTTTGCTCCTCTGTTGTCTTGTCTGTGTTATGGCGTTTTCTAGGTCCAGTCCTCCCATTATCTTTGCCCCCAGAAGGCTCTACTCCCTCCCAAATGAAAGCAGTGACCGTTACAGGCTTGCTGGAATGCAGGAAGAAAGATGAGGCCAAGCTTATCAAGAACCTCATCACAGGTGAGAATCAGAGTCACATTCTCTTTTATTTGTACTTATTTGGGCAATTTATTAGAGGTGAACAATTAAAAATAGCGACAATCGCAGATCTACAAGCTCACAGCCCCCCCCCCCCCCCCTTGCCTAGAACTGGATAATTGATTGAGGTCATGAGTACGCAAGGTGTACTTTTGGCTGAGGGGGCGGAGTACACCCTGCGTATGTCACTGATCTCATGACCTCAATCAATTATCCAGTTCTAGGCAACATAAAAGGGGGGGGGTGGGCTTTTTTCTTATTTCCACACAACAGCTCTAAGGTGTATTAACCCATTAAGACCTGAGGCGATTCTTTAAAAAAAATCTAAATCCTAACAGTTTTTTGAAAAAAATCAAACAATTATTTTTCAAGATTTTTCAAAAATAGCAGATCTACAAGCTCATAGCGCGGCACTCGGTGCCGCGCTATGAGCTTGTATATTTGCTATTTTTGAATAGCCCAAAGACATCTAAAAATGACACACAGATGCGTTACCAGTCTTAATGGGTTAAAGACATAGTTCAAAGTAGAAAATGAGTGGTATTCCCCTTTAAGTGTTTAATTCAATGGGCAATAGCTAAGACTTAAATAGTATATGAATATGACCTGTGTGCGTGTGCGTGTGTGTGCGTGTGCGTGTGTGTGTGTTTAAGATGTGCGTGTAGACAGTGCCTTGTCTCTACCCCCTGGCCTGGCAGCCAGTGTGCTGTTCCTGTGTGTGCGCCAGGCTGACTGCAGTGGAGACCAGACTCGTGCCCGCTCACTCTGTAGCGCTGCTGTCGCCGCCATGAAAGGAGCTCTAAAGGTACTGGTTTTGGGTTGTGTCCCAACGACACACATCCCAAAAATAAATGTAAAGGTGCTGCACAAAAATATGTACAGTCTTACCTAAAGGGGAGACAATGGTAACACTTTAGTTAAAGGTCGGGTCTATAATACATTATAATCGCATTTAGAATGCATTATAATACACTTTAAGGCTTGTTATTAATTGCTGGTCATAATGCATTATAAGCTTAGCAGAACAGCACATTACCATACTTAGTTATAGATTATCTTTATATACATAAAGACATTTCTTTATATTTACCATCCCAGGTATATATAACGCACATCATGGTAACACTGCTGCTACACATACACCCTCCACCAAGGACAAAAGGAGAATGAAAACTTAAATGAAAACAGATGCCACTCAAGGGGCAGTGGGGCCTCCCAGCCAGCTCTGCAGGGGCTGTATCTTAGCAACTAATGAGTTACAATGGCAGCCTCCAGTCTCTCCATGTGTCTCCAAATGGACCTGTAAGGGTCCTTGGACATGAAAGGGTGCATTTGGTTACATGTGCACACTCTCAGTGGTTACACATGCCGAAATAACACTGAGGACTATGTATCACACACATAGTTGATGATGACAGGATTTGCAAATATTATTTGTTGTCTGAGATCTCTCTTCAACACACATACGTACGCACACACACAAAAGTGTCAATTACATTACAATTACTGACATTTCTGTGCTTTTCTCTTCTTGCAGAAACATAATAATGATGTAGATATGACAGCACTGTGGATGAAAAATGCCTGTCTGTTGAATGACCTATTGACCCAGCACTCAACAAAGCAGGTAAGAATCTTGCCATACTAACAAGAAATGTGGAAATAATTCAGTACCTCTGTAATCCACTGGACAAAGACGACCTTGCTGCTGAGATGCTTTTTGAGTTGCCAGGTAACACACAAAACCTTTTCCTGACCTTGTGTATACAGGCCTATAAAAATCTGCTGGCCGCAGATCGGCTAATGAAAAGGATAAATATTTAATCACCACTAGGTCATTGGAAACAACACGATGATAGCAGAATAGTAATGTATTATTAAAGCAGCATTATTGATTCTTAATGTGGTGTTATTGATTCCCATAAGGTTGGAACCCTGGGGTCAGAGGCACTGGTTCCATTGACCTGCGACCTTAGTGACCTGAGCCGAACCCTCAGTGACCTGTGTATCCGGGCCTACCAGCAGCTCCTCTCCATCACGGAGACACGCCTCCAGAACATTATAGGTAAATGCACCGATCAGTGGTGGACAGTAACAAAGTACAGAATTATTCAAAAATGTTTTATAAATGCGCAGCACAAAGTGACACGCTGTGAACTTGTATATCTGCAATTTCTGAATAGCCAACGTATAGAATATGGATAAAGGGGTTAAAATGATTGTGATGCTGTATTACAATCATTTGTTATACAGTACGGTACTTAAGTACATTTTTAAAGTATCTGTCTTGAGTATTTGTGTTTTCTGGATACTTATGACTTACATTACATTTCAAAGACAAATATTGCACTTTTGAACTCCACTACACCTCTAAGTACATTATGAATAAACCACTTGAGCCCTACTTAAAATACAGTGAACGTAGCCGATCTACAAGCTCACAATGTGTCTCGATACCATTTTCTGGAACGTCTGACAAGAAATTCTGGAAAATAATAGATTTTTGTTGGATTCTTTGTTTTTGTTTCAATAACTCGAGTACAAATTTGACAGAGCAACTTTCACTTTGAGTAATATTTAACCAGGAGTATCTATAGTTTGTCTCAAGTACTGGGGGGGTTGAGTATTTTTCGCTGCTTTTGTCTTCTTAACACCCCCCACCCTTCTCCTCCAGTCCCAGCCATGTTAGAAAGCGAGACCATACCGGGTCTGTCCGGGTCTGCTCTCATTAAACTGGGAGGATCCAGGAAGCGAGCGGGTTCAGACCCCAGCAGGGCCGCGGGGGCCGACGCCCCCACCATGGCGTCGGTGCTGAGGGTGCTGGGGGCCCTGCACGCCGCCCTGTCCCGCCAGGCTCTGCCCTCCACGCTGCTGGAGCAGGCCTTCCACCAGCTCACCTACCTCATCTCTGCCTCGGCGCTCAACAGCCTGCTGCTGAGGAAAGACATGTGCTGCTGGAGCCGAGGCATGCAAATACGGTAAGCCAGTCCATGTCAAGGACCCCCAAAATGATATGTATTTGGCCGCGGACCCCCATCTCAAATATTTTGTCCCCCCCCCCCCAGAAGCAAAGATTCTATTAACACATTGAATGCCAATCGCGTAGATCTACGCGAACCTATTTAAAGCCGCAGCGTGCCAGTCGCGTAGATCTACGCGAACCGCCGATTCCCATTGATTTTGCCCCAGGTGCACTTTCCGAATTTTTTTGATCCATTTCCGTTTCCGGTTTCCGGTCGGAAACGGAATTATTCGGGTTCCGGTTTTTTCGATCGTATCCGCTTCCTGTCTGGGATCCTGTTTAAAACTCGATTTTCTCGGTTGTTGTTTTTCTCCTCGCTGATCACTGTTTAGCGTTGATCAGAGCTATCTTCAAGATGGCGGCACGGATTTGGAAACTGTTTTCGCTGGCCGTTTCTCACAGATCCGCTGTGTGTTTAGAACCAAATGAACGCGCACTTTTAAGTTATTTAGCGAGGTCTGTGGCGACATGAAAAAAACAAAAAAACAACAATAAAACGCTGGCACTGGTGAGTACATTATGAGATTAAACTCTGGCATGGAATGTGTTAAGAAGCTATTACAAATGCTCGCTTAAAAAATATATGTTTTCAAAGGTTTGCACAAATTTTCACGATTAAAAAAAAATAGCAGATCTACAAGCTCGTAGCGCGGCACTCGGTGCCGCGCTACGAGCTTGTAGATCTGCTATTTTTGAATAGCCAAAGTATAAAAGGTTAAAGTTATTGTGATGCGTAACACCTTTTGCTGGGGACCCCCTGGAACTTCCCCCAAGGACCCTTGGGGGTCCCCGGACCCCACTTTGAGAACCAATGCGGTAAGCAAGCACAGACACATGCATGTCGTTGCTGAAACCTCTTATCTCCATATTTTTACGTTTTCTTTCGTTGTTTTGGTAAATTAACGCCCTACTTGATCATACTACAGCGTCTAGATCTACTTTTGCTATTTTTTAATGGGAATCCTGAAAAGTAACAGTTTTTTGGAGATTTGGAGGTTTCCACCCGACAGAGACGATGTGTAGGACTAGGAATGCAGCTATCGATTACTTTTTTTAGATGAATCGAGATGTCTTTTAATGCGAATAAAATTCAAATAGATTTTTCATAATCGACTAAATGTATTAGGCGAGAAGGTAGGATTCATGGCAATTAGGATGTAAATATATTTTGGATTTGAGTTTTTGATTGATTGACATTTTTATTAGGCAAAATAATGTAAAACAACACAGTTACATTTATAATACTTTCGTCTAAAAGGTCCGACCAAAAAAGTCCTTGCGGACTTGTTTCCGTTGGGGTCCTTGAATTAATTTCATAGACATATATAGTAGCAACCAAACAGTTCAAATATCAACATAAAAATACAGAGAAAAAATACCACTATGTAAAAAAAAAACATGGATGATGGATGGCTTGTTATAGTTCACTGTTAATATTTATTTTACTATTGTTGAACCATAATCTCAAGGCCAGACTGAATCCAACTCATCATTATGAATACTGACACAAATCTTAATGTAAGGGTACAGAGTAAATTTTTTTTTATTAAATAACCCAGATTGCCCTGGGTAGGCAACCTGACCTAGTCGGAGTCCTGCCCTCCGAGGGGTGCATTTTTTAACCTTTTTTATGACTATTTCTCCCTCTCCCAGATATAATGTGAGCCTGCTGGAGGAGTGGCTGCGTTGCCATGGCCTGCAGGCAGGGGGCGCTGTGGCCACACTGGTGGAGCCGCTCATTCAGGCCGTCCAGCTGCTGCAGGTGGGGAAAAAGACTGAGGCGGATTCACAGGCCATCGTTCAGACCTGCACCGCGCTGTCCAAACCTCAGGTGGGTCTCTCTTTGTCTTTCTGTGTTTGTTTCAACCCATTAAGACCGGGAACAAGATTTCTTTGGCTATTCAAAAATAGCAGATCTACAAGCTCATTTTTGAAAAATCGTGAAAATTTGTGCAAATCTTTGAATATATATATATTTTTTAAAGCGAACATTTTTAACTAAAATCTTTGCTTCTGGAGGTCCCTGGAACAAAATATTTTGAGATTAGGGTCCGTGGCCAAATGCATATCATTTTGAGGGTTCTTATAGCAATATAAGTTTTTTCAAAAAACGTAGGATTTAGAAGACATTTGTCAAATGTTTGACAAATGAATATTTGACAAATGACAATGTTGACAATGTTCACTTAAAAAATATATATATTCAAAGATTTGCACAAATGTTCCACTATTTTTCAAAAATAGCAGATCTACAAGTTCATACTCGGTGCCGCGCTATGAGCTTGTATATCTGCTATTTTTGAATAGCCCAAAGAAATACAAAAATGACAGAGATGCGTTCCCGGTCTTAATGGGTTTTAAAAAAAATGACTCCAGTGTGTTCAGCTCTCAAGCCTGAATGTCTTTGATGTCTTACTTGATCCAACAGATTGTGAAGATCCTGACCCTTTACACCCCCGACAGTGACCTTGAAGAAAGAGTCACACTGAATTTTATCCGCTCTGTCCAGGTAGGTACACACCATGGTAGTATGGTAAAAATGGACCCGTATAGATCAATTTTTACCATCTCATAGTTAGATTTTTTGAAAGTTTTAATGTGCAGAAGCTTGTAGATAAAGCCTATTTTTGGTTATTCGTTATTTTAAGATTAAAGAGTATTTGAAGTGGTCATACTAGTAACACACTTAAATTTGCCAAAAAACCCTAATAATCTCGGATATTTCATGAAAGCAAAGGTTAAAGCCTCAATCAATCTGCAATGTCTTCAACTGGTTGGCTGTATCATGGCCACCAAAACATCATAATTATACATATCGTGATAATTGTTTCTGAAACACTCGCTCCTTTTACGCTGTTTCACAAAATGCAATTTTCTGTCGGGATACTTTGCAGTCGCGTAAAAGAAGTCCTAGGGGCCTGTTCCCAGGGCCGCGCCAAGGGTAGTGCGAACGGTGCGGCCGCACAGGGCCCCGCGCTTGGGGGAGCCCCGCAAAAAAATTAACAGAATCACATTTATTAAGAGTTATAAAAAGAAATAACCGCAAATAACCACCAAAAACTCGCGCGCGGGGACGGGGGCGCGCACGCGCGCTGCGCGCGCGCACGCGACTTCGCGCGCGCACGCGACTTCGCACAGGGCCCCGCATTTCTCCCGCACGGCTCTGCCTGTTCCTCAAAAGGTGAATTAAAAAAGCCTGGCCTTAAAGGGATACTTCACTTTCACATAAAATAAACATTTAAAAAATATATTAAAAATAAATGAAAAAAGTAATGGAAAAATCACGGCCCCCTCACGCATTAGAGTGTCCTACTAATGTGTGAGGGGGCCTTTATTTTGACATAACTTCTTTCATTTTTTTTAAATATTTATTTTTAATGTTTATTTTATGTGAAAGTGAAGTATCCCTTTAAGCCAAATCCAGGCTTGACAAAGTCGGGTCCGAAAAGCCTCGTTTATTCCGTTCCTCAGACGCCAAGCCAGGCTGAAAAGGAGCAACTTTGTCGAGCTAGGCTATGTCAAGCCAGGCTGTGTCCAGCCAGGATAATGAAGCCAGGCTGAATGGGCGGCGATTCGCCGGCGACGTATTTCTATAAAAGACCATGAACTCGAGCACAGATTCCTTGAACTTGACCAATCACGGAGTCCAAAACCAGAGCAGCGTTCTTCTCTGTGGCTGAATAGCAGCACTGCAGCAGCTCATGAAATCATACAAGGAAGTAAAATGTATTTAAGCAAGAAAGGAAACGCGACCGCAATAAATAGATCCAGGGAGAAAGCATGGCAAAGTATTGGAAGCACACACAGTGTGTGTGTGTGTGTGTGTGTGTGTGTGTGTGTGTGTGTGTGTGTGTGTGTGTGTGTGTGTGTGTGTGTGTGTGTGTGTGTGTGTGTGTTTGAGACGAACGGGCAACGGGACGAACGGGAACGGGACGGGACGGGGGGGGGGGTGTACTGCGACGGGGGCCACAACGGGACAGGACAGGACGGGACGGGACGGGGGGGTTGACCGCGACAGGGGGCCGTGACGGGATGAGCGGGGGGGACGGGACGGGACGAGACACGCAATAAATAACCCCACATTTGCAAGACCACTTTGGTAGAGGTTTGGGTTGTGTAGTTAGCTTGCCATCATGATGTAACTCCAAAGATGGACAAGAAATAAAAAATAATTTCTCCATTGACTAGAAATTGATAATTTAAAATATGCTCCTCATTGACTTACAAAGAGGCTCCTTTAAACCCATAACTAATCATTTATATATATATATATATATATATATATATATATATATATATATATATATATATATATATATATATATATATATATATATATATATATATATATATATATATATATAAATGATTAGTTACGGGTATATGTGTGTGTATGTATGTGTCAGACATTTTTTATAATATTTAAAAAAAAAATATATATATTATCAAACAACAAGATGAACTATAGTGTTAACTATAACAGAGTGACAATTACATATCACATGAGTCATTGTGAAACAATTATGATTATGATTCATGGTCACACACTATTTCAGTAATTAATTTGATTATATCTTATTGTATTTATTTCATTTTATTTGAATGCAGGGTAATTAAAATGAGTCCATATACAAACACATGTTTTGAATTAACTGTGGAAAAACTTGAAGAACAAGGCACTAGATTAAGTAAGCTTGGCTGTTAGCCTGCTCCTGACCAGGCTAACTTCGCAGCTAAATTGCCATGGTAACTAAGCTAGGCTTGCTTCAATTCTCTTTTGAGGAATCGGATAAGGCTAAATTTAGCCAGGGTGAACTGGCTAAACTAATCTTCAAGATAATTCACCTTTTGAGGAACCGACTCAGCTCTAATCCTGGCTAAATTAAGCCAGGATAGGTGGAAAAGCCAGGCTTTAGCTCTAATTCACCTTTTGAGGAACAGGCCGGAAACCAAATTAGTCTGAGCCTATCTAGCTTGCTGCTTAGTAAGCACTTTTAGTAGAAGTGGAAATCCAAAAATATATTTCAAAGACTTTTCTTGGAGCGGAAATGACAACACCGACCGTCCTGTCACAACTTTTGTGAGGCGGAATGTCAGACTCTGCAGTATTCGAAGATCGTGGAAGAGTTGTGTGGCTTGAGAGACTAGGCTGTCGTTAAGATGTGAAGGTGCATAATAATATGCCATTGCGTAATTGCCTCTGTCTTGGCTCTTGTAGGGTCTTCTCAAGGACCGCTCTGACGGTCAGCCTGCCCAGCAGCTCCTGATGGACGTGAGGCGCGTGTTCCCCGTCACATTCCCCTACCTGCCTCCCGCAATGCTTCACGCTGAACAGTTACACATCCCAGACTCCATGAAGCTCTCCTTCCTCCGCAAAGCCTAAAGCCTCGGCTATACTTAGTTGCACATACATTAGCTGTTTTGCACCATAAATAGCCGATCTGCAAGATCACAATGCGTAGCAGAACGGCGCTTTGTGAGCTTGTCGATCGGCTTTTTACGGTGCGCGGCAGCATAAATCAGGCATAAGGGCCGGAAGATAGCTCTCTGCTCTGCAACTTCCTCGAAATTGAGCTTGGAAATCTGCAATTTTTCGTACTTTTGGATTTGAATCCTGAAAAGTAGCAGTTTTGGACATAGAGACGATAAGAATAAACTCTTAATGATTATAGTAGTATTTCCTATTTTGAAGTGATATTATTATGTTGAATATAAACAGTGCCATGTCTTCGACTTACATCAATGTAATTCACAATAATCAGACCTGCATAGAGCTATTAAAAATGTGATGCGTAAGGTGGTTTGTCTGACTGCCCTTTTTTGGTTTATTTTATGTTTTGATTATTATTGTATTGTATGTTGTTTCCCTGCATCAGTCCTGTGCTTGTGATACTAATAACATCAGTGAAACATGAATGATATCCAGACCTACAGTATGTAATACCATACCTCACAAACTGTTACCATTATGTTCCATGTGGTCCCACTCTCTATATCGTTGCTGTTGGGTAGAAACCTCTTATCTCCATATTCTAGTTTTTTCGTAAATAAATACCCTACTTCATCATACTACAGCGTCACACAAAAGCATCAAAGTAGCAGATCTACAAGCTCGAAACGAAAAAAAGCCATGTGTAGTTTTTGAAATATTTAACTTTAAGTGCCCAATGCAATGTCAATGGCAAATCTCTGGCAATGGACATTTAAAGGGAAAGAGTACAAACTTTGGCAGGCTACTAGTTCTACATACTTACATCTATAAACTCCATTCAAACTTTAAAATGTTCATCTCACTGTGGACATGTTTGCCTGAAAAGGAATCTTTGAAATGTTTCATTGTTTTAGAAATATACTCCTTTAAAAGTTCAGAAAATTATAATGGCGGTCGATGGAAGATTTTGACACCTAAAAAAAACACAAAAAATACTTTCACCTAGAGACTCCACTCACACTTTTTTAAATTCAGCTTACTGTGGACACACATGCGTGAACTTTTTACTTTGAAATGTTTTGTAGTTTTTGAGATTTAAGTTTTAAAACTTACATCTGAAAACTTTGGCAACTCGCTGTTCTTTCATACTTTAACCTATAAACTTGATTCACAATTAAAAAATTCCACCTTACTGTGGACATGCATGGTTGAGATTGTTACTTTGAAATAATGTTTAGTTTTTGAAATATTTAACTTTAAGTGCCCAATGCAATGTCAATGGCAAATCTCTGGCAATGGACATTTAAAGGGAAAGAGTACAAACTTTGGCAGGCTACTAGTTCTACATACTTACATCTATAAACTCCATTCAAACTTTAAAATGTTCATCTCACTGTGGACATGTTTGCCTGAAAAGGAATCTTTGAAATGTTTCATTGTTTTAGAAATATACTCCTTTAAAAGTTCAGAAAATTATAATGGCGGTCGATGGAAGATTTTGACACCTAAAAAAAACACAAAAAATACTTTCACCTAGAGACTCCACTCACACTTTTTTAAATTCAGCTTACTGTGGACACACATGCGTGAACTTTTTACTTTGAAATGTTCTGTAGTTTTTGAGATTTAAGTTTTAAAACTTACATCTGAAAACTTTGGCAACTCGCTGTTCTTTCATACTTTAACCTATAAACTTGATTCACAATTAAAAAATTCCACCTTACTGTGGACATGCATGGTTGAGATTGTTACTTTGAAATAATGTTTAGTTTTTGAAATATTTAACTTTTAAGTGCCCAATGCAATGTCAATGGCAAATCTCTGGCAATGGACATTTAAAGGGAAAGAGTACAAACTTTGGCAGGCTACTAGTTCTACATACTTACATCTATAAACTCCATTCAAACTTTAAAATGTTCATCTCACTATGGACATGTTTGCCTGAAAAGGAATCTTTTAAATGTTTCATTGTTTTAGAAATATACTCCTTTAAAAGTTCAGAAAATTATAATGGCGGTCGATGGAAGATTTTGACACCTAAAAAAAACACAAAAAATACTTTCACCTAGAGACTCCATGCACACTTTTTTTTTTAAATTCAGCTTACTGTGGACACACATACGTGAACTTTTTACTTTGAAATGTTTTGTAGTTTTTGAGATATTTAACTTTTAAAACTTACATCTGAAAACTTTGGCAACTCGCTGTTCCTTCATACCTTACTGTGGACATATATGTGACAATAAATGTGCAATTTAAAACCAGTGAGAACACATGACATCAGGCCACTGTTTCAGGTGGAACTTTTACTGATGAGGCTTCTTTCACAAAGCGCTTTGTATTATGTTATTGTAAACATATCAACGCAAGAGTTAGAAATGTACA
Source organism: Gymnoscopelus braueri (assembly GCF_963280865.1). NCBI lineage: Eukaryota > Metazoa > Chordata > Actinopteri > Myctophiformes > Myctophidae > Gymnoscopelus > Gymnoscopelus braueri. Next base: position 53,086,723 of record NC_137607.1, on the reverse strand, counting down.
ATTTGTAAACATGAATCACAATAAATATGAGACAAAAATAAACCAATAGACACAGTCAGTGTATCCATTAGTTAACAATAATAATCTATAGTGTAAAAGATATTTAAAATATAACACATTTTACATCAATAATATCCTCAGACAGATGTAGTGTCTCCTAATGGACACTAGATGGCGTCCAAACAGCAGTTTTCAGTCTGTCCATTACAAGTCACAGAAGCGGTATTAAACACTCATTCAAACTACACACCCCAAACACACGCAAACACCTCTACCAAAAGAAAACAACAATTCTAAGTCAGCAATTGTGGACCGGGGCCCACTCGTAGGCTGTGAGGATATTGTGGGCCCCTAAGTAATTGGCATAACACTAAGATTTTACTGACATAGTCAGTATCATAGTCAGTGGTCTGATGAAGCGCCGGTAGGCTCGAAACGTCACGTCCAATGGTGTAAAAAGGAACCAAAATATGTTTTTGAAGCATGGCCAGTGTGCAGACTTTATTCTTCTTTGTGGATTCTGGCCTCAGCCCAGCCCAGCACCTGGTTTTTAGTGAGTGGATGCGTGTGCTTTATTGTTTGTTTCGGGAACCATAGTCAGAACCCTAGTCATTAAACATAGTCATTAACCATGGTCCATAGTCAGCGCCACAGTCAGCAGTCAGCACCATAGTCATTAACCATAGTCAGCGCCAAAGTCAGTACCATGTTCAGCACCATAGTCATTAAACATAGTCACAACCAAAGTCGGTACCATAGTCAGCACCATAGTCAGTGCCATAGTAATTAACCATAGTGATCACTATAGTCATTAACAATAGTCAGTATCATAGTCAGTACCATAGTAATTAACCATGGTCAGCACCATAGTCAGTACCATAGTCAGCGCCATAGTCAGTATCATGGTCAGTATGAGGTAATAACACACAAAATGAGAAGAAACTACGTTTGTTTCATATTTTTATTGGAAGCAGATACACAGTGAGACAGCAGTCTCAGTAACCTCGACCCCCAATAACAACAACCAGAATAAAAAAAAGACAAAAAAATTAGAAACATCTGTATAAAAAAATTCTCCCATGCGAGTACTCAGTACCACTACACATCATCAGAAATACATATTTATATATTCACAAATCTGAAAAATATAAAACAATAATAAAATATCAAAATAAATTAAAGAGGACAACAACTGGCAAGTAACATCAAATAATTATGCGTGCTGGCACAAGAAAGATGTTTATAATATTTTACTTTTTTTAATTTTCTTATCTTTTGAATTGTTGCTATCATGCACTGCTTCCTATGTACAGAACCCACATTGAAGTGTGTTTGTTTGTCCGTCTGCCTGTGAGGACTGGACAGTCAAGGACAGAACATGCATGTCTGTCAGTTTAACCACTTGAACCCCAGCATCCCTATTCTGGCAGTAACGTTTGCCAGAGATTTGGCGTAGAGTGAAAAAAAAAGAAAAAGCCTACCAAATACAGTCGCAAGTGACTCAGGTCCATTTTACTAAGTAGGCTATATAGAGGGTTTAAGTGGTTAAGTCTGTGTGCTTTTTCATTGTGCTTTTACTTCCCCGTCCTAAACGCCTGTGTGCATACCGCACGACTTTCTCCATAGTGTCAGCCCATCAGTGCACGTGATCATTAAGCGTGACTTCCTTGGCGTGACACTAGGTTGAAATAAAATCCCAAATACTGACTTTATGACAGCTGTGAAAGATAAGGGAGTGTTTCAGTGGCAAAAGCATCATGGTCAACGACAATAAATAAAGATCTAGTGTGCCATTTGCAGCTACGTATGCAACCAACAGCTGCATACCTGCATGAGGCTTTAGTCAACCAAGGCGTGTGATCAACAACAACAACCTTGACAGGCAGGGCAGATGTGACCGTGGTAAATAACACTGTGTCATAAGCAGGCAGTTCATTTAATTGATAATGATGCCATTAACATTTAATTATAATGTTTTTGTGATGAGGACAAATCAGTTGTACAACTCCAGCATGCCCTGTATACATACACAGCCATAGATGTATTCAGGTCTAGTCCATCTTTCAATTAGCGCTCTGCGCGCCTAGATAGATGGGTGCCCATGTCCACCCTGCCAGCCAAGGCAAAAAAACCTCAAAGAGCAGCGAATGTCACTTCAAGTATGACAAGTGTTTGGTACATAGGTACTATTTACAATGCCTGCAATCCAACTGTTTAATAAGAATATTTCTGTAACAGTTGATTTCCTCCATCCTTAAAGCCTGTACTGTAGTAGCCTACATACACAGGTTTGCTCTCTAAACCACTTTTCTACTACAATGTTCCAACATTTGGCCTATGTCAATAGAGACAGCATTTTCAACTTATCAGACAAACACTTTGTGCTGATAATAATAATAATAATAATAATAATTCACAATGTAAACATTAGAAGACTGCTTTAGAAACGACAGGTCTAATACACGTTACAGACTAGATGCATAGACAGTTGTTATACCTTGTTAAATCAGGGGCCATATAAAATTCTGATGTGCAGTCACTGCCAAATTGAGTGATTGAGTGATCAAAAAAGTGATTTCTGCAGTTTCTGGGGGACAGGCTGTCATGGTTGGTGTCGACTATAAAAAGGTGGAGCTACATTGAAATACAAAAGAATGGAACAGAACTTGTTCAACTCTTACTCTGGAATAAATGTCCCAATGTGAGGAACCTTGGCCATCACATCAATTTCTCTCATCTTTTTTTGCTTTCATCAGGCATGCAAAATCCCTGAAATTATATTAGACGAATAATTTCAGCCAGAGGAAATGGAAGATGCCTCCTCTTAGCTCAATAATCTGTTAATTCAAAATAGTTTATGTTTTAATGGGGTACAATTGAAGACCTAGTGCTTTGAAATCTCTACATAAATCCCCATATACTCTTCTATGCTACATAAGCAAGCAAGCATGTATTCTGTAGATCCTCTGTATACAGTTTACAGTGCCAAGCCTGATGTGGTTTGCATCTGTAAGCCCTTTTAGGAGAGGTCAGCGTTCTCTGGCATACAGTATACTGTAGATCACGGTTACGGCACATACAGCTAAAGTCCTCAGGGATTGTGGGTATTTAGATCATTAACCACTTAAGCCCTATATCCTCCGTCGTATGATGAATAGTGAAAATAACCGATCTACAAGCTAATAGATCTGCTATTTTTGCTACTTTTAACAATTTTGAGAATTTGACGATTTTTTGTATTTTTTATTTCTTATTTTTTTATTTGAAAAGTTTCACCTATAATGCAAAATATGGACGCCAGGTTGAAAGTGGTTAATGGTTTGTGCTTTCCCTGGGAAGAGATACCATAAAAGTGGAGGTGTGGTAGGGTGGGAGGGGGGAGGTGCGGCCTTGCACCCCACTATGACATCTTCAGTTGGATTGGGGTTGCTACGGCAACGTGAGCTCAATAGAGATTTTTCTATCGCCTCGGTGCACCCGCCACCTACCGGCAGGTATTGATCTGATCGGCTACGGCTAGTCATGCTGCAGGAGAGGCAGTGGCAGTTTGTGTCTTCTAAATATCAGCCAAAATGCAAACTGCTTTGTTCAGTTTGTATCTTTCTTTCTCTCTTTCTCACACACACACACTCACACACACACACACACACACACACACTTAGCAGGGCATGCCCGCCATGGAATGTTTACAATAAGACACGGAACATGAAAAGATCCCTTAAAAGACATAATTCGCGCATCCTTCCTCACATAAAAGACACTTTGGAAATTCGTATAAATCTAAATCAAACATGAGCACTCTCATCGTCAGTGTAATGTCCTCCACTTGACACGGCTCTCTATGATTACAGTTACAGGTAACAGGCAAGACTGGTCAATACAAGAGGTCAGAACTAGAACTTAGAAACGCACAATTTGGTCTCCATCTACAGTATGTGTGTGCGCATGTGACGCACGCGCGCACACACACACACACACACACACACACACACACACACACACACACACACACACACACACACACACACACACACACACACACACACACACACACACACACACACACACACACACACACACACACACACACACACACACACACACTGATGAATCACAGTGCTTGAAGGCTTGTTTTCATCAGGTTAAAGTCTCTATACATTAGCTCTAGAAAGGACAGACACATAGGGTCCACAAGACAGAAGGCATAACGGGTCTCAGGCAGTGTGCTCTGTTAGTTACAGGGTAGACAAAACATACAAAACGATGACAGGGACAATCTTTCAAAGTTCAATAACCTGCACCAATTAGTCCTCTGTTATAATCGTATCCATATATCATCTTAGAAGATCTGCATTTAACACTACATTACATATAAACATTAAAATAGAAATATAATTTAGAAGAAACCAAAGAATAATCTTGAGAATTAAAAGTTTTGTGTTAAAACTCTTCCCATTGTGAGTGACCCACCCTACTGGAGTGTGCGACACTGTGCAGCCTCTGGTGTGAGTGGGCCGGAGGACGTTATAGGTCATGTTGTGCTTCGGGCTGGTCTTGGCATGTTTCATTGATTATCTATTGGCACTTCTAGTCCCCTCTCTGGGCACTATAGCCGGGAAAAGGGACAAGATAAAGTGGAATGTCAGGACAATGTCAAAAAGTGAAGGAATGCCAAGACAACCAAGGCTACAAGTACAGTACGCCCATACCCTGATTAGCTTATAGGAAGATGTGTCTTCTACATATCAAATGTTAGTTTGGAAATGAAATTACTATCACCTCTTCGAGGAGAGGTTTAGTGGAAGGTAGTATATGACTTAAACTCTACGTAACGATGTTGATGCTTTACAGAGTCAAGACAGGTAGGGTGATGTTTGAATTATATTCAAATTGTCCTAGTCAGTAAAATGGATGTATTTACTTCAAGTCACGCGTCATGGCCGTCGTTCTACCTGTGCTTTTACATCACTAGTCGGAACCTCATGGCAGTGGGTAGCCAGTAGCCACCGGAGAGGCGCCAGAGCAGCAGCAGCTGGCGCCGCGTGGTAGATTTCCCCCTTTTTTTTCCGGACAAAAGTCATTTCACCTCTCTGCTTCTTCTCTAGCTGCGGCCCTCCTCCGCAGAGCGCTGGTCAGACTTCAGTTTGACAAATTCTTTGGCTACGTCGTCGTTGTTGCGCTGGGAGAGGATGCGCAGGACGGTGAGGCCTGTCTCGTCCATGTGGACGCGCTTGCCCAGCGGCAACCAGCAGGCCACGCTGCCCTTGGAGGCCATGTCCTTGAGCTGCATGACGGCCATGCCCACGGTGCGGTCCTCGCGAGCGAAGCAGTAGTCCTTCACGCACACCTGGAGCTCGTAGCCCTCCGGGCCCACCTCGCTGCTCAGGGCGCTGCAGGGAGGGAAAACATGAAAGAGAGAGTCTAAAGCCCAATTCATACTTTGTTATAACATTTTACTTTTTTCTTTATTACATTTTTTTTTATTGTTGCTATCATGCACTACTTCCTGTGTATGCACTACTTCCTATGTACAGGACCGGCATCAATGTGTGTTTGTTTGTGTGTCTGTCTGCCTGTGAGGACTGGTCAGTCAAGGAAAGAACATGTCTGCCAGTCTGTGTGCTTTTCATTGTGCTTTTACTTCCATGTCCTAAACGCCTGCATGCAAATATCTTTCTCCACATGCCAGCCCATCAGTGTAGGTGATCATTAAGCGTGACTTCCTTGCGTGACACTATTGTACTCAAATCCCAAACACAGACTTTGTGACAGCTCCGTCATGCGGTGGAGCATAAATTAGGCTTTAAAACCTTGAAAATTGTGTTTTCATTGCGATTGATCCCAGCCAGAACACAATCGACTGACTGATGATTAAAATAAACATGCTCTGAAAATGCGCGTGGCCCACCCATTTGACCACTTAACATGGCAGCCGAAAGGTCAGGAGCGTTGTAGCCAATGCACAGCGAAATGTCAGACGCAGCAATTTCCTATGTTCTCTTGCAGGTTGTGGGCAGTGCTGGTATGAGTTCGTTTGACTGACGTTAGAGTGGTTGGTGCACTGAAAGAAAACTACAAGTGAACTGCGCCCCTTCTTTCATGACATAACCCAAATGGGGATGTCAGTGTGTGAAAGTCTGTCTGTGGGTTTTATAAATATTTAACCGATGAAAACAAGAGTTCCTTTTTCCATTTCTTGAAAAAAACACGACGCAATAATAGTTGATTCATCCGAGTTTCAGCACTCTACTCACAATGTGAACGTTTCATTGTATTTGGGAGCCCAGCTGTTGTTCTTAGACTTGGTGGCATACTTCCTCTTCTTGTCACTGAGGTGGGGGCCGATGATGTAGATCTCTACAAAAGGCCGAAATATTCCCTGTGTCTGCCATCTCAGGTCATTGGCAGCCACCACTGTGTGAGAGAGAGAGAGAGAGAGAGAGAGAGAGAGAGAGAGAGAGAGAGAGAGAGAGAGAGAGAGAGAGAGAGAGAGAGAGAGAGAGAGAGAGAGAGAGAGAGAGAGAGAGAGAGAGAGAATTTAAGCTAGTAACTCCGATTGATGACTTGAACCCTCCCAATGGATATTGGATAGCATTATAGCTCAGAAATAGAATACTTAGAATAGAATACTTTTTCTGAGAAATGTATGGCTGAAAAACATTTTTTTTAAACCTTTTTCATGAAACCAGGGGCCACCCACTTTCCCTGAAAGGTTCATGTCATTTCGGCACCCCTCCCCTCCCTCCGTAAAGGGAGAACAGGGGTAAAAAAAATAACAACTGAAGAACATTGACTGACCTTTAACCGTGACCTTGTGCTCTCCGGTGTTGGGGTGAGTGAAGATCTCCACGTGGATGGACACCTCGCCCACAGCATCGTCCACCCCAGAGCCTGACAGGAGGACAGACAGCCCAGAGAGGAGACACTTCAACTTCTGATGCTCACAAATATGGGCCACTTAACCATTTAAACCCCAGCATCCTCCTTATTGTGGGGGAAGGCTTTCGCAGAAAATAGCAAATCTGCTATTTTCAGCGAAAGCCTCTTCCCTACAATAACAGAAAAACAGAAAAGACACTTAGTTTAGGGCCCTGAGGGACTCTGGCCAACCATATGGGGTTTAACCCTTTCAGACCGGTGTCATTTTTTAGGTTTCTTTGGGCTATTCAAAAATAGCAGATCTACAAGCTCACAGCGCGGCACCGAGTGCCGCGCTGTGAGCTTGTAGAACAGTTTTTTGAAAAAAAATGTCAAGGACCAACCCAAAATGATACGCATTTGGCCGTGGACCCCCATTTCAAAATATTTTGTTCCAGGGACCCCCAGAAGTTGTAACAGAGTTAAAAATGTTCGCTTAAAAAAAAACATATTCAAAGATTTGCACAAGTGTTCAAGATTTTTCCAAAATAGCAGATCTACAAGCTTGTAGCGCGGCACGAGTGCCGCGCTATGAGCTTGTATATCTGCTATTTTTTTAATAGCCCAAAGAAATCTTAAAATGACACACATATGCGTTCCCTGTCTTAAATGGGTTAAGATGCATTAGTGGGACGTTGAGAGACCAACGCATTTCTGTTTCTCCTGAGATACTGCATGTCAGGTCAGAAGAACATGCTGAGATGGATCCAGACATGACGGACAAACCCATTCCTTGGTATGAGTTCTCCAGCATGGCAGGGGATGGTTAGAGAGCAAGGGAAACAGAGGATGGTTAGAGAGGAAGGGAAACAGAGGATGGTTAGAGAGGAAGGGAAACAGAGCTATGCTGGGAGTTCAGTTTCTCAGCTTTGTCAGAAACGACGGGTGATTGATGAGGCACACTCATTGAGAAAACTCCCAATTCTATTTACAGCATTCCTATTCAAAGAAATAAAATAGCAGTTGACTGTGGTTTAAAACCAGTGGTGAAAAAAAAGTACTCACATTTTGTACTTAAGTAAAAGTATCAATACAGCAATATAGAAATACTCTGTCAGGAGTAAAAGTCTGGAATTCAAAATGTACTCGTGTAAAAAGTCCAAAAGTATTTGGCATCGCAATGTACTTAAGGTACCAAAAGTAAAAGTACTCATTATGCAGAATGTCCCATTTCAAATGTTTTAAAATGTATACAAATCTTTTGAAAATAGCAGATCTACAAGCTCACAATGCGTCGCATGGCGACGCATTGTGAGCATTGTAGATCGGCTAATTTCAAATGGCCGAAATGTATATAGGGCTGTAGTGGTTAATGAATGTTTTGTAATAATAATCCATATCTAAAAAGTAACTAGTAACTAAAATTTTCAAATAATTGTAGTGGAGTAAAAGTACAATATTTGCCTCTGAGATGTTACATGGAGTATAGGTAAAAGTATTGGAAATACTCAAGTAAAGTACAAATACCTCAAAATTGTACTTAAGTACAGTACTTCACACCACTGGTTTAAACAAGTCTCCAATTGACGGTTTGCTTTGTCTTTCAGTCTTAGAAGATATTGGACGGCATCTGAGCTACCCCATGTGTGTACCTTCTTTTGCCTAATAAAAATTTCAATCAATCAATGTACCCCCCTCATCCTTGATAGCTCACTTACTGGACCTGTGCCCAAATGTTGATGTTTGGGGCTCATCAGAACCTGGGGTACTTAATGGACCCTTTCCACATAGCAGCCATTTTTGACAGATAAGTGCCAGCTTAAGGTAATAATATTAATTGTGTGTTTCATTTAGGCACAGTAATATATCTAAATGGAACACACCCACAAGTTGTGTTTACTGGTCGAAATGGCTGCTGTGAAAAAGGGTCTATTCCCCCGTTTCTCAACCCTCAGGTCCAGGGACCACCACCAGGGACCCTTTTTGGGTTTTCCAGTGTAGATTGGGGTCCGACAATACAACCTTATCAAATGGGGCACCGTGGCCTAAAAAAGCATTTCAAACTGAGGGGTCCTTGAACCATAAGGTTGAGAATCACACAGGTCTATTCCATGCTGATGTTATAGGGACAGGAAGAAAGGGCCGGGGACGTGCAGAACAGGGCTTTCAAGATAAGCTCCACTCTTTTGTCTGGGAGAGAGGTGTCACAAGAGTCTGTCTGTCTGGGCAGAAGAAGAAGCAATCTGTCCTAAGTGTGATAGAAGAGAAGATTTGTGTCAAATTATTATGACTGATTTCCATTTTCCGTTTGAATTGGTCTTTTTGTGTTTATTTTCAGTTTTGATTGGTCTTTTTGCTCTGTCAATGGTATCTGCGGCAACTAACAGAAGCCTGTACTCAGTTCATCTCCAATGCTGCCAAGGAATTAGGACACTTGTACAAACTGAGGGTAGTGTACTGTGTGAGCGTGTGCGTGTGTGTGTGTGTGTGTGTGTGTGTGTGTGTGTGTGTGTGTGTGTGCACGCGTGTGCGTGCGTGTGTGTGTATTATGTAAGTGTATGTACATATGTACACTACAAAATCAATAAGTATCAGTTTATCAGACAGTGTAAAAATGGACCCCTATCGATCTCCCAGAGTTACACTCACAGTGCAGGTCCTTAATTCCATGTACAGTACGTGTGTTTGAGAGAGAGTGAGAGTTTTTTGACACCAACATAATTGGGATGCTAGGGTGAAAGTGGTTAGGCATGTCCCATGCACCTTGTGGGAACACTGGTCATCTTCCTAAACAGGGCAGCACTCATCCATCTGGCCTTGCCTGTTACTTTGATGTCAGATGAGAAACTGAAAATGCTACTGGCAAAGAGAAAGTAAGATGCTGCCAAGGAAAGGCAAGAGTTTTTTTTTGTCTCTCCAATATACACAAAGGTGTATAGAACTCATGTTACCAATCTTTAGCATAAGGCATAAATGCCATACTCATAGATTCTGTACGTTTTGCTATTTTTGAATTTTATTCCTGAACATTTTGGACATATGAGGTTTCCACCCGATAGACAATAATAAATAATAATTGCGAACGCAGCGGAAGGAGGCGCTCCTTCGCAAGTGGAGCTTACTATGACACCGTGCTCGGCTTGTGTGTCCGCGTCTCTGTGTGCAGTATTGTGTGCACTGCCTGTGTGCAAGTAAATGTCCAATATAGACGTACCATACATCAAATGAAAGGTCTTTGAAAACTGAACACACCTGTCAAGGTTGCGTTTAAGCCCGCCCCTTCCCCCGGAAGCCACGCCCCGGAGAAGGCTCCTAAAAACTCTCCATTGAAACCCCATGTTAAATGAAAAGTGCCCGAATCGCTCCGAAACCTTTTCTACCCCCCCTAAGTGGGGGTCTACGAACAAATACTTCGGGCTCGGATTTTGGCTCCGCCCCCCGGAAGTGGGTGAAACAGGCACTTCAAACACTTTGTTGAATTGTTCAAAAACATTCAAAGTAATTTTTTTGTGAATTTGTTTTTTTCTAAGATGCTCCTTTTAACGCAGATTTTTTTTGTATTTTTTATATATTTTTTTATTTGTCACTTTTTTTAAAAATAATATTTGTTCATTATTTTTATTTTTTTTGGCGTTCGCTTCCCGCGTTCGCGCGTCTTACTTGTATATATTAAATAATGTGTTTGAAAGGCACAACTTCCCTAATAATGTCTAGTTCTAAACCACTAGAGTCTAGTTCTAAACCACTCTCCATCAGAGCAGAGTCTTTGTCAGTTAAAATGAGATGCCCTGAGACACTGAAACTACAGGGAGATAAAAGCCAAATTCAAAAGAAAGTTTGTATTCAGTTTCATCTGCATCCCATGTGTCAAATGAACAGCATGAGGATGTGAAGAGAGGCCGGCGGCAGAGAGACAAGAAAGAGTCAAATCCTTTGATGCTGATCTACAAGGACAGGCGGCATGACCACCTGACACTGACACTCTGGGGCACACTTCTGATTGGAGGAATCTGTTAAGAGGGAGGGGCCACCGCTTGTTGTCACCACGTTGGGGGGAGGGCTACCCTGCACTTGGGAGATGTGTGTGTACGTTCCAGTGTGTGTGTGTGTGTGTGTGTGTGTGTGTGTGTGTGTGTGTGTGTGTGTGTGTGTGTGTGTTTGCATGTACAGTATATGCACTGAAGGCCAAAACAAGGACAGGGATCCCTCCCAGACAATGTGAGCGAACTGTCACCATCATCATCATTATAAAAAATTATACATAATTATAATTAGGGCTGTGAATCTTCTGCTATCTCACGATTCAATTGCGATTCTTGGGGGTCACGATACAATTCCGATTCTCGATTCAAAAACGTTTTTTTTTCAATTCAAAAACGTTTTTTTTTTCGATTCAAAACGATTCTCGATTAAAATACGTTTTTTTTTCGATTCAAAATAGTTTTTTCCCCCCGATTCAGCCCAGAACTTGCAACTTCTCAAACATTTCATTATACAAAAATAAAAAAATAATAATTCAAAAAATTCTAATAATTATATATTTTTTGAGAATCGATTCTGAATCGTCCAACATGAGAATCGCGATTCGTATTCGAATCGATTTTTCCCCCACACCCCTAATTATAATGGCTGTAGCATTTAGAAAGGGCATAACATCTGCAAAATAATTTCCTCTGATGCAGTGATGTTACTAAAGACAGCAAGTCCCTCTGCGTCTGGTTCAGTGACAGTAGACAATTGCGCTCGCTCGCTCGCTCACTCACTCACTCGCTCACTCACTCACTCACTCACATACACACTCACTCACAAGTGGACTTGGCCCTGAGGCCTCCTTTCGTGACATCATGCTTGATCCAGAATCCTCCAGGCTCTAATGCCCGAGTATTCTCTGTGCCTGATGTCTGCAGATCATGCCTTATTGCTCTCTGGTCTCTCATACATACTGTGAAGGGGGTATGTATACGGCGCAGCAGCGCACATACAGACATCAGTGTGTATATATTGCATGCATGAATGCATTAAGTCTATGCTCTGCGCGTTGTAGTATGGGTGTGCACTGTAGTAGCAGGAAAGAAAGAAGAAGAAGAAGAGGGCATACTTGAGACAGAGAGAAGAGCCTGTGAGAGAGAGAAGGAGCGAGAGAGAGAGAGAGAGAGAGGCTGAGAGACAGCTGTACACTATGTTTGTTTATAGGGATGAGTCTGAGCAGGCAGGGTAGTCTCAGGATGCATAATGGTTGGGTGTGTAGGGTGAAGGGAGGAGGGCTTTTGTCTGGAGGCCCTCTGGGAGCCCCCAGGGTCTCTCAGGCTCCAAGCCTGAGGTCCACATACCCTTGTCTGGGTACACATCCTCACTACTGGTGAACCTCAAGCCCTTCCCGCCGAACACTGGCCCACAAAAAGGGGCAGAGGCAGAGAGAAGAGACAGAGAGAGAGAAGGGACAGTAGAGAAAATACTGTAGTAGAGACACATAGAAATATGAAGGAGCGAAGACGTTGAAATGAGATACAAGACGAGCTGGAAATAAAAAATGAACAAAACTCAGTTTTAAAAGTGAAAGTGAACCCACAGGCATTATTCCTCTGTTGCATAACTGTTTTTTTCATTCTCTTTTATAAAAACAAATACAGACGTCTGACACAGTGTTTAAATGTTCCCTGAGCCACAATGGTATTAATTCTGTTCTGTTAAAATGTTAAACATCATAAATAAAATAGCATTTCTACTCATGTTGCTAAGGGACATATGTCAGCGCTCACACAGAAAGAGATGATGGCTGTTATGCAGCCTTCTGATGAGAGGACACAAAGAAAAAGACAGAAGCAGAGACAAACAAGATGGGGTCTAATAACAGAGTGACTCCCATGTGCATCTCAGACCTCATAATGATCAGTCAGTCATCTAGCTTATCTCTGACGTATGACTTCATAATTGGGCAATTTTCTGTCCAATTCGACCGCCTCTGACCAGTGTTGATTTTGACAGCAAATTTTTATTTAGTTTTAGTCATAGTCTTTTGAATAAAATTCCATTTAGTTTTAGTCATATTTTAGTCATCTGAAATGTTTTAGTCTAGTTTCGTCGACTAAATATCATAAGATTATAGTCGACTAAATCTACAGTTGATTTAGTCGACTATAATGTATGTTGGTGGTGCCTTGATGGCTTTGTAATGGCTGATTTAACACTTGGTTGCATGCTGAAAATAGGCGATCTACAAGCTCTGCGACGCGTTGTGAACTTGTAGATCTGCTATTTTCAGAGCGTAACACCCGAGCGCAACCAAACATAAAATGACTTGTCTTTTAGTTCTACTGGATCTCTTCTCCACTCGTCCCTCACTAACATTTTAGTCTAGTTTTTATTTGTTGACGAAATTGTGGTTATATTTAGTCTTAGTTTTAGTCATCATAGCCTAGTTTTTATTTTGTTTTTATTTTGTTTTCGTCAGTGAAAAAAGGTTCGACCAACATTTTTCGTCGACAAAATCAGCACTGCCTCTGAGAATATTTCAAAAAAGATAAAATGTAAAAAAAAACAAGAGTGGGTGGACTGGGGGGTATTTAATTATTTCAAATGGCTAGACGGACAGCTCATGTAAAAGATTATTAGTGTTTCCGGAGGCTGGCTAACTGGAGACTCAATATTTATGAGTGTATGTGAAATAAAATAGTACCACCCAGAGCCACTGCTTTCTGCTCTATAAAGCATGTGAGGTATTTTCAGGAAATACAGTCGGACATGTGGGGAATCCTTAACCGAACAGAGACATGTGGGGAATCCTTAACTGAATAGGACATGTGGGGAATCCTTAACTGAACAGAGACATGTGGGGAATCCTTAACTGAACAGAGACATGTGGGGAATCCTTAACTGAACAGAGACATGTGGGGAATCCTTAACCGAACAGAGACATGTGGGGAATCCTTAACTGAACACAGGCATGGTGGGAGACGCTGGAGTCGCACAGGCTTCGAATGCTATCAATGCATTGAATGGGAGATTATCACGTTTTATCAGACCATTGAATGGGCGAGTAGGCGATATACTGACCTACCCGCGATTTATCAGACCATTCATGGGGCGTAATCAAGAGCTACTGACCTACTCGGAGGCGGAGCAGTCCCCACAACAAGATTTACGATTCTGTGCCTATCGGGGACGGCAACTCGCTCGGTGGTGCCTCACGTGGTTCCAGTTTGCCTGAGACTGCGCGCCTCCGTCATGGTCCGAAACCAAAACCAAAACTGGACTTTTTAAGTCATCTCCGTCGGTAGGTCAGTATGTCCTGATAACACCCAATGAATGGTCTGATAAATCGCGGGTAGGTCAGTATGTCGCCTACTTTGCCCATTCAATGGTCTGATAAAAGGTGATAATGTCCCAGTCAATGCATTGATAGCATCCGAATGGGGTGTAACTGAACACAGACATGGTGGGAGGGAGACGCTGGAGTCGCCTCTCAAAGAGCACACAGAGCAAATATTCAGAACAATGCAGGAAGAAAAGTCAAACTGTGAGCAATAAGGTTTACAGTCAACAAATGAAGACATCCAAAGCAGAGATTGATATGAGGGTCTTGAGAAAAAAAGGCAGAAAAAAAAGGGAGGTTGGAAAGAGAGAGAGAAAGAGAGGGGTCGGACGAAAGACTGTTAGGTTACCTTGTGCGTTCTGTGACTGGACAAAGGTCTTTATGAGTTTGTCTGTGGCCTGGGTGTAGAGGGACAGGGCGTAGTGCAGCGACAGGAGATCAGGACTCTTCTCTAGGAAAGTCTTCTTCAGACCCACACCACCAGCATGGAAGTATATCTGCGACGGAGAACGGTCAGGTCAGACAGGGAGAAAATAGATCACTTCTACAGTAACATCGGTTTAGAATATTGTAACTTAGTAGCACACAGTGCAGGATGACAGCACACTTTTTAACGATTTCTCTCCTAATAAAGTTGTTTATTTTGTTTTTTGTTGTAAAGCGACTTTGGGTACTAAGAAAAGCGCTATAAAAAAGTGATGTTTTATCATTATTATTATTACCTAATGCACATGCATGCGAGTACAAATAGCATTCAATTATGAATTACTAGAAGTTCGGCCCGCTACGCGGGCCTCCAGACAAAAGCCCTCCTCCCTTCACCCTATACACCCAACCATTATGCATCCTGAGACTACCCTGCCTGCTCAGACTCATCCCTATAAACAAACATAGTGTACAGCTGTCTCTCAGCCCCCCCCCCAAAAGAAAATATCGTTTGGGGGTACAAAATCATGGGATAAAAAAAATAAAAAAAAATACCCAGAGGGTCCGCCCCCTCCCCCCCCCCCTTAGGGGTCCCGGAAAACTGTAAAGCCACAGCCACGCATGCAAAATGTTGCACATGAACTCTGCAGCCGCACTGAGCCGCTCCAACACAAACACTCTGACATTAAGCTTCACACAACAAACATCAGCAGCACACACAATGACAAACAAATTACGTCCGCGCAAAAATAAGCGAGGGCTCGCTTATTTTGGGGTTCAAAAATCGTGGGATAAAAATTTCCCCCAAAAAAGTTTAAATTTTTTTAAATAATTTTACTCCCAGGGGGTCCGCGGACCCCCTGGGAGTCTTGGGACCCCCACGAAACATCGCGGACCCCCGTGAAACATCGCGGACCTCATCGGCTGTTTTTTTTTTTTCATGAAGAAATTTCCCCCAAAAAAGTTTTTAATTTGTTTAAAATAATTTTACTCCCAGGGGGTCCGCGGACCCCCTGGGAGTCTTGGGACCCCCACGAAACATCGCGGACCCCCGTGAAACATCGCGGACCTCATCGGCTGTTTTTTTTTTTTCATGAAGAAATTTCCCCCAAAAAAGTTTTTAATTTGTTTAAAATAATTTTACTCCCAGGGGGTCCGCGGACCCCCTGGGAGTCTTGGGACCCCCACGAAACATCGCGGACCCCCGTGAAACATCGCGGACCCCATCGGCTGGTTTTTTTTTTTCATGAAGAAATGTCCCCCAAAAAAGTTTGTTAATTTTTTTTAATAATTTTGTCTTGGGACCCCCGCGAGACATCGCGGACCCCCGTGAAACATCGCGGACCCCATCGGCTGTTTTTTTTTTTCCATGAAGAATGATCGTTTTTCCCCTTCAGCCAATTGCAGTGCATTTTTGCCACCTCCGCGACTAATGTGACGCAACGGGACTTTTGAGATGGCCATGCCCAAAATAGGTTGCCTTATTCGGATACATGCGTGTGACTGCCCGCCCCTGCCGGTTCTCTGAATTTTTATTTTTAAATCGGCTCTGTCATGATTAATTGACCACATATATGAAGTGAAACAACTACATTCTATCCAAACGATATCTTATAAGTAAAGTCCGTGCCTCAAAGAAGAAGTTTGAGAGGTTTTTGAAGTTCTAAAACAGCGGAGAAAAGTGCGGAGAAAACTGCCCACAGAAACAATGGCTGCCGTTCGTGTTTGGTCGGCTGCACTGAGGCTGCACTCGGATCCATTCGGGCTCACTCGAACTCGCCACCTGATTGGCCAACTTTTGCTGTCAATCACACATGGGCCGTCGGAGAGTGAGGTTGGGTTGCCATGTCCAGGTGTTGTAAGCGTGTCCACGCATGCGCAGTGCGCAGCTGCTGTGCGTCCACGCATGCGCAGTGCGCAGTGCGCAGCTCTGTGTAGCTCTGTGTTTTTTCATGAAGCTGGTTGCTTGTTGCTCACGCACAATCTGGCAACACCGGTGAAAGACGACACCGGTGAAAGACGAATGGCACAGAGAAAGGAGAAAGTGCTAGTCCACGCATGCGCAGTGCGCAGTTTTTTATTACCAAGTACCACCAATTACCAATTACTCTCGCGCATGCACCTTATCTCGGATTGTATAGATAGATATCAATACATATGAATTACAATAAATCTACACATGGAAACAAGCCCCTCTGGCTTTTTGTGTTATCCTTTTAGCATCATTGTAAAATCATACCACTGTAATATTTGTACAGTGGTATTCAATCAATCAATCAATCAAACAAACAAACAAACAAACAAACAAACATGTGAGCAGAATATAGCCTTGTAACAAGTGGCAAAGGGTACAATTCTGCAATATATATTTGTAGCCTACATTTTTGTATTGCTGAATGTGGTAGAAATGTTTGACCAGAGATGTGATTTCAAATAGCAAATTTCATTTACTTAAACTACTGTAGACTATCAGAGCGCTGACAAGCTCAACAGATGGACTACAAAGTATTAGTATGGGCCATTCATTTGTGTGTCTGCCTTGAGTTTTGGATCCCATCTCCTGGAGAGAGCATCATTTACTGTAACTCCTATGCACCTGTTTCCTAGGCTGTGTGTTTTCCACTTCCTGTCGATTTGATCCAATGAAATCAAATGAAACTGGTCAGATGACCAATGATATCCAATGAAGTGGAAAACACACAGGAAGTGGAAAACACACAGCCTAGGAAACAGGTGAATAGCCCGAGGGGACAGTCAAGCTGAACGTGTTCACTGGCAGAGGCTGTGTCCGAATTCAGTCAGTCACTACTCCCTATATACAGGGAGTCAGATGTAGAAGACCACATTTCCAGGGTGACATTATTACGACCAAACAACGGAGCACTGCAGGTAGACTTTATTGCGGTCACACCAAGTCGCACTGTCAATAAGTGACTACACCCCTGCACATTATTGACATTCAACACTTATCTGGTGTGCAATTCAGTGGTTTTGAAAAGTGGCACAGCTGACAGTGGCCGTGATTAGGTATTCTGTTTCCGCAATCACTCCTTTAACATCCTGTACAGGAGTTTGTGCCATTTGGCAGGGGGCATTACCAATTTCCATCCACTTAAATTAGGTCTTAAAATTACAGCCAGAGGCGTCCCTAGGTCTCTACTAAGTTGGGGGCTTAGGTTAGGGTTATAGATATATTTAATTTATTCATTTTTTTAATTTTTATTGGTGGCTTTGGATAAAACATTGGTGGCTATAGCCACCGAAGCCCCCGCGTAACGACGCCACTGATTACAGCATTACAAAGCCATGCTATCAAAAGGCTGTTTCCTCGGTGTTAGGCATGGCATCAAACCAAAGTTATTTAAATAGACATGAAACATGTGAATTGGCTACTAAAATGAGAGCCTTGCACAAACATCACAAACACTCCTACTTCTCTGATAGTAGTGGCTTATCATAGCAGTATATCTAGTGCCAAGTCTATGTGGGTGTATAAGTACATGAGTTGTACAACGGTGCAATGGTTTGTACCTTAATGGTGTCCAGTGCAAGCTCAATCACAGCGCACTGTTTAGGAGACAGGGCTTTGGCTTCCTCACGGACCATGTGCTCCTGAGGACAGAGAAGGCTTTTTTAAATACACACACACACACACACACACACACACACACACACACACACACACACACACACACACACACACACACACACACACACACACACACACACACACACACACACACACACACACAGAGAGTACGCTACCTTCAGTTTGGACAAGTGTCCTAATTCCTTGGCAGCATTGAAGATGAGCTGAGTACCCTAGAGGTGGAAAGGAGCGAGCGGAGCAGAAAAGAGACAGAAGAAGGAGGATGGGGTTGGAGGGTGGAGAGTACAGGAGAAAGGTAAACAGAGAGGGAGAATAATGTCATTGTTATCATGAGAACACAGGGTGGCAGTAAAGGGTTTAATGTCACACTGAAGACAGTGACAGCTCCGACATGCAAACAATCACACACCTTATGGGTGCGTTCGGAAATTGCGCACCGGAGCGCACTCGCCTATTAGTTTGTATTGGCCAGTGCGCTCAGTGCTGTATTTCCGAACGCACCCTATGAGTGAGCTTATCTAAGCCTAGAAAGCCTTTTGCCTGAAGCACTGTTAAGACTGTCCATCCATCCATCCATCCATCCATCCATCCATCCATCCATCCATCCATCCACACACACACACACACACACACACACACACACACACACACACACACACACACACACACACACACACACACACACACACACACACACACACACACACACACACACACACACACACACACACACACACACACACACACACACACGGATCTGGGAAGATAAAATAAAGTGTATGCTCTCAAAACGAAGAGACGAGACACACACAGAGAGAGTACGGTACAAAGAGGAGGTACAGTAAGACAGGACACATCAATCTAGAGGGGTTTTGTCCTTACATCACTGTGAGAAGCACTCTTCAGCCTCCCCTGAAAAGACAGGACATGGTTAATACATGAGGAAGTGTTCCAGTCCCTTCTGCTCTGATTGGCTGGTAGCTGAGCAACACTCGTTCTCATTGGTCAAATGGGTAAATGTCATAACTTGCCACTTTGAGCCATGTGAACACAATTTGGAGACACTCACCGGCACTGCTGGAAACATATACATCCAAAACTATTCTATTAGCTAAAGCTAAATTAAACTCTTCCAGTTTGATCACCTTTTATTTTGTGTTCACAAAATGACCAAACCTCCAAAATATGTTTGGATATATGTGGATAAATAATTGTTTTAGTTATGATCGGATATTAACATATCAATAAGTAAATAAAATAACATTATTTTAATCTATTGCCTCTGACATATAACATTACTAATACATTAAAGTCAGAAGATGGAGATATCTACTTTGAGATAGGGCCAAAGTCATATAAGGTAAAGCAGAGAAGCCATAACTCAGAGAGAGATATTAAAATGAAATATTTTACAATTGTTACAAGATTATACATTGCTTAAGATGGTTAAAGTTGAACAAAGACAAGTTTCTGCTAAAGCAGAACACTATGTTAAATGCAGCATCCCAACAAAGCCTTATCCGCTTCTGTCCATCAGAAGCACAGTGCTTCCAACGTGACACGTGGCCAGAAATTACAATAGGCTCTATGCACAGCAGCAGCCATATTGTGAAGACATTCACAGGTGTTACCAATGATACTAATGAAGGCTCTGTTCTAGGCCTGTCCCCGACTAAGGATTTGTATAGTCGAATCTGATTGGCGACTAATTGCCAATAGTGGACTGGCAGTCGACTAAGGACACACCCACAAAAAAATGATTAGACTGAGATTGGCAGTCGAATCAGTCTGATTCGACGGCCAATCTCTCAGTCAAATCATGCAAAAAATATGCTATGCAATAGAGGAACATTCCATTTGGGCTGTAGGGGTGCTTAGTGTCTGATTTAACATAATACTATTGGTTTCTCCCAATAAATCATGATGTATATCCTATTTTTGGCAAACTATTAGTTAATTAATATAAAAAACTAAGCCAATCTCTCAGTCAAATAATAATATATATATATATTTTTTTTAAATAATTCGACTAAGAGATTGGTAGTCGACTCAGACACCCCTCGACTAATTAGTCGACTATTCGAATACTAGAGGTCAGGCCTACTCTGTTCCATTCTGGTCAAACAGAATCAGGGTGCTAATATTATGTATGTTGACTCACTGGGAACACTGCTACACCTGTGGGACAAAATGGTTCCTTAAGAGGTTTCCAAATGGCCCCTTACGGGTGTGTAACTCTGAGAGTGTACAAATGTAACCATTTGGTTACATTTGCACACTCTCAGAGTTATGGGGGTCGTGGAAATTGAAAAATCTGAGAACCACTGTGCTACACGAAATGGAACAGAGCCTTCATTAGTATCATTGGTAACACCTGTGAAGGAAGTGAAAATATGGCTGCTGTGCATAGAGCCTATTGTCATTATAGAAACAGAACATGGAACCAAACCATGACAGACCGACATGACAGGCCTGCAGAGACACATAGTAGTACATAGTACAGTACAGTATAGTGTAGTACAGTATACTGAGAGAAGACTGCAGTGTTGAAATAGATTAGATGCAAGCAACAAACCCACACTGGGGGGGGGGGGGACTTCAAACGGGGAAGGGGGGGGGATAAGGTGGGGGTCAATGGGGGAACAGTTCAGAGGGGGGGGGGGGTGGACAAAGGGACACTAGGACACCAGATACCAAGCCATCAAGAGGCCAAATTCACCCCGCTTGAGTCCCGGGGAGGGCACAATGCAAGAGAAGAAGAAGAAACAAGGCAACACCAGGCGTATGAGGAGGGAGTACCACTTCCTGATTTAGGAAGACAAATAGCATAAGGGCGTCTGATTGGTGGTGTTTCTAAGGGGTAGTTGGGACCTGTAAGACCCAGTCAGGAATGCACCATGCTTCTGTCTCCTCAAGGACAGAGAGGAGAGGAGAGGAGAGGAGAGGAGAGGAGAGGAGAGGAGAGGAGAGGAGAGGAGAGGAGAGGAGAAACAGGACAGTTGGTTTTGGAGAGAAAAAGAGGGATGGGGGGTTGGGGTTCTCATGGAGGGCAGAACAGGGGAGATTGCAGCCACATATAGCAGAGGACCGACCACCGCAGACGGACAGACAGACACACACGCAGGAGTGCCGTACTTACAATCATCTGTGGAGGGAGAGCGTGGGAGCAGGATGTAATAATAACGACAACAAACCAGAGAAAAGGGTCAGTCAAGCTGCAAAGAGCCCCACATCAGTCAAAAACAAAAGGGTTTGGAGGGACACAGAGCTACTGTAATTGTTAAGAGAGACTTCTTAAAAAACCTAGAGTAGATGCAGTAAGTGAAGCATGGAAGAGAGTGTCTTTGGTTTCTTCACAAAGCGGGAAATGGCTGTTCAGATAATTATGTCTTGCAGGAATTGAATACATTTGTTGCTACTGTTACTGTGTGTGTGTATTCCTGTTTAATTTCTCTATTCTTTTGCTATTTGACACTGTCGACAGACACATTTGCTGGAATAAAACAGCTTTCAGGCTAATCAGAGACCTAAGAGGGTCAATACTGGCAACACAATTCCCTTCCCCTTCAGAATGATATGAGGCTCTTTCTTATAAAAAAAATGAAATAAATAAATAAACCCAAATAAGAACAGATATATATAATTACACAACAAAGAAAAAGAAAACAAGAGGCTGCTTTCCAAAATGTATGTATTTATACTTCATAAGGAGAGGAATCCTGGGGCAAAAGATTTCACTCATTAATTTGTAAACAAATAGCTTGCAATTGGAAGGATCTCTAAGTATAATTAGAATGTGACATGTTGGAGAGCAGCATGAGCTGGGGTTCAAATGAAATGGTGCACTCCTTTTTTTCCCTCCTCTTTCTGTCGAAATTAGAAGGATTTCACCTGGATTTCTGCTCGATCAACGGACACGTATTATAGCTAGGCGGTAACACTGTGGCAGAGTCGTGTCAATTTGATGACAACGCTGTGCACATTTCCTCAGACATCTCTCAAAAGGAGGAGGCCATCTTGAATTTCAATACACACAAAATGTCTGCCTTTTCATTTCCTTCCCCCCCTCCTCCATCTCTCCATGCTTTTCTTTGATGCCGCGCTGGCAGTTGGATGTGAGTGTAAACGCTCTGTGTGTGTGTGTGTGTGTGTGTGTGTGTGTGTGTGTGTGTGTGTGTGTGTGTGTGTGTGTGTGTGTGTGTGTGTGTGTGCGTGTGTGTGTGTGTGTGTGACATGGTTTCCTGCTAACTAATGCTGTGGTTGTCATCAGCAGCACAGATGAAATATTCATCCTGTCTCTTTACTTCATGTAGTGCAGCACAGCAATTCTCTGCTCACTAAAAATAAACCGCAAATCCATCCTGAGTCACAACCCATCCTCAGGCTCTGAGTATTTATACATGTGTGTGAGGGTTAATTCTACTCATTAATATCTACGTATATTGAATATACATATATATATATATATATATTTTTTTTTTCTTTTTAAATAATGATCAAAGAAAGCTCATTACACCTTTACATGCAACAAGCCTTCTTTGACAACCTGACACTCAGTCCCTATAGTGACACACAAATATACAGGCCTCGGATATGTTTGTGGACAAATAGTCCATAAATGTGCCATTAGTGGTTTGGCCTTTCAAAGAAAAAGGCCAAACAGCTGCAATTCTCGTTGTGTTCTCTGCTGTGGCAGGTATAGCCTGTTCATGAAATGTCAACTTTTGTGTGAGTGTGTGAGTGTGTGTGTGTGTGTGTGTGTGTGTGTGTGTGTGTGTGTGTGTGTGTGTGTGTGTGTGTGTGTGTGTGTGTGTGTGTGTGTGTGTGTGTGTGTATGTGTGTGTGTGTGTGTGTGTGTGTGTGTGTGTGTGTGTGTGTGTGTGCGTGTGTGCGTGCGTGCGTGCCTGCCTGCCTGTATATTTTACACGTGTACTAATGCACACGTGTTCATTCATACGACAAGGCGCTCTCACCGTTTGATCCGT
Source organism: Gymnoscopelus braueri (assembly GCF_963280865.1). Lineage (NCBI taxonomy): Eukaryota > Metazoa > Chordata > Actinopteri > Myctophiformes > Myctophidae > Gymnoscopelus > Gymnoscopelus braueri. The sequence goes on along the minus strand of NC_137607.1, from coordinate 53,063,532 downwards.
GAGTGGGGGCAGAACAATGGTCTTCTCCATGGTGTTCATCACCAACTTCCACAGCTCTTTCAGCACGCGCTTCAGCACCGTCTTCTCACAGATCTTTGCAAACAGTGTCAGGCTGGCAGAGGGGAGGAAAGGGGGGGGGCAATGAATAATTAGCAACAGACACGGGCACTGTTCTGCTGCCAAGAGAAGACTACAACAGCAAAATGTAGATACTGAGGATGCAGAGCGAGCTGGAAGAAATAAGAGGGGCGAACATGAAAGAGAGAGAGAAAGGGAGAGAGAGGAAGAGAGAGAGAGAGAGAGAGAGAGAGAGAGAGAGAGAGAGAGAGAGAGAGAGAGAGAGAGAGAGAGAGAGAGAGAGAGAGAGAGAGAGAGAGACAGACAAATACGAGAAATGTACTATAAAGTCCCTCGTGCATAGAAAGCGATGCCAGAAAGCAGAGCCCAGAAAAACGCTCAGTTAAAATGGCAGATGGCCTCACTTGCTGTCCAGGAACTCCATGATGGGCTGCAGGACATTGTCGGCGTCCTGGGCCACGCTGCTGGCATTGCCCACGTTGGCGGTGCCCTTCACATGGGCCAAGATGTCGCCCATTTGCTTCACGCTCTCCTCAATGTGAGGTTGGAAACTACGGGGGAACAAAACACAACATGGCACAGTTTAGTTTGTTGCTGTGGAAGCCAACAACCACCTAAAGCAGAGTTAAATTAACATTGGGGGATTTTACTGTGTAGGTCAGAATGTTTTGTGTTCTCAGTTGTCAGAAGGTGCCAGGTTTGGTATAGCCACCATGTTTTTTTGACAGCCACTAGCACTGTGTTAGTATATTATGCTGAGTTGTAAAGTTGCATTTGTTATATTACTACTCTGGAACGATGCAAGTTGGGAACGATGAAAGTTTGGAATGCATGCCACACCCTGTTATGCAATAACCATTGTACCCATTGTCAGAGTACCCGTTTTACCTGTACCTGTGTCCCTTGATGCCCATATAAGGAGATCTCTGTATGTGTCTGTCCTTTTATGCCCATATATGGAGATAAGTATGTCATGATGTCATCAGTATATGCCTAATATATGGGCATAAACTGGGCACATCAGTCGGATCAGCGGTTCTGGACAATCGGCGATTCGAACTGACTTTGCCCCGGGTCCTCGGCAACACAAGTGCCGAGTTTGAAGAGGAATGGTCCGTTGCTTCTTGAGATGTGCGAAGGACAGATAGATAATTTACAGAAGGATAGAAGATGCATGTTAGCCAGGGGTCAGTAGTAGCTCAGGAGATAGAGCGGTCACCTGGGAATTGGACGGCTCCCAATTAAATCACAGCTCCTCCTGGCATTGTGTCAAAGTGTCCTTGAGCCTTAACTGCTCCCTGGGTGCTGCCCACTGCTCCTAACAGTTACGTCTGAGCTATACTTAGCTGCGCGCTGGTGTCACACACCAATAATAGCTGATTGACAAGCACAACGCGTCACAGCTAGGCTTAACGGTGCATGACATGATGCACAGCCAAGTATAGAGTACCGATGTCCTGACGTCACTTGTTCATCCCGGAGAATAACATTGGGTCATATTAGAATCGTCTCATATAAGAATTGTGGTCCAAAAATAAACAAACTGTCTCGGCGATATTGTCAGGGAGGTGGCTCTGTATCGTTTATGATAGTCAGTCACTCATATTTGATACAGTCTGTTTCTGGCAAAAAATTAACTAATTCGGCGGAGCGTTTTCTCGTCTAGTCTAGTCAATTCGCCGGGATCATTTGTTTATTTTTGGAACACATTTCTTATTTGACGCGATATTAAAGACGTCTATGGGAATTCAGAATGGGGGGCGGGGGGGACCACGACCCAGGTAGGATGCGTAAATTACGTCAGACTTCGGTGCTCTATAGAAGCAGACATTAGGGTGGCTTAAATGCAGAGGGTGAATTCCAGGTGGGTCCAAATGTTCTTGCCCGATGAAACTTTCCCTTTTGTGTTATGAGGCTTCTAAAATGGCTCAGCTGTTGCCTTGCTCATCTGCAAAATAAATTATTACTTTTTTCACTTGAAGACGGAGTGCTCAGTATTCTTTCCCTACAGTCTGCCTCACCACAAGCAGAACTTTGGGTTCCTTTGCATCTATTCCTATACCTGTTCCACTGAAGAGCACCTGTTTTGAGCTGATTGAACCCAGGCAGCGCTACCTTTTGTTTTGTTTTAAGCTTCTAAAATGGATGTCATGATTTGAGTTAGTATATACCTACAGTGCTTTGGACTCCTAATGTGTTATTTCTCTGGCTCTGTACCATTGTGCAAACAAAGTGTTCTCAGGAATTAATTAAAATGGCAGAAAGAGGTGACAGGGAGCTATTAAGGGAGCTGGGGCTCCATATCTTTTTATATGGTTTTGTTATTGGCAGTACAGTGGAACCACAGAGAGAGGAAAGAATGTGGGAAGAGATTTATTTCTGTGAAGCATAAGTCAAAGGAGGTCTCCATCTGCTGACCACTAATGACCATTCATCTCCTCACATACTGTAGTGTGGGGAAGGCCCAGCCAAGAATCTGTTTTTTGTGTGTGTGTGTGTGTGTGTGTGTGTGTGTGTGTGTGTGTGTGTGTGTGTGTGTGTGTGTGTGTGTGTGTGTGTGTGTGTGTGTGTGTGTGTGTGTGTGTGTGTGTGTGTGTGTGTGTACCTGACAGCAAAGACCCTGCTGAGATCATCCATGACGTTGTTGAGTTTAACCTGCAGGCCCTTCAGGATGTCACTGGCCTCCACACACAGCTGAAGCACACACACGTTTAACACAGTTAAGTTTGTCTGGCAGAGCACACAAGCAGAGGGACTGCTCTCACTGCACTCACACCAAAAGTGATTCTATCGCTGTGTGTCGTAGGGCATTCACGAATAGTGATTTTTAGCATTCGACTTATAAGTATTCGAATATTCGATTAATCGATAAAAAAAAAAAAAAAGTTTTGGCCAATGGCATTGACGACTCGACTCAAGGAATGCGCGTCGACATCAGGCTCCTCGCCCGACGCGCCGACTTTTAGGGGACAGCCCTAGGCACAACCTCACATACAGTATGAAATGATTTGACAACAATCAACCATGAATGGATTAGGAAAACTACCAACACCAGAGCTCACAGCTGCGTGTCTGCTGTAGAAAAGCCACTGAAAAAAGGTGGCCGAATATTCGATTATTCTGTTAATGCCCTGTCGTCAAAACCTAAAAAGCGACAAGATTACTTGTCGTTGCATCCAGCATTATTTTTGAGTAAGTAGTAAGCAGCTTGTGTGGAAGCGATCTATTACATACTTATTTAGTTCAACCAAAAAATAAATATTCTGATAGGCGAGAAATCAACCATTCTGTTGTGCCATATTGATTTAATTCACATTAAGCACGCAGTGTAGGAGTATATCATTTGAATATTCCCGCTGTCAAAGTGTATAGGGCAGGCTACAATGCATGTTGAGTTCTATATCCTTTACCATGATCCTATCTGAACCCAGCACCCCAACAGGTGATGTGCATATTCATATAAGCCAGTGCAGACGTGTCTGTCTCTGGTGGTTCTCAAGTACGCTACAATGGTAGTTTCTCTGTAAATTATCTATATTTCACCTATATGCTGCTGAGGACTCCTTGCTGTGCAACATTTCTGTCTCATTATGAACTTATGAACTGACTATGATTTTTTATTATTTTTATTATTGTAGTATTTTAATATTCTATTTTTAAACTAGGAGTATTTAGATTATAGTAAGCCAGTGGAAACGGAATTTCGTTCAATTATGCATTTCATGTATTGTTGAATGACAATAAAGCTATCTATCCATCATCTATAGTGCAACCAAAAATAGCTTCTGTTCTGATAACATTTTAGGCGAGAAATGAGCCATGTATTAACACATTGACTGCCAGAGTTTATTCATAATGTACTCACCCCTGTGACACACACAGTGTTTTTTTTTGTTGTTATTTTGTAATTTTTCATTCAAATAGTTTGTCTGGCTGCGGTTTTAAACAGATACGACAGATCGACCAGCAGAGAGCAGCAGATTGACACCTCGATCACTCGCTGACTCGCTCGACCCCCCCCAAACAGGCTCAAACAGTCCATACGTCATAACCGGATGTGACGTTTTCGCAGATCGGCGATCGGCCTTCAGTTCGATGTGATACACGACGACGATGGCTGTTCGTCATCCAGACTAAAGAAAATAGAACTAGAGCTCTCCGTTAGTTTTTTATACCGTGTGAAAAACCGTGTTTTTCCCTATTCTCGCCTAAAATTCCTAAAAAAGGCCTTCCGAGAACCGGAAACGGAATCTGCGTCATGAATCCGGAACCCGTGAGTGTGATGTAAACAGAAAACGAAACTGATGATGAAAAATTCACAGAACACCACGATCACAGATTAAACAATGAAAATTCCAAAGAACGCATATATGCGATCTTCAGAATTGCGGCAATCAAGCGATGGATTTGAAAAACGCATATATGCGATCTAGGCAATCAATGTGTTAAATACATGGCCCAAAAATGCAAATTTTGCCCAATATTGATTGATTTCACACTTGCAACAGGTAGATTGACATTTAGTAAACACAATCCGGGAGCTGCTCAACTAATAGTACAGTATGATTAAATAAAAAAGAGAGAAAAACTCAATTCAAGCCACCGTTAACCATTCCCATGTGCTATTAAACCCCGTCCTTTTCTTTTACACAGTATGAGCAACATTTGTGACTCAGCAGCAATGTACTGTAGCTGGCTGGACACGCTTGGCTGTTTTGTAGCTCTTGTCACAGCAGCTACTGTAGTTTGAACGCAGCATGAGAAAGCACAAAGACACAGAACCAGGTCACAGAGGCAAGCAGGAACACACAGTCGCAGTCACACACACACACACACACACACACACACACACACACACACACACACACACACACACACACACACACACACACACACACACACACACACACACACACACACACACACACACACACACCCCCCCACACACACACACACACACACACACACACACACACACACACACACAGTGTGCTGTACAGACGTCAGAGGGGACAGAGGTGAGTCACTCACATCTTTTCCTCCCATGGCCTCAAACATCTTCTCCAACTGGACCCTCAGCTGTTGAATGTTGTTGATCAGAATGCACGGCTGGAGACGAGAGGACACAATCAATATGACACCGTCATGTCGTGACAACGTGTCATTCAGGGCTTTAGTTCCAACCAGTGGTGGAAAGTAACCAAGAACATTTACTCAAGTGCTGTACTTAAGTACAATTTTGAGTTATTTGTACTTTACTTGAGTATTTCCAATTTCCAATGCTTTTGCTTGTACTCCATTACATCTCAGAGGCATTTTTTTTTACTTTTACACCACTACAATTATTTGAAATCTTTAAAAGATTTTTATACATTTGAAAACTGGAAATGGGATATTCTGCATCATGAGTACTTTCTACTTTTGGTACTTAAAGGTATCATGACATTCATTTTCACTTTTTTTATTTTCAATGTTTTATTTGGGGTTTTATGACCTCAATTACACCCAAAAAACCTGAACTTAGAACATTCAGTGGATTTTCTGTGGTCTGGGGTTTTCTGAATAATTAGGCTGAAAAGTAATCTGAGCTTGGCCCTTCGACAGTGAGGTCACAGTCGATTAATCCCGCCCACTCTCCTCCTCGCCCCTCCCCTCCCCTATCCTTTCCTTTGGGGGGGGCGGAGCAAAGGCGATGATTGACAGGCAAAATCCCTCACCAGCGACACCCGCAGGCAAAGATTTCTTTTTTCATTGCAGTTGAAAAGGCTTTAGAAATGTGAGAGAAAAACACCTGCCATTGATCACTGGAATGGAATTTTCACTTAAAACTTTTTGTACACTTTTGAAGGACCAGGACAAAGACTTTGAATGTGGTGTAAAAGTGAATGTCATGAAAGCTTTAAAGTCCATTTTGATACTAACTTTTGCCCTTTTACTCAAGTAATTTTTTTATTCCGGACGTTTACTTGTAACAGAGTATTTCTACATTGCAGTATTGATACTTTTACTTAAGTAAAACATTTGAATACTTTTTCCACCACTGGTTCCAACACATGGGGTTATGCTTTTGGCCACTCACCACTTTCTCCATGGTGACGTAGTTGGCGAAACACTTGGAGATGATGTCGGCGTAGGACTCAAGCACATTGCTGATGGTCTGGAGAGAGAAGGATGGAAACACTACAATCAATACACAATCATTAATAGTTACCTTAAATAACAATAGAAATATAAGGCGTTTACTAAATGGCTGTGAAAATCTGAATGAAAAACCTCTATGAGAGATTGTGTTCTACAATTTCCCATTATTCAATATCTGAACGTGTGACTAAAATAACTTGATTGATTGAAATGATCTTAATGTACCTTGGCGAAGCGTTTCATGTAGTGCCCTACGATCTGTGGGTCGGGACACTCCAGCTTCCTGATGATCTCGAAGCTCTGGTTGAGCTGGGAGAACACGTCCACCACGGAACAGGAGAACAGAGCGTGCTCCGACGTCACCTGGAACTGTGGGCCAGGACACAGGACACAGATGTTGACGAGAATGGGGGTAAAGTGTAGGGGGGAACAGAGAAAGACATTTGTTTTGATAGCACGCAAAAGAAGCCTGGGTGCATTGCAAGGCACGATCAGTCAGAACCTTGTACACAACTGAGAATTGATTAGATCGATTTGTCCGACGTGTTGCACATTTTTGTGTGGGCCCCCAAACAAAAGCAGAAAACGCAAAAAGAGGCAAGCATCTGCATCAAAATGGGCCAAAAAGAAGAACTAAAAGCTGCATGCAAGCGCTTAAAAAAAAAGGGTGTGGTCGATATAGGTGGAGAAGAAAGACTGGCTGATGAGGCAGAGATAAATTAAGATGACAGCCAGTCACAAGGTGTGACACTCAGCTACCCAAGGCTGCATACTGTAGCATGAGCATAAGAAAGGCCCATTAAACCACCTGCCCACTGTGTCATGGCACCCCTGAGTCACCCATGGCACCCCTGAGTCACCCATGGCACCCCTGAGTCACCCAGACAGCCAGCGAGTGGCAGGTGGGATCCCTTTTTGTAATTGGCTGGCGGTTAGTCTCTGATCCCTAATTGGCAAGAGGTCAGTCTGAAGCAATGTAGCTGTTCTTCCAGGGACGTCTGCGTAATGAGGTGAGGGAAGCTACTCCTTTGGTTAAAACGTAATATTGTGCCGTCAAAAAGCTATGTCTACTTCACAAACATACATGCCTCAATCTTGGCTCGTCACACTTTCACAACGTCTTTATCCCACAAAAGACATGTCTGAAATATGCTCTTCACCGAGGCATTCTCTCAGTTTTGAGCCCAGGGGCCGAAATTATAACCGTTATGTACGCACAACACCGACTTTAGAAGATATGCATGCATGCCACTTCCCACACAAAAGTTGAGCTATATAAAAACAAACTTGACGGGAAACTGTGTTCACCTGAACTGAAACCTTGACCCATGCATATGAACATATTGTACACGTGTGAATTAGCGACACCGATGGCAATGTAGTTAAATAAAGCCGAATGTTGTAATGGCCGTTCTGACAAATACATTTCACTCCATATCAACTTACAGCCTTCTAATACCTTCATAAGGAACTTCCAGGCATAAACTGTGTTTTGTTTTTTTCTTGTGTGCGTCAGCACCAAATAAATCATAAAACAACCAAACGAACATACCATACCACTTGAGAGCTACAACAATGAACCTACATACTGTCTAATTATAACCAAATACTTCCACCCCTCAAACACGCTCTCAGGAAATACATCCCATTATTGGTCCCCAGGGCCAACACAGAGTTAGGTAAAACAGCTTTCAGTTTTTGCGCTCCTTTCACTTGGAATGAACTACAATGCACTTTAAAAGTGGATTCCATGGTCTCACTCAGTCAATTAAAAAACTTGCTCGCTAATCTTGTTGTTTTAAATTGTCACTGTTTTAATTAAGCTGTCTTTATTACTGTTTTATTCTCAGTTTTTTGCTGTTTTCACATACATAACTTGTTTTATCCTGTTGTTTTTATTTCATTATTATTACACTGTTGAATTATGCTTTCTGTAATCTCGGCATCATTGAAAATGAGGGCTCTGCTGCCCTCAATGTATTCCCGAGAAAATAAATAAAGGTTGAATGAATAACAAGGATGAATAGATGGGGTGCTGTTCTAGGCTACAAGAAGGCATTGAAGAGAACATTAGCAAATAAGACTTGTGGCCAGAACATAACACTGAATACACAACACACTGCTGTGTGCACAGTGCATAACCTCATGCACCTCAGGCAGCACCAAGGTGAAAATGAACAGCGACAATGTTGACCAAACAGATATGAAAGCAGCTAATTATGTGCATCATACAAATTAACATACAGCAAATGCACACAGATGTGCACACAATTATAACACAACACTGTTGGTGGTAAGGGTTATGTAAGGAGACTGACTCATGGTGGCGGCCAGCGTTTGTGTTGAATCTCCTCTGGATATTATCCATTAGTGCACTTGCACTAATGAGAATTCTCTTTTACAGCCTACTGTACTGTAGGTCAGCTGCACTAATTGGGCCTTTTTGTCCAACTCTCCATTATAAATTATATTTTATTAAAGACTGATAAACGTTGGTACAATAGGTTACCATGCACTGTAGCAGTGTAGGGAACAGACTTCAGAATGGAGCTGTGTGATGGCTGGCTTCTTGGCAAGTTAATACTTATTATAGAAGTAGTACAGCAATTCTGTTGGCTTTTTAACCGTACTGTACGTCTATAAGTCTATGCATATCACTGATATATAGCTCTTGTTGTTTTAACTACTGCATCATGCTGGTTTTGGTTGTAGAGCATCACTAGGCTGTTCAGATTTGCAATAACTGATTTATAATGGGAGAATTACATGCAGGTTCTCCCTGCATCCATCTCTCTCCCAGTCTCCCGGTTTTATAAATCGGATTATTTTTAACATTACCTTTTGTTTTGTGTGCTTATCGACTCTGTCGGATGGAAACCTCATTATGTCCAAAACTGTTACTTTTCAGGATTCAAATTCAAAAACTGCAAAAGTAGTAGATCTACAGTATAAGCTATACGAGCTTGCGGATCTGCTACTTTTGATGCTTTCGTGTGGAGCTGTAGTATGATCAAGTAGGGCGTTAATTTACGAAAAAACACAAACAGTTTAAATATGGAGATAAGAGGTTTCTGCCCGACAGCAACGATATTCTGCACAGTTTTATAAATGAGGCCCCAGTGGCTCCCGAGCAGTAAAGAGGAGTTAAAGAGGAGAGAAAAGCAGAAACACTTTACCCCATCTTTTTTGTCTCTCTCCAGAGCGCCGTGCAGAAAGTCTCGAGACACTTCTTCATTCTCATCCAACCACTGAATGACGAATGGCTCGAACCACCTATAAGAGAGAAGCAGAGCTTTTGCTTATAATCATATTTCATCATCATATGTATCTACATATTATTATTATAATATTATTGTAAATCTACTGAATGTTCAAAGTGAAATCTGGAGTGATTGAAGTTCAATGTTGTTTACACTCTCTGGCGCAACAAACCAAAAACACGATTGTGTCAAAGGTTGTGTCTAACCTAGACACAGGATCCAAATGACTCAATAGAAGACCAGGGAGACCAAATACAACCACCCCAATTGTATGAGACAAAATAAAATGTTAACCACTAAAGAAAGTACATAATACCACTTTAAGAAAGTCTCCCCTGTTTTTAAACAAATTGAACCCTGGCTATTATGGACATAGACAACTCACGCGGGGTATTCAGGTACTCTGCTCTTGAAGAAGGGCAGATCTTTGCAGTACTCGTTGTACAGCCACTTGACTTTGAAGTGAAGATTCATGTAATCGGCACTCTTGCACAGGCGGTTCTTTTCATGCTCTGAGAGCGTGGAGAAATACAACAAAATGAGAGACAGATGATTGATGATGATTATTCCGGGTGTTTAAGCTATTTTAGCCCATTCACAATCACTTTACATACTGCATGTATTTAGAAGCATTAAGGCGGTTACACACCGGCGAATATGCCAATATACGCAAAATTCGGACTCGTTCCAAATAATTTAAAGACGCTTTTTCGCTTCGCTTTTTCGCTCCATGTAAGCTTGCATTGACTTTATAAGGTTTAAAAAAAAACGTATTATTCGCATGAAAAAAATCGCCCCGGTGTGTAAGGACCTTGAACCTCAAATGAAACCTGCATGCAACCTCTTTGTCTTGTTGAATTATGTATATCGTCATCATTAGCCTGACGAATCTGCCAGTGCAAAAAAATGGCAGATTTGGTATGGCCCTGCTTGGTTGCGATTGGATTTCCCTGCCCTCGAAGTTGTGGGGCACCAATCAGGGCCCAGTATGCAAATGTGGGGCGGGTTTTTCACCAAAGGCATTTTTTTAATGCACTCCTTGGAAATGCAGGTTCCACATAGAGATTCCAGACTAATATCTACGCAGTGATATTAGTCTAACCATGCCAGGCTACGTCATCATAGTAGTCGAGTGCAGGCTTGGTCAATATTGAGGCAGTATACGTATAATTAACTTATGCTTACCCTCCATCGCGTACTTCATGTCCTGAGCAAACAGGTTCCACATCACCTCAGCACTGATTTTACCCACGTTAAGCTCCTGGGGAAATCTTAATGGAGAAGAAAAGGGCAAAGGTATAATGGAGGGGTAAGAGGGGTATTACAATTTGAAAATGCATTTAAGGGAGATCGCTAGGGTGAAAAGTGAAGAAGAGTGAGATAGAGAGGTTTTGATTGTGAGAGTGAACGAGACAGAAAGACAAAGGTGAGATTAACCACTTGAAGCCAAAAATAGCGATCTACGACGCGTTGTGAGCTTGAAGATCAGCTATTTTTGGCCAAGAGATTTGGTGCGGACAGAAAAATGCCAACTGAGGTCATAGAGAGGCTTTAAGTGGTTAATGGGAGAGAGACAGAGAGACAAAGACAACCTAGAGAGACATACTGGTTGAGGCAGGGCGTGTACGAGTTCTTGTCCTCTTCTATGATGGAGACGATGAGGGTGATGAGTTTGGACCAGAAGTCCAGGTTCTTGATGCTGGGTCCCTGCTCCTCTGGAGGGACAGCCCCCTGCTTGGCCTGTGAAGACACCATCACCACCAGAGTACCAGTCACCAGACGTCCCGCTTTGGCCGGGATTGCCCCGGTTTCAATGTGGGTGCAGGGTTGCCAGATCTGCTTATTATAATTTCCCCGCAAGATTTTATTTGAAAATAGCCGATCTACAAGCTCACAACGCGTCGCATCGCGACGCGTTGTGAGCTTGTAGATCTGCTATTTTCAAATAGCTGATGTATATGTTAAAGTGCTCATGTGGCCCATAGTCGCTTCTTTTGGGCTGGTTTTCCTAGGCCTGGTTGCTTGTTTCTATCACAGAATCTGGCAACACTGTGTGGGTGTTCCGAGTCTCGACAAATTTCTCTAAAACACTAAAATGTTCCGGTTTTGCATTCACTTCCATAATTGACAATTAAAATTATAACACTTGAGTGCTGCTTACATACGTATTTATCATGTTCAGTTCTGTTCTGTCGGGTGCAGTCACGAGCTAAAATAACTGTCCAAGCTCACAACTTAAGTGGACATATGGTACAATACTCCACATCCTCAACTCCCTCAAAGTGAAGCGCATTGCATTTGTCTTGAAACACTTTGAGCATCAGCTTGTATGTGGAGAAATGTGCATTTCAACTATGCCAGTTCAACATAACTCGTGCATATTCAACTCTTGCTGCTCAAACCATATTAAATAGGCTTGCAACTTCAAGTGTTGACAACGGGGAGGGAGGGGGATGGCAAAGCCTAGCACCACAGGGTTTCAAAATGAACAATGATCTGGTGGAAATGTCTACAAAGTAAAGCTGTGCCCCTCAGGAGGAAATGTTTTATTCAAAGTGAAAATTCTCATTTTTAAATTCACAAAGGGAAACTGCTGGTGATTTAATAAGGGTTGGAGAAAAAAAAGAGGTACAGAATCCCTGTCGAAATCCAGGGCAGGCCTGATAAATGGAAGAACTGACAGTACACACACACACACACACACACACACACACACACACACACACACACACACACACACACACACACCCCCACACACACACACACACACACACACACACACACACACACACACACACACACACACACACACACACACATCTTACAGGGTCTGTCTGGTACTCGCGGCTGTAGAGCTCATGGCAGTTGTTGAAGATGTACTCGTAGGTGGAGTTGAGACATGCCTTCACACAGTCCTTCACCACCTGGCTGGCTCTGGGTGGAGACTGCAACTCCTGGACCTGAACAACAGCAGCAAGTCACAAAGAGAGCTTTAATACTAGTTTTGCACGCACGCACCCACGCACGCACACACACACACACACCAGTGTTGATTTCGACAGCAAATTTTGATTTCGTTTTAGTCTTTTGAATAAAATTCCATTTAGTTTTAGTCATATTTTAGTCATCTGAAATGTTTTACTTTGAGTCTAGTTTTAGTCTAAATCTTTGAATCTTTGAGTGAACTGGAAACAGAAAATGCACGGAAGGAGAACAAAGGCGAGAGAGAGAGAGAGAGAGAGTGCACCTTCATTCTGAAGAAGGTGATGCTGGTGAGTAGGTCCACGGTGGATTTGAGGTCCTGCAGCCTCTCAGGACTGCTGGCTGGGAAGTTGTTCTGTAGTCCAACACAGAAAGCAATGTAAGCACATCACCCTTCCCCATTGTGAGATTTTGTTCCTGTATATAAATTTGTATTTCCCTGTGTGTGTGTGTGTGTGTGTGTGTGTGTGTGTGTGTGTGTGTGTGTGTGTGTGTGTGTGTGTGTGTGTGTGTGTGTGTGTGTGTGTGTGTGTGTGTGTGTGTGTGTGCGCGCGCGTACACTAGTGGTTCTCAAAGTGGGGTCTGGGGAGTGGGGACCCCCAGGGGTCCTTGAGGGGGTTCTAGTGGGGTCCCCAGGTAAAATAGTTAATATAGCATCAAAATCAGTTTAGCCACTACTATATACTACGGTATTTGAAAATAGCCGATCTACAAGCTCACAACGACACTTAGGTTGTAGATCGGCTATTTTCAAAAACTCTCCAAAAATGTTAACAACACAAATCTTGTAAGGGGGTCTCTGGCACAAAGTATTTTCAGATGGGGGTCGGCAGCACCACTTTAATTAGCGGTTGCTAGCTCTAACCTTATATCTTAGCTACATGTTTATGCATTTATTTCATATTTACATGTGGATTTAAGCTCTGACATTTATGTCAGACATACTCTAGTATGTGGAGAGTCTAACTGGGCTATTAACTCATTTCAAATAGAAAAAAGTTTTTTGTTTTCCTGAAGAATGGGCACCAGCGAGATGACTGTCTCCCAGACAAAAACAGTCACATATATTTGCACATACAGATTGGGTGTGGGGGTGATCTTTGATCCCACCACTTGCTGTTGGGTGGGTTTGGAACATCGCCTGGCATGTGTTAATGCATGTGTCTGAGGAGCGTGTCTTTCTAATTAACACATCTGCCTGCTCGGTCTTGCTATATCATTACACAAGAAAACAAGGGCAGACAACGAGCGGGGGGGGGGGAAACAGAAAGCAGAGAATGCCGGCATGGAAGGAGAGGAGAAAAAACGAGGGTCTCAGCTGGTCTGCAGCCGCACTGAGATGTCATGCATAATCACTGCACTTCTCTGAGATCAAGGATGAGACAGATAGACGGACAGCCACATTACCCGGTACATAGACAGGTCAATCCTCAGGGAGTTGTGGAGCTGGTCTAGGAGCTTCACGAATCGTTCTTTCTGCAGACACAGAGATACACAAATGACATCAAACCCAGAGAGAAAGAATACACTCAGTGGTGTATTCTTTCTCAAGTACTTGAGTACTGTACTTAAGTAAAAAATAAAAATAGTATCTGTACTTTACTTGAGTGTTGTATTTTTTGATACTTTTTGGCTGATCAACTTTCACTTGTAGTGGAGTAATATTCAAACAGGAGTATCTATACTTTTGACTCAAGTACTCGGGTTGAGTACTTTATCCACCACTGACTACACTGTTACACAGCAGAATCATCAGTGTAAAATACCCAGTAAGATCTTGTTTTCGGAGGATGGAGGACATGTGGAAATAATTGAGGCTACAGAAAGTTGAAGGATCAAATCATCTATACAATACGATTGATACAATCGTATACGATCGATACAACAATTTCACAACTAAACCGGTCATGTTACTGGTTGTAAGATCTGTGGCATTTTTAGGGGGTTTCATTTGTTTCTGTTCTCTGTCAGCGAGAGGCCGAGAGAGAGTGACTCACCCCGAAGTTGGACGCGGCAAAGCGGTCAGAGGCAGACACGTTGTTGGTTGCTTGAGTGGTGTGGGCGTAGTAGGCATTAATGTTGGCCAGCAGGGTACTCATTACCGCCGGCACACCCGGACACATGTACTTAGATGACAGGCAGGCAAAGTGGCTGGAAGAAGAAAGGTACACGATTGCAAACGGAAATGCAGATAAATTACAAGAAGGGAACACACAAACATGAACACACAGGCCAAAGACACAAAGGCACAAAGGCTTAGACACGATGAATAAGCATAATTATCGTCTCTGTCGGGTGCAAATCTCATATGCCCAAAACCTTTTTTAGGAAATGGAACAACATTTTTCAGAAATGGTGAAAATAGCCGATCTACAATCTGAGCTTTGAGATCTGATATTTTTACTACTTAAGCTTGACACTCTTGTAAAGCAAAGTAGGGCATTAAGTGATACACATACATATATACATATATACATATACACATACTCGCACACTCACTCACACTCATATGCGCCGATTTATGCTCATGCTCACGGGTGCTAAACCCCAACCCATCCTCGACATCTTGTTTGAATACAGAAGCACTACATCTGCAGTTCAGGGATAATGATGCTGATAATGATAATGATCCATGACTTCAAAGTATTGCTGTCGGTACATTACTTCTGGTGTTTGGAAGGTGTGTTAGCGCTGCCGGCACCAGGGTCTTGCTGCCGGCACCAGGGTCTTGCTGGCAGCGGCGAAATGCAGTGCAGGATTAAAGGAAGGGCTTTAGGTGCTGAAGCACAGGGCACCAACCTTGGGTGCCCTGTAGTAATATCAAGGGCACTTTCTAACGGGTGCTCGGCATTTCTCAGAGGTGCTCGGGCAACGAAGAACCCGCAGGATCGGCGTCTCTGCTCACTCTCTCTCTCTCTCTCTCTCTCTTTCTCTCTCTCTCTCTCTCTCTCTCTCTCTCTCTTTCTCTCTATCTCTCTCTTAAAGCTTAAGATCTGGTGTTTTGGTCGGTGTTGGCAAAAAAATAACTTACGTCATGGCCTGGTAGATGGACTCCACTCCATATCGCATGGCAAACTCGTCCACAATCTCCTGGGGAGTCTCCTCAAAGTAGACCTTCCACGCATCGTCCCCCTTGGCATCAGGGATCTTCACCACACCACCGGTCTGGATGTCTGTCACGTAATGGAATAGGTTCTACACAAAGGAGAGCCCAAAGGGTGTGGACAGAGAGGGGGGGGGGGATAACAGAGGTGTACAGGTAACTGACAAAAAGACACAAAGACTAAACCCCAGCATCCGTATTGTGGGGAAAGCTTTTGCAGAAAATAGCAGATCTACAAGCTCACAACGCGTCGCAGCAAAAGCTTTCCCCACAATAACAGAAAATTCACTGGTATAGAGCCCTGAGGGACTCTGGTCAACCATATACTGGAATGAAATCCCCACTGATGTCAGGACAGCAGAGTCACTGCCCATCTTTCTCCGCAGGCTGAAAACCCACCTCTTCAGGAAACATTACCCTTCCTCTTCACCCTGCCTACTTGTTGTAAACTAGTTATGCAAGCTCTTGTTTTATTGTTTTATTGGATCTAGTTTATTCGATACACTTATTTGTTTTAGCTCTTGCTCATTTGATTTTCCTATTCGTCTCATCTGTTTAAGAAAGTAGGTAGCTGATATATTGCACTTTTACCTTAGCGCTAGGTATACTCTTGGTTGCTTGTTTTTGCAGGAAATGCACTTAAGACTTCTGGTGATTAGTAGTTTCGTTCCCTACCTATGTTGACTGCACTTATTGTAAGTGGCTTTGGATAAAAGCGTCTGCTAAATGACTGTAAAGTAATGTAATGTAATGTAGTGTTTAAGTGGTTAAGGTCCAGACAGACGGGGAGCTTTTATCTTGTGTGAATAATTCACATTAATTTAAACTGCTGTTTGTGTTATGAGTACATGCACGCTGAGTGCTATTTTAACGAGGCAATGATGCAATCGAAACGAAGTCAAATTGTCAGCGCGAATAAAATTATCAACCTGTAGGGCAGGCTACTAATGGAGGCATTACCAAAATAAAAAGTTTGATGTGAAATAATCGTGACGCATTTTCGCACCTTTAGACACAACGTCACATAGCAGCTGTTTTGTTCTACTCAGGCATGCTGCTCTAATGTCACACTGAACCTCAGTATGAAGTGGAAGAGCAAAATGGCGAGTCGAAGAAGAGATAAAGAAAGTGGTTTATATATATGAGAGATACAGTAAAAGCAGCCAAACGAGTCAAGAAGCAGAGGTTGAAGTAGTAGGATTTAAAGACTATAATGGACAGAGTGAAGGGATAATAAAAGATTGGTCTGCTCTTAGGTTATTATGTCAAAGGACAGCCTGCCCCAGCGCGTCTGATATCTGGTCTAGAGGGGCGGATTCAAAATCTCCGGAGAAAACATCCATGGGCTCCCATTGGTTCACCGATCTGTGCGCCCGCCCCCGCCCCGCGGCCCTCCTCCTCCCCCAATGTGCAGCATTGATAGCGCTGACGTCACAACATTTGGAGCGACGCCCATTGCACTCTGTTTGGTTGGGGAAATATAAGGTTGACTCCCATTTCCTATGCCATGAATGTGAACAGCTTGGTCCAGGCTCTTATTTTTGAGCAAAACGCGAAGGAAAATAAAAGCCTGGAGATCGAGTCAAAGCATGAATGAGCACTACATGATTGCAGTGCACGCGTGTGTGCGTGCGTGCGTGCATGTGTTTAATAGGTGAGCTCTCTTTTCAATCAGTCAACTAATTAATTTAGTTAGTGAAATATTGTTTCACTCATTCACTTATTAACTCTTTGACCAAGTGGAGCTTACTATGTAACCGTGCTCGGGTTGTGAGTGTGTGTGTCTGTGTGCAGCCGCGCTCTCATTGGCTCGCGCCCCCATGTGACTCACGTGCGTGCACTGCCTGTGTGCAGCCGCCAGAGTGCGCCAGAGTGCAGGAATTTAGACAATGCTCTGATTAAAATGCACAACAGGAATTTAGACAATGCTCTGATTAAAATGCACAACAGCCTGCAAAACACACACACACACACACACACACACACACACACACACACACACACACACACACACACACACACACACACACACACACACACACACACACACACACACACACACACACACACACACACACACACACAATGTCAATGTTCTCTCCCCATCACGGTGAAATAACACGGATTACAAGTCCGTAAATACACAATATTTTCGAGCTGCGTTCGCTTCCAGCGTTCGCTCGTCTTACTTGTTGTTTAATCTCTGATCACGCTATTCTGCAATGTTTCACTCTAGATTTCAGGTTCCACTTACTTCACCCACCACTGCATCCGGTTTTATGACGCAAATTCCGTTTCCGGTTTTCTTTTTTTTTCCACGGTCATTTTCGGCCAGAATAGGGAAACACACGGTTTTTCACACGGTATAAAAAACGAACGGAGACCTCCCCTTCTATAATCTATGGTCTGGGTGACGAACAGTCATCGCCGTCGTGTATCACATCGTAATTTTCGCCGATCAGAGAATCTGAGACCACGTCACATCCGGTTTGACTGGGTGTGGGGGGGGCGAGTGAGTCAGCGAGCTGATCAAGCTGGCTATTTGCTGCTCTCTAGTGGTGGAACGATCGTATGAGTTCAAAAGCCCAGCTAGACAATCTATATGAAAATTAAATAACAAAATAACAAAACAAAAAAACACGAAAATCGCTGGCACTGGGGGAGTACTTTATGAAAATACTCTGGCAGTCAAAGAGTTAAGGGAAGGGCAAACCATGCACGCATTGCTCTCAATTCTAATCAAAGGTCCAGTTCATGTCAACCCTAGGTATTGTATAAGGCTACAATACATAAAACAATAACAGAGCAATGGACCATAACCATGCGCTGTCTTTGTTTATCTTGAACTGGCTGTGCTACAGGTTTGAAGCAGTATTATGATGCTACTGCTGTATATTTCCATATGGTTGCTTCACAGGTAGCCTACAGACAGGGGAGCGTATTCAAAGAGGTGGCTGTTGGCCCTGAGTGGGGGTTACAATCAGCATTGCCTTTTGTTCTAGCTGGGAGACAGAGGTCTATGCATCTGTCTCCATCCCCTTTCCTGCTTCATACAGGTGCAAATTGAATCAGGGGGCTCGAAGGGTGATCTATTGTTTGTGCCGGGTGGGGGGGCTCACCTTTGAAGCTCACACACCCACATGTACCTTCTCTAGATCTCTCTGTTATATAAACTGTACCGAAATGCATCTTAGTGTGTGTGTGACTCAGCAGCCGGCAGGCTGTTGTGTGGTGTGGTGGGGACCTCAGGGTCCCCATAGGAAGCTGTTTGTACTTATGCAATAAATGGAAGCAACGAAACCTCACTAACTAGTGATGACTCCTTCATTCTACAACCATTCATTCTCATCTCTGGGACAACAAACTTATCTGCAATATGGCGTTGTTGGCAACTACAAAAGCAATAGAAACCTTTAAGTCTGTGGTTTTCAGATACCACATTATGGCGTCAAGTCGGCAGTCGCGTTGGTTTGTTTTTTTGGAGGCGCAAGTCTCCAGGGATACTGAGCCAGGCGTCGAAAGAACGTGCGGCGGGACATCGGGACGACGTGACGACAACTTTTCGAGGATCTACAAGGAGAGGACTTCATGACCAGATCTAGGACGGCTGGACGACTCATCTGGCTGCTCAACATATCTTCTGCGATCGCTAAAGGAGCGCGCTGCGGTGCAGACGGCAGAGCGGAGAAATTGGTGTGTCGAATTTCTTCGTGGCGGGTATATTGTGGGGAGAGGACAGCGGGTGCCGGCAGAGCGGAGGACTTGCGATGATGGGGTTCTTCGTGAAGAGTGTGGTAACACATCTTCAGCGATCGCGAGTGGAGCGCTCTGTTGTAAAAATGCAGCTATCTGTTGACAATCTGGGTACGGCGTTGGAGCACGGCTGGGTGAGAAGATGACATTGAGGGAGGCTGCAATAGAGACATTATCGAACGGGACACTGCGCATATGGGACCTGGGGTTATGTTTTTGTGATAAGGGTGGGTTAAACTATGGGGCTATGGCTGCCATGGGAAGTGATGCGAGGGTATTTTTTTACTTTCTGGTCTCCTGTGTTTAATGTGAGTTTACTTTGTGGGTTATTGTTTCATTGGGGGGTACGCTGCCTTCTTTTTTCCGTGTAGACACTTTCGTGGTAGTTGTCATATATGCTTGATGGTACGGTGTAAAACTTAGGGATAAGAATTAGGCTATCTTTGAGTATATTTTGGTGACTGGGCGAGGGGGACATTGATCTTGGGGGGTGGTGTTATCGCTTGGTGGGCGTGATTCGACTGTGTGCTGTCGGCTTCCACTGGGTGGGGGCTGTGTAATGTTTTATCCTGGAGTTTAAAAGGCTAACAGAGGGATCCTGCACGCTAATTAGTTTTGGGGGTGTCTATTTGATGTAATTCACCGTGTCGCTGTACTGTGTAATCTTGGTTTTTGTATGTGCATTGTTCTGTGTGATGTTGTTTGCTGTTTTAGTTTTCCTGAATGTTAATTTTTTTCCTGGTTGGTGTTCCGGTCGCTTTTCATGGGGGGCGGTTCTTTGTGGTTCTTTTGAAATATACGTGTTTGTGGAAGACGTTTGAAGTCTCCCATGGGGGGTCTGCTGTATATTTCCATATGGTTGCTTCACAGGTAGCCTACAGACAGGGGAGCGTATTCAAAGAGGTGGCTGTTGGCCCTGAGTGGGGGTTACAATCAGCATTGCCTTTTGTTCTAGCTGGGAGACAGAGGTCTATGCATCTGTCTCCATCACCTTTCCTGCTTCATACAGGTGCAAATTGAATCAGGGGGCTCGAAGGGTGATCTATTGTTTGTGCCGGGTGGGGGGGCTCACCTTTGAAGCTCACACACCCACATGTACCTTCTCTAGATCTCTCTGTTATATAAACTGTACCGAAATGCATCTTAGTGTGTGTGTGACTCAGCAGCCGGCAGGCTGTTGTGTGGTGTGGTGGGGACCTCAGGGTCCCCATAGGAAGCTGTTTGTACTTATGCAATAAATGGAAGCAACGAAACCTCACTAACTAGTGATGACTCCTTCATTCTACAACCATTCATTCTCATCTCTGGGACAACAAACTTATCTGCAATATGGCGTTGTTGGCAACTACAAAAGCAATAGAAACCTTTAAGTCTGTGGTTTTCAGATACCACACTACAATTTGACATTACCATGGGCATGGCCCTCTGCCAAAAAAACATTATGCTGCTAGAAGGCATTCTAAGTTAGCTTTGTGAAACAATTGCCCTTTCTCGCAAAAATAACTATACGGCCATTTCTCAGGACACGGTTCAGCAATTTTCATGTTGTACTGAGTAATAGCCCAAGTAATGACTAAATACAAAGCTGTGGTTAGTCTGCATCAATCAGCACATCCGTAGTCAGGGGTAATGGAACTGTGTCTGAGGTAGTAGTTTACTGGAGCAAAGCAAACTTTACGGGGTATTAACCTCTGTTTCATGTGGAATGGCCCCATTATAACAGAGAACAGATATCAGTCAAGTAAATTAACCTGTGTGGCATGGCTCATTAACCCATTAAGGCCTGAGGTTCCGATTCTACAAAATGTAGAAACAGTTTTTTTTTAATATTTATGTTGCTATGTCACTGGCTCTCAAACTTTTTCATGTCAAGGACCTCAAAATGTATATGTATTTGGCCGCGGACCCCCATCTCAAAATATTTTGTTCCAGGGACCCCCAGAAGCAAAGATTTGAGTTACAAATGTTTGCTTTAAAAAATATAATTCAAAGATTTTCCTCAATTTCCTCAATTTTTCAAAAATAGCAGATCTACAAGCTCATAGCGCGGCACTCGGTGCCACGCTATGAGCTTGCATATCTGCTATTTTTGAATAGCCAAAGTGTAAAATAATGCTTTTTAGCTCAAATCTAAAAATGATACAGATGTGTTCCAGATCTTAATGGGTTAAGACATGGCTCATTGGAGATACACATTCGTGGACACACACGCACGCACACACACACAGCCACACACACATCCACCCATACTCCACCCACACTCTCACACAATTAATAACTTACCTCGTGGAGGCAAGTGTACTGAACATGATACGGGGCGACAGTCTCTTCTCCTTTAATCTCAACATTAATGTGCATGCGGATAGCACCCGAAACAGCTGACTTGTCGGTACGCTTGTCTGTAAGGAGCACAGAACACAGTGTCAGTGTTGATTTCGTCGACTAAAACTATGACGAAAAATGTTCGTCGACTACCTTTTTTCACTGACGAAAACTAAAGAAAAACTAAAAACTAAGATACGATGACTGAAACTAAGACTAAATATAGTGACAATTTCGTCAACAAATAAAAACTAGACTAAAATGTTGAGGGACTACTGGAGAAGAGATCCAGTAGAACTAAAAGACAAGTCATTTTATGTTTGGTTGCGCTCGGGGTGTTGCGCTCTGAAAATAGCAGATCTACAAGCTCACAACGCGTCGCAGCGCGACGCGTTGTGAGCTTGTAGATCGGCTATTTTCAGCATGCAAGTGTAAAATCAGCCATCGCCATCAAGGCACCGCCAAAATACATTTTAGTCGACTAAATCAACTGTAGATTTAGTCGACTATAATCTTATGACATTTAGTCGACTAAAACTAAACAAAAACTAAAACATTTCAGATGACTAAAATATGACTAAAACTAAATGGAATTTTATTCAAAAGACTATGACTAAAACTAAATCTAAATTTGCTGTCAAAATCAACACTGGTGAACTGGCACTTCCACTGAAACAATGCTAATAGGAAATGTTAGGTCAGTCAAGTAAGAGTAATGCAAGGTGAACTGTCAGTCAGCTAAATAGTACAGTGGTTCTCAGACTTTTTTAAATTTCAAGGACCCCGGTTTGATGCTCAGACCCCCATTTGATACGATTTTCTATCTCGACTGCAATCTATACTATAAAATTCAAATTCTGAGAGTGTGTTCCCCGCCGGGACCCCAGTTTGAGAACCACGTGATCTAGTACACTGTTTCCTAAACACTGGGTTGGGACCCCTTTGTGGGTCGTGGACCCATTTTTATGGGTCACCAGTAAATATCCATTAAGACATGAAGCCAATTCTACAAATGTCTTCTAAATCCCAACAGTATTCTGAAAAAACGTATGTTTCTATATCAGTGGTTCTCACACTTTTTCATGTCAAGGACCCCCCAAAATTATATGTATTTGGCCGCGGACCCCCATCTCAAAATATTTTGTTCCAGGGACCCCCAGAAGTAAAGATTCGAGTTAAAAATGTTCGCTTTAAAACAATATATATTCAAAGATTTTCACGATTTTTCAAAAATAGCAGATCTACAAGCTCGTAGCGAGGCACTCGGTGCCGCGCTACGAGCTTGTATATCTGCTATTTTTTAATAGCCAAAGTGTAAAATAATGCCTTTTAGCTCAAATCAAAAAATGACACAGATGCGTTCCAGCTCTTAATGGGTTAACGTTGAATTTTTTTTTTTTTTTTTAATCCTACTCACCCAGATTGTACCAGACGTCCATCTCTCCGCTCAGCGTTCGGACCTCGATGATGGTCTGACCGAGGAAGTCATCGGACTCCCGTTTGAACTTCTGTTTCACCCGAGACTTGATGTCGTCGTCCTCGTCCCACACTCGTACCTTGATGCGGTCTGAGGAGTTGTGGCACTCGCTGCGTGGCGTGGACACATCACACATCAGAAACATCACAATGCATTCCTTCTATCTACAGTGAGAGAAATGACCGATTACAGTTAACAAACAAATCCTGTTTGAATAATTAGCACGACTTATGGGACATAACTCGTGCAGGTGGAAAATGTCCAAAAGCGTTACTTTTCAGGAAATGGAAAAAAAAAGTACCTTCTTGTTGCTTGTAGCTTCTTGTTAAAGGTAGGGTAAGTGATTTACTTTGGTTAAAATAAGTGTTAAATAGCTCTATATTCTGATAGTACTCATTGCTATAGAGTGTTTGTTCAGTAAAAGGAGTCTCCCATGTCTCTCCAGCTCTTTATTAAACAGAAAATGCATTTTCAGTGCTCTCTCCTGATTGGCTTAAATTCTGTCACCTACCTGAAAATGTACTATATTCTGTTTACTAAAGAGCTGTAGAGACCCCTGTGACCAAACAAACGCTCTGTAGCAATGATTACTATCAGAAAAAAATACAATTACCCAAAAATATCACTTACCCTACCTTTAATACATTTCATTGGTTCAATATCTATAAAACCCACAGACAGATTTAACCACTTTCACTTAAACATTTGGAAATTGTCGATTTGCTTCTATATATCGGCTATTTTTGCTACTTTTGTGAGATTATAGTATGATGAAGAAGGGCATTCCAAAAAGAAAAAAAATAACCATTTCAAAAGCTGAAATATGGAGATACAAGGTTTCTGCCTGACAGCAACGATATGTAACGCTGACAGTGTAAAAAAAAACAAAAAACAGCCTTAGACAGTTTAATTTAACCCAAGGCGAAAAAAAGAAAATCTAAACTTTTTTTTTGAAGATTTTTCAAAAATAGCAGATCTACAAGCTCATAGCGCGGCACTCGGTGCCGCGCTATGAGCTTGTATATCTGCTATTTTTGAATAGCCAAAGAAATCTGCCAAACTTATTTCTGCCTTTATCACACCTGTGCCAAGGCCAAAAATACATTGTAAAAAAAAAAGTGCTTAGGAGCCGAGATACAGCCTTTTTCAGTAAGAAGTTAAACAAGAAGTGAATGGAGCAGCAAATCTTCAAATCATCATATCTTGGGTTCTGAACATTTTTTTTCCCCCAAAAAAACTGTTATGACGTCGGCGACGTCATTGGCACTCTGGGCTTATGAAAAATGTGACGTCGGCGACGTCAATGGCACTGAATGAGTTTAAGGATTAACATAATAATCTGGCTTGTCTGTTTTATCTTCTATACTCACAAGTTGAAGTTCTCCTCCCATACAGGGTTAAGGTTGCCATAGATAGTCTTGGTTCTCTTCTTGGTCTTGCCCACCTGGACGGTGACGTAGGGGTCACTGGAGCCCGTCTTATCCTTGGCCTGCAAGCCCTGAGCACACAACACTGTGGAGAGACAGCAGCACCACCCACCTGTCAGCCATTGTTTGTTCCTCCCCATGTATCCCTATTTATTCATTACACAGCTTGGTTTAATGCTTGATTCTGATTGGTCAATCACTGAATTCATTGGTCTATTATTGCATGACCGCTAAGCAATCTGTGTTGCTTGATTTTTGCCATATACAACATTGTAGCCATGTGAACAAACACACAATGTCATTTAAAGCTAAACAGTACACTCAAGATTTTTTTTCAAACATTTAAAATGAGAAATAGACAATGTAGTAACCAAATATTGATTGAAATATCTGATAAACACTTCTTGTTGTTTTCCGAGATGACTGCATTGCACTGGATGCACCTGGCATAAATTGGCATACTACTTTAATTACCGCGAGCAAGGACATCCTTTTCAAATCAATCAAATCATTTTGTTGTTACTTTTGGGTTAATTTATTAACTCTTTCATTGCCACACTTATTTCAGACTGTGCCAGGAAAAAGGTGCATTTTTCCTCCGTTTGTTTTTTAACATTGAAGTGAATGGAGCAGCAATTTTTTGGATAGCGTTATCTCCTAGTTCCTTTGAGATAAACAACAAAAAAAAAAGACAAAAACATTCTAAAAATTCTAAAAAAATAAAAAATAAATAAAAATAAAAATCGTCATTTCCGTCCGTGGCCATGATAGCCATAGAGACGGGAATTCCCGTTTTTGGCAGTTAAAGAGTTAAAGGACGACTTCAGCCATTTTCAACCTTTTTTCATAGAATTGGTCCTCACTATATTGCTCATTATAATATGATATCATTATAATATGGATTTCTGACAGTTCAGAAACCCGACTAATGCTGAAGTCGTCCTTTAAGATTTAGAAGACATTTGTAGAATCGGCCTCAGTATGCGTTAAAAGAAACAGCACCCGAGCCTTTGTCATACTCTCTCTCCTATGACTTTTGATGAGGACGTTAGCTACAGTATAGCTCCTTCCGTCTGAACCGAACTCTCCTCTTACCTGTGATGCTAATCTTGGCTGACCACTTGGAGGTTCCGTCGAGCACACTCTGCTTGATCTGCTTCATCTGGGTGACGTGGGTTGCCTTCACGATGGCGAACAGTTCCTGGATGAGCTCAAAGATCTCCGGCTTGTTCCTCTCGCGGATCTTCATGCGGTCCTTCAGAACCATGATGATGTTCTGGGTTCGGTCCTCCGCACCGTGCTTGGTGCTCTTCTCTGCTGCTCCTGATTAGGAGTAGAAATAACATGGCAAGGGGCAGGTGTGTGAAGAGAATGTCATTTTAGGCGAAAAATTGCCCACGCAGTGACTCAATCTAGATGAATTTCTAACTGCTAGTTGAAAACTTTGTTATTAATATTCAGAAGGCTACTCTCCACAGAGTTGTATTACACACAGCATTTATCGTGATTGGTGAGCTGACAAAAAGCGGTCCATGTTATGCATATACTTGAAAACCTTTCATTTTGTACTCATGATTCTCAATAAACCCTATTTAACAAAAAAAATGTCATATGCGCTTTTTTCAAAAAGGTAAACTATTCTGAACTTCTGAAAGCGCTCCACCTGCCCCCAAAAAAGCCCTTTTAGTTATTTGTCATAGGTGTTAATGTAAAAAAGGTGGGTTTTTTTTGTTTGTCTTTTTGCGGATAGTGGGAACATGGTTTGGATGTCAACAAAAGACAAATGGCTTTTAATATCCTCTCAAAAGAAAAAAGAAAAAAAACAGAGCCAAACAAAGCAATAGGCATGAGAAGGAGAAGAGGGAGGACAGGTTGCTTCATAGAAAGGAAGATGATAAATGGGCTACAGAGAGTCCAGTCTTATTATTAATAGCAGAGACACTCTGAGACACTAAGACACTCAAAGTAGTCTATATAGTCAAAACTGACTAGAGCTGTAAGGCTCTTTAACTTGAATTGAATTAAATTGTCTATAAGTCACAATTGTAGGTCTACAGTAAACAAAACATATTGTACATTCATTGTGGTCATATTGATTTGACATATAACATATTTTATCGGATAGTCACTTATTAATGTTTTGTATTGCAAGATTTTTAAGGGATTTTATAATTATAGTGGAATTGAACTACACTTGAAAAGCTAAGCTTCTCGGCTATAGATCAAATGGACCAGTCTTATTATTAGCTCGGTCAACTGATTTTGGTCGATCAATCAACAGCATCTTACTTTGCAAACAGTCGGCGTTGAGGAGGTCTTGGCACTTGTCGTGACATTTCACCCCACACTCTGTGCAGCGCATTCCCTGGCGAGCGATCCCCCATAGCAGCCCTTCACACTCATAGCAGTACGTAGGGGTGGTGGCGGTCCACACCTCAAAGTTGTGAGGCGTGGTACAGGAGATGGGATAGATGAGAGCCTGGAGGGTCTTCTTGTAAACATGGCTCTTCTACAAGGGTATGGAGGAAAGGGTTCGAAGATATTGTAAATAAAAACAGCAACACGTTATACTGGAATTTGTTCAATATCAGCTAATATATCATGTCCAAAACTGTGACTTTTCAGGATTCAAATTCAAAAATAGCAAAAGTAGCAGATCGACAAGCTCGAAACCCGGCTCGATCTTGTGGATCTGCTACTTTTGATGCTTTTGTGTGACGCTGTAGTGTACTAGTGTAGTATCAAATAGGGCATTAATTTACAAAAAAACACAACATTTACAAAAATAGCCGATCTACAAGCTCTGCTATTTCCACTCTTTGTTACTTTAAAAAAAAATATTTATGGAACTTTTTTTTTACTTTTTATTTTTAAATACAGCCAGTTGGTCTTTTTATTTATTTTTGTGATATTTACTCACGACAGACCCATACAAATGCTTCTGTGACTCAAAAATGTGTCTGGAACCCTTTGTTTGCAAAACACAGCCTTTTTTCTCCAGATATAAATGACTCAACATGTGTCATAATTGTAAATGAGGACTGACCAGTTCTTCATTGTGCAGGGTGCTTGACGTCAGAGCTGAAGTGATGCCTGCCTTCCTGGAATTCTGCACCAAGGACTGAGTGAAAACAGAGAGAGTGGGCGAGGGAGGGAGGGAGTGAGTGAGGGAGGATGGGGTTGATTTCTCTAGATCAGTGGTTCTCAACCTCATCTGGATCAGGGACCACCTTGAAAGTCTCAAAAGCGCATTTAATGATCAGCATGTGTATTTTAATGATCAGTCAATCGATTGTGTTCCACCTCGGATCCATGGAGTAGTATACCAAGAGTTCTTATTTATTGGTATCACTTTTTCATATTATTGTTCATATTATCATTCAAATCTGAAGTGTTTTGCCAATTATTCGGAGGGCCGCTTGCTAGTGTTGATTTTGTCAGCAAATTTTGATTTCGTTTTAGTCATTTTCTTTTGAATAAAATTACACTTAGTTTTAGTCATATTTTAGTCATCTGAAAGGTTTTACTGTTTTAGGTTTTACTCGACTAAATATCATAAGATTATAGTCGACTAAATCTACAGGTGATTTAGTCGACTAAAATGTATTTTGGCGGTGCCTTGATGGCGTCTTAATGGCTGATTTTATACTTGCATGTTGCGTACTGAAAATAGCCGATCTACAAGCTCACAACGCGTCGCAGCGCGACACGTTGTGAGCTTGTAGATCTGCTATTTTCAGAGCACGACACCCGAGCACAACCAAACATAAAATGACTTGTCTTGTAGTTCTACTGGATCTCTTCTCCACTAGTCCCTCACTAACATTTTAGTCTAGTTTTTATTTGTTGACAAAATTGTCAATATATTTAGTCTTAGTTTTAGTCATCGTAGCTTTAATTTGTTTTTATTTCGTTTTTATTTAGTTTTCGTCCGTGAAAAATGGTAGTCGACCAACATTTTTCGTCATAGTTTTAGTCAACGAAATCAACACTGCCGCTTGCAATACTGTCAGTGGGGCCCGGGCCCACAGGTTGAGGATCGCTGCTCCAGATATACACGCTTCAATATCACTCAGCTTAGCTGTGATTAAGACAAATGTCAGTCTGCCTCTGCCTCTGAGGCGGTGTGTCATTATTACAGGCCTGTCTGGCAACGTTCTCCTCAGTGATTACAACCGACGATGAAATGACAGTGGCAGAATTGAAAGCGCTCCCTTAGCCCTTTAAGACCGGGAACGCATCTGTGTGTCATTTTAAGATTTATTTGGGCTATTCAAAAATAGCAGATATACAAGCTACGAGCTTGTAGATCTGCTATTTTTGAAAAATCGCGAAAATGTGTGCAAAGCTTTGAATATATATATATTTTTAAAGCGAACATTTGTAACTCAAATCTTTGCTTCTGGGGGTCCCTGGAACAAAACATTTTTATATATTTTATTTTTGCACAAATGTTCATGTTGTTAGGATTTAGAGAACCTTTTTAGAATGGTCCTCAGGTCTTAATGGGTTAGAGAGGGGAGACACACAATAGCTTTTGACAAACAAACAACCATCATCCATGTTACTCACCATAGCCTGGGGCAGCATAAGAGAAGAAAGAGGAAGATATATGCTGTTAGGAACAGAGCCAACGTAGTGGGATTCATTTCCCAAAAACTGAGTCATGAGATACAGTTATCAGAGACAACATTTAAAACCCTGATGGGCTTTTCAACGTCAAATACACACATAAATTAAACATTACACCACAGGAGGAGACTGATCAGATGTTGCAGGACATCTATTGTCTGTCCAATGGGATCTCTTGTTGCATCATTGAAGCCGAGGTCATCTGCTTCAATGATGGTTATAGGTCAGGTTATCGCCAAAGTAATTCTCATATTATATTTTCTTAGTTTCATTCCTTTTTTCCATTATGTTTTTTTATCAATTAATCATTGTCTTCCAATTTAGTCATTATTATGCCAATTCCCAATTCCCCCATGTAGTCCCTGTCATTGTTGGGGTGGGAGTGGGGGGGGGGGTAGACAACCACTTGTGTCCACCAATACATGTGACATCGCTTCTTTTCAGCTGACGGTGAGGAGTTTCACCAGGAGGGTATAACGCATGCGGAGGAAAACGTAATCCTTCCCGGTTCCGCTGCTGAAAAGGTGCCGGACCAACCGATCTCTGCAGTGTGACAGAGATCGCCCTCCCCTGCCGGCATTCCACCCACCCGTAAGCGTTGACATTAAAACGTTGGGAACCCCTAGTTTAGACAGACGGTCAACGGCAGTTTTCATGGCCGTTGCTATCATGACGATCACCTCCAGAGGGAGGGGGTACTATGAGGGCGGTCCAGTGCAGTGGAAATCTAAAGTAAACTTAGTAGTAGAGTATAGAGTAGAAGTGTGGCAAGATGGGAGAGCAACAGAAGGAGAAAGAAGAAAAGAAGAAGAGGTGTAGATAGAGAGAGGAGGTATATTACTGTAGACAGAGAGATAAAGACTGAAATTGAACATCCGTGTCTGGCAGCATGGGTCATCAGTGAGAAGGCGGCGGGCGTCGTAGTGTGACAGAAAGATGGATTAATAAAGACATCCAGTTGAGCGTTTTGCTCCTGTTTGCTAATGCTGGGTTCCAGTCTGCTCGGCACAGGTTGCGCCGCAATGAACCCAGTCATTTGGCAGGTGATATTGGCCAGCTTGTCTCCAGACAGTCAGAACTCAGGCGGAGAATCAGATCAATGGCGGTTGGTCGAGGAAGGAGAAAAACAAAGTAGCGGGGCTGTCAATGTGCCGTGCGTTTCATATCCCAGGAGCCCTACTCTGACAGGAGTGCACACTGTCTGAGACTTCCCAACAGTGTTGATTTTGACAGCAAATTTTGATTTAGTTTTAGTCATAGTCTTTTGAATACAATTCCATTTAGTTTTAGTCACATTTTAGTCATCTGAAATGTTTTAGATTTTGTCTAGTTTTAGTCGACTAAATATCATAAGATTATAGTCGACTAAATCTACAGTTGATGTAGTCGACTAAAATGTGTCTTGGCGGTGCCTTGATGGCGTCGTAATGCCTGATTTTACACTTGTTTGCACGCTGAAAATAGCCGATCTACAAGCTCACAACGCGTTGCGCTGCGGTGCGTTAGATCTGCTATTTTCGCCAGGGTTCTGTCTCACCCGTTATCAGTGTGTACGGACCACAGGAAAAGGTCCATTGCAGTAAATTCAATCTGTTATGGCCCACCTTGTGTATAGGTTAATAATGCTTAATTTATACTCCGTTGTACTACGGTGTCACTTGCCAAACATAACCAATCTGTAAGCTCACAGCTTTTAGATTTTACATTTCTGGCTTTCGGTGCTCACAAACATAAAACGAATCAGCGTGCAAATTCAGGCAGACAACTCGAGTAGTGCCAGTCCCCACTGCGTCAGATGGTCTGTCAGATGTCCACACAGCATCCACCTGTTGTCTCTGTTGCACTTTGGTTCCCCAGGGTCTTTTGGTAAATAATAATCATTGCTTGCTCTCATGTTGGCCGTCTGTTTTATGCTAAGCAGGGAGCGGTGATCAGTTCCATTGACGTCAAAACTAAACGCTGCATCTTATATAACATCTATAAAATATTCTCAATGTTTCTCGATTATACGTGTAATGTCTGTTTGAAATGTTAAAAAGTTTTCCTGTATTATTTATAAGCCTCTCGCGTAGCCATGTCATCAACGAGACAGCATCGGTGAGGGTGGGGGGTGACAAGGCCTGTTTAATGACAGCTTCAAGCTTACATCAGTGTCAGTTCGCAGAAGATCCCTAGCCCTCTATGGCTGGCCCCTGTGGAGCTGCAGCCTCGCAGGCTGTCACGGCGCAGAAACTTGTCGTCAACAAGCATACACGCACAGTGGATGCAAACGAGAAGAAGTACAGAGAGAGGACTCAAAGAGGCTTCAACGCAGGACGAGATAGATGAGTGGGAACAAGAAGGATACGTTTATGAGACGGGGGGAATAACAACAGATTTAGTCTTTTTTTTGGCCTGAACCCTCACCAAATCTCTGACCAGCGGCATAGCTTTCCTCTTCCTGAGGTCAGGCATGCTGTCTATGCTGTAGAGAGCACCGCCCACCCTGTGGATAAAACACACACACACACACACACACAACACACACACACACACACACACACACACACACACACACACACACACACACACACACACACACGCACACACACATTAGTAAGACACTACTAGCAGCATGGAATTTCAATGACTGTGTGTGCAACTATACAAATGCAAGATTCCTTGCAGGCTGGTTCAACTGAGAGCCTCACTGAGGTCCATTGACAGTAACAGAGAGTCAGGATTACGTACCCTGCTGATAGAAGCAGAGAACAAATCCCAACGCTCTCTCCTCTGGCCTGTTGAGAAAGACAGAGGTAGAGATGATGGAGAGACATCCATTAGAATGGTGGTAGGGACAAGCGGAAGCGAGAAATGTGTCAATCATGGTTTGCCAGTGCATACTTACAAAAGAGACTTTGTCTCAACGTATATTTTAACTGGTTAAATGGTCAAGTAGGGCCTACTTGACCCTACCCGACCATACTACAGCGTATATATATATAAATCTATATATATATGCTATTGTGAGTGTTGTATGGTGGAGTAACGTCATAACTGTGTCATTATTCCATTCCCTTCTAGCTGCTACCATAGCGACTGCCTATCGCCTTGTTCCTGAAATTCACAAATGATTAAATAATGTGAGAGGTAAAAGGATGAAATAAGAGATAGCACCGCGCTGTGTTTCTCTCTCTCTCACTCTCTATTTCACCACATGTGATACTTACTGTGGTGGAAAGTAACTAAATACATTAACTCAAGTACTTACTTTACTTGAGTATTTCCTTTTTTTTCTTCAATACTTTATTATTCTACTCCACTACATCTCAGAGGCAAATATTGTCCTTTTTACTCCACTACTATTATATTACAGCTTTACTTTTACTGGTACTGCAAGTATATTTTGATGCCAATACTTTTGTTCTTTTACTCAAGTAAAACTTTGAATACAGGCCTTTAACTTAACAGAGTATTTTTATATTGTGGTATTGATACTTGTTTATGATCAATTTATTTGAGCTTTACGTTAGCAAAACAAATAACAGAAAGTAAAATATACGGTATTGCTACTTTTACTTAAGTAAAACATCCGAGTACTCACTGGGTAGCCCACTTATTGACGTCAGCGGTGAGGTCTTAGCATTTGAGAAGCGTAGTGTTAGGACCAGTTTATAATATCTGTGTACAGAGATATATATTATAATGTGTGTATATAAGTTCTTTCTTTGATTTGTATTCATTTAATGGAATTCCTGCAATGTATTAATCCAATGTGTAATATGTCTGACAGTCCTTATTAGTTAGTAAGTTTCCACTCCTCTGTACTCCTCTGTCCCCTCCCCTTTTCTAATAAAGTGCTTGGACAGAGGGGAGTGCGCCATTGTGATTTTGGACCTTGTGAAGTGAGTTACATGGTGGTCACAAACCTCGTACGAGTAAAAGAGATCTCGTGTGTCACGTGTCTTCTTTATCTGTGTGTGATCAAACAGCAAGGGGGTTTAAGATAACGATCAAGAACCTATCATTTCACTGGTCCTTCGTGTCGGATTTCTACGTCGTTTTTGGAAGAGGAGAAGAGGACGCATCGCAAGTCTATCGATAGCCAGAGATCTGAGAGGGTCCTGCAAGCCCTGGGGTGTAAACCAGGCCGGTGTTCACCAGTCCGAAATCTTCTCTTCGACGAACGACTGCCGAAATCTGAACGTGATCACACGCCTATAAGAAACATGTAAGTGTGGTCCTTGTGTGGACATATTGTTGTTATTACTAAGGTGTAATATTGACAAGTGTGTTGTAGTTGTGCATAGATAAGCAACTACAGTTATAGTTGTGTTGTAGTGGCGGGGGCCACTGCATTTTATTAGCTGCAATTGTATACTGAGAAACGAGTTTTGTGTGAGTTCAAGAGAGAGTCACGGTAGTTAATAAGATAAAGAGTCTGAAAACTCCCTCCAGAGGGTTCAGTGATTTATCCTCTGGGGCAAGTCGACACGTGGTGGACCTTCCAGGGCATGATCCTTTTGTCTATGTTTAGTCTATATTATCTTGTATAACCCCCATAAGACTCTCAGGGGTGTACGGTGTGTGGTTTGAATGTGATAAGTTAGCTGATCCCCTGGGCTAGTCCAACACGTGGTGAACTGGTGAATATTTGGGTGTGATACAGTTTTTGACCAGTATACAGCAGTGCCTAGAAACGTTGAAATACACTTAGTTAGGATAAGAACAAGATATTTACAGTGATTAAAATAATTTCTACATTGAACAGAACATTATAATAACCACACATATTTAAGTTTTCACCCACATAATAGTAATTGACTGCTAATATGGAGAAGGAAAAAGAAGATACAGGTGCTCCTGTGAAACAAGTGATTGTAGTCGATGTTACCAACGACGGAGATAAGCCAAAGCAGGGCAAGAAGAAAGGCCAAACAAGGGCCCCCAGATCATGTTTTAGGTGTGGTCGTTTAGGCCATTTTGTGGCTGATTGTATATCAAGCACAACAGTACATGGATGGGATGATACGAGGAAAGAGAAAGGCCAACCAAGGGCCCCCAACTCATGTTGTATATGTGGTCGTAAGGGCCATCTTCTCTTCGGACTGGCTCTTTGCGAGTCATGCAATATGTCTGGCTGGGATGATTAGAGAAGAGAGAAAGAGAAGAAGCTAGGAGGCTGTGCGCATCAGAGCGACAGCTACAAAGAGAGAGATTGTAGTAAGAAGAAAACGTTTTGTTTTGTCTAAAAGATGTGTGAATGAGAGAGTGGAATGTGCATTTTTGTGATCTGTATGAATGCCCCAAATAGATGCAGTAATCATTTAAACATTTCAAAATTCCATGTCGTGGTGCACAACGACATGGAAGGAGTGATGTTTAAATGAGAGTGAGAGAGAAGAGGAAGAAAGAGAGAAATTGTACGTGTAAGAGTGTATGTATGTGTGTTCAGGTGTTAGTGTACATGAATTGTGAGTGAATGTGGTGTTTGGGTGTAATACATATGTACTATATGTAAAGTGTGAAGGGTAGCAACAGTAGTGTGAAAAAAAAAAAAAAAAAAAAAAAAAAAAAAAAAAAAAATGGGTTATGATGTGCGTGTGTGCTTGTATACGTGCATGTGTGTAGTTTCATGTACCGAAAAGACTGTGTGTGTTTGAAGCATGTGGAATGACGTCACTTACGTTGGAGAGTGTCAGGTACTGTGTGTGTGAGAGGAGTGAGTGTGTCTGTCTGACTGTCTGCATGTGTGTGTGTGTTCACATGTGTGCGTGAGTGTGCGCGCGTGTAAGCATGTGTGTGTGCTCGCATGCATGAGAGAGAGAGAGAGAATAAGAGAGTGAGAGCAATTCAGTGAGCCTGGCTCTGTGTGCGTGTGCGTGTGTGTGTGTGTGTGCGTGTGTTTGTGAATAGTCCAGCCAGTTTCTCAAGGGAAATAGCTAAATGTTAAGGCCACGTTGTCAGGTTTCGTCTCACGTTATCTCGTGTGTTGATTTAGTAGTAGAATCTCCCACATGTGAAAGTATGGGGGAAGAGTAGCAGGCCACTGTTTACATTCAGATAGAAGAGCAGCTTAGATACAAGCACCAAAACCCAAGAATAAGAGAGAGCTCCTTGCAGTATGCCCCATATAGTTTGAATTGCGTTGGCAGCAGACGTTTTTGTTAAGTTAAGACAGATGATGCACATGTTGGTCTCTGTGTTGGCCCTTCCTGATTATACTAAGTCCTTTATCCAAACTGCTGAAGTTAAAGAAGTTTTTTTAAATGATTTATGTCTTGTTGAAAGAGTAAGGTGCTAAGTTAAAGGCCTCTAGGTTTTACTCCAAATGTCTCTTAAACCCATTAAGACCTGGAACCTGTGTAAATTTTTGATATGTACTCAACCTCATCTCACTAAAGTTCGTTGTGGTATTTTTGAACCCCAAGGCCGCTAAGGGCATCGATGTTAAATGTCTGACTCTATAATAATAGCCACGATGCATTTTCTACTTTGTTTATTTTTTTGCTGCACAGTAGACTAGCAGAGGCACTTTTACGCCTGGGAAACGCTTATGTAGATAAGATAAAAAGGAACCTAGTCGCGCTTCACATTGGGAGTTTTTATTTGTTATGTCTGCCACCAGTGACACAGACCATTTCACACTTAGGATCTGAAGTTGAGTCATGACCATAGGTCATATCTCAAACAGGAGGGATGGTACACATATAATATATAATTAAGCAGCATTTTCACACTTATAATTTTCAAAATTATGCTAAACAGTTTTGTACATGTTTTTAGACAATGAAAAGGTAACGAAAGGCCATATGTAAGACTATTATTTCCACTTATTGAAAAGTGATGATACTGTAAAACTAGATTGAAGTACAGATGTGTCAAAACGGCCATAGCCATAATGCATCACATTAGTGGAGCTTTACATGAAAATAGTCCAAAGTGCAAATTATCTGTCTAGTCTTTTCTCTCTCCCTACAGGGACTGAAGCACTGGTGATCTGCATGCCGTGATAAAGATCATCAAGCGACAGGACCAGGACCAACTCTGCGCTGAGAGGGTCCGTTCCGAGTCCTGGTCACCAACACAATTGCTGTGAAACGTGTTATTTGGATCCACAAAAGGCCACTGTAAATTGGTTCGAACATTATCAGACATTTAAGTAATAGGAGTGCTAAAGCCAGCAGCGGGTGGGGCCGAGCGGATAGAGCTCAGGTCAGACCCAAACCTGGAGAAGACTCCAATTAGAATATTCCCCATCCCCATTCCTATTACACCTAGAATTGCACCCCTGGTATTTTTGTGAGTTTTTAATTTCTATGAGTGTATTATATATTTGTATTATTAAAGTTACTCGTAAATCGAGGAGTGTTGACGAAAATGTTTCTCACCGTCTAAATCTAAATATATAGGTATATTTTTACGCTAATCAAATCGCTAAGACTAAAATGTGAATGTTTTATGTTTGCACACATACTGTATAAATATATCTGCTTCACACAACTGGTCATGAGAAGTGACATGCCTCGAAATCCAATATCGCTGGTGAGCCTTGGGAGAAAATGACTTTGAACTAACAGCAGCTATTTGCCGTGTAAACCGTACCATCAGTTGAAATACGCCCTAAATAGCACTGTTAAGCCTGTATGTCACTCGGAAGCCTAACCTTTGTTATGTCCACGCTGGCTCTGTGAAGAAGGGTCAGATCAACGAACACAATTGTCAACAGACATTAATGCTGACTCCCCCGTGTTTGTTTAGATCAACTAAGAATTGGAGGTTGTAAGAAAAATACA
The DNA here is from genome assembly GCF_963280865.1 of Gymnoscopelus braueri. Classification (NCBI taxonomy): domain Eukaryota; kingdom Metazoa; phylum Chordata; class Actinopteri; order Myctophiformes; family Myctophidae; genus Gymnoscopelus; species Gymnoscopelus braueri. Next base: position 53,026,582 of record NC_137607.1, on the reverse strand, counting down.
ATCTCACTGGTAATCCCGTGCCAATAAGGTTGGTTTGTCTCTCTTTCCCCATCTTGGAGTGGGAAAGCTTATGTTACGTGTAGAGACAATTAACTATAGACGTAGCCTGTTCCTCAATGCTACAATGACCATGAAGAGGCCCAAAACCGTGAGTTTGAGTCAGCGTCGTTAATGGCCGTCCAGAATAGATGGACTCTTGACCTTTTGACTGCTGCGAGTGGAGGGGTCTGCGTTTCTGATAAAAAGGACATGTGGTGTTTTTTTTATTTCAGATGACATTAATTCCAAGAATGTTAGTGACGCAAAGCAAGACCATTAGTGTATGGTCAATGAAAAGGTCGTGCAGACATGCGGCGTTGTCTCAGACTGATGACAATATTTGGCCCAAGTGCTCCACTCTATACGAGAGTGTGTATTCCTTTCAAGCCCTATTTGAGAGTGACATAGAAAGTTAGTCCCAAGGCCACTGGAAGCGAAGAGGCAAATGTTTGAGTTGTTGGGTTGATTAATAAAAATCCTGTTATGATGTTCATTTTGAAATGTGATGTTCAGAAGTATTAATTAAATGAACAACAGGAGGGAATGTTAGGACCAGTTTATAATATCTGTGTACAGAGATATATATTATAATGTGTGTATATAAGTTCTTTCTTTGATTTGTATTCATTTAATGGAATTCCTGCAATGTATTAATCCAATGTGTAATATGTCTGACAGTCCTTATTAGTTAGTAAGTTTCCACTCCTCTGTACTCCTCTGTCCCCTCCCCTTTTCTAATAAAGTGCTTGGACAGAGGGGAGTGCGCCATTGTGATTTTGGACCTTGTGAAGTGAGTTACATGGTGGTCACAATCCTCGTACGAGTAAAAGAGATCTCGTGTGTCACGTGTCTTCTTTATCTGTGTGTGATCAAACAGCAAGGGGGTTTAAGATAACGATCAAGAACCTATCACGTAGTAAAAGTGAATTACTGTCAGATGACTATCTGGGTGATCATTCTTCTAATTCTATCTGGTCTATTATAGAAAGACATGCTCTTTGTCACAAAATGACACAGGCAGTGCTGATACTTACGTCATACTGATGCTGAGGGGGACATATGACTGGCCTGAATATCAGCTTTAAAAACCACCATTAGATCCACAACAGGTAGCTGTCTATCAGTGGTGTAAAGTACATTTACTCAAGTACTGTACTTAAGTAAAATTTTGAGGTACTTTTACTTTACTTGGAGTATTTCCATTTGTCTCTATTTTTACTCCTACTCCACTACATCTCAGACTACAATTATTTGAAAACTTTAGTTACTTGTTACTTTGCAGATACAAAATATTACATTATAAAACATACATTAACCACTTTAGCCCTATTTTATAACTAGTCTATTTGAAAATAGCCCATCTACAAGCTCGAGCTTGTAGATCTGCTATTTTCAAACATTTTAGTACTTTTACTTTTGGTACTTTAAGTACATTTTGATACCAATACTTTTGTACTTTTACTCAAGTAAATTTTGAATTCCGGACTTTTACCTGTAACAGAGTACTTCTGCATTGCAGTATTGATACTTTTACTTAAGTAAAACATTTGAGTACTTTTTCCACCACTGCTGTCTACACATTTCAACTCTGAGCCCTACAGAAGACATACTCAATATCTGACTAATGAATTACCCTTAATTACTCTATATCTTGAGTAATTAAGGAACTCTTGGTCACACCTACCTGAGCGTCCGCTCCAGCCTTTGGTAATCAGAACGGACAACATGCAAATCACAACGGGGGTGTGGCAAACAACTGAAAAGAAAATAATGAGATGGCATACAAGACACGAGGTAAACACAAACTATCATAACAACATACAGAGACAGAGACTGACTACAGACACGACTAAGACAAACCACACAGCTATCGACAACAGGAGGGAACAGTATGTCAGGTCAACACACTTTAAGCTCGGAAAAACCAATAAGACAAAGCAAAGTCAGTGAACTCAAATACAGTAGTGAGTCAAAGGAGGAAAGAGAACAGGAAACACATTCTAACACGTTCTAACACACGTATGAGCCCATGCATACACATACTATGAACACATACAAGTGTACAAGGGCACGCACAGGTGCATAAGTAGACACACACGCACGCACGCACGCACACACGGACACAGAAACCTTACTTCTTGTAGCTGAAGTCGCACTCTGCTGAAGAGTCGGAGCCAGTTGGCCTTGGCCCTAGCAGGACCAGGCTCCATGATTTCTCTCTTTGGGAAACTGGCAAAGAATGGAGAGGAAATATTTGCCACACTTGATTGTGCATAATATATGAATATAGATTGTGTAGGTCATTTGTCATGAAATATATGCTAAAACAAATCCCCATCAATGAGTAACTAAACTTTGATATAGACTTTAAACTAAACCTAAACTTTAATTAGTAGATGGAAAATACTTTATTAACTTTATTACCCCATCATAAACCAAAATACAGGTCTGTTATCCTCCAATGTTTATGAATGTTAACAACATAACCAAACATATTACAGCCCCAAAATGCAAAAAAAACTAATACATTTCAACTCATCACCTCTTGTCAAATGTTTAGTCTTTCCATCAAGAACTGAGTCAATCACTGGAGAATGAAAACATCAAAACTGCAGTTTTTTGGTGGTGAGGCTATCCATTTCCCCATTTTGTTTACATTTGTATCCCTGATTCGACTTTTATAAGTCTAATCTGACAGTAACGCCAAAAGCATTTGAATGCTCACCTTGGCACAGGTGACTCCTCTGTTTTCTCCTCAGTAGGGGCACTCTCCACCGATGGAGGCTGCTCTGTGGCTGGACTTTCCTCCGGTGGGACCTCAGGCTTGAGCTCAGGCTCCAATGAGTGCTGAGCGTCAGAGGCCGGGGCCAGCGATACGGTGGTGAAGGCGGTGGTGGTGGAGGACATGGTGGTGGTAGCTGTGGAGGTAGACAGACCTGGTTGCGTGGATGTAAAAGGAGGCTTGGCGGAGGCAGCACTGAAAGGGGGCACGGTGTCGCCCTGGGTGACTGGGCTCAGGCCAGGGGCCATGCTCGCCGGACCCATGCCGGGAGGCTGGAGCTGGCCCTGGGCTGGCGGCTGGCGCAGGGACGCCTGCTTCTCCAGAGGAGGCCTCGTCGAGGGCAAGCCTTCCGAGGGGGGCTCCAGGGCGGGGGCCGTGCTGGTAGGCGTCGGGGTGTAAGGCGGCTCCTGGTCTTCACTGAGCGTGCCGTCTAGCGGGTACGGGTCTTCGTCCTCCTCGTACGGCATCTCCTCCTCGTCGTCATAGTTGTACTCTCCCCCCTCCTCCCCCTCCCCCTCGTACGTGTCTCCTTCCCCCTCGTCGTACAAGGCCCCCTCCTCCCCTCCGTCCTTGACGTAGCCCCCCTCGTCGCTGTAGACCGCCTGGGGCTCCTCGCCGTCCCAGACGGGGGAGCCCTCCTTGCCGCAGCTGACCGAGGAGTGGCAGGAGTGATACGAGTCGTTCTCATCGTAGAACTCGGAGCCTCGCAGGCTGTCGCCTTCCTCGGGACCGAACTCTTCGCTGAGCTGGGAGCTGCCTCGGCTCAGCTCGCCTGACGAGGCATAACGGCTGTCTGTTGGACTGGTGGGGAGAGGGAGATATGGAGACCAGTTACACACAAACAACTACACGCACACACGCACGCGAGCACACACGCGCACACACACAGACACAGACACAGACACAGACACACACACACACACAAATGCAAATGCAAATAACTGGAAGGAAGGGAATGTTCACCTATAGGAATAGAAGAGAGGTGTGCAGAAGGAACTGCAGGGGGAATATTATCTTAACCACTTAAACCCTGAGTTACAACTGTACTCAGACATCCACCAAAACTCAGACGTCCACACCAAAACTCTTTGCCGAAAATAGCCTCTACAACACATTTTGAGCTAGTAGATCTGCTATTTTGGCAAACCGAGAACATGGGTTCAAGTGGTTAAGACGGTTTCAGATTTGCCTGGGATGGTTGCAGATATCAGTCTTTGACCAATACAAACTACGCGACTCTGCCTTTGAGTTGGCCCAGACGAATCAAACATGTTTGATTTTGTCAGTCGACCAGGGAGTCGGTGGGGGTCCGCAGAGTCAGGGGGCCATGAGGATTATTAGCGCCGACCCTCGGCCTCGACTGGCTCCAGTTGAGCGTTCCACAATTGGGCTTAAAATCAGGGGAATTCTTGCCACAGTGAGAAACAAGCTTTAGTAGAGAGAGAGATTAGTGTGGAGACTCTCCACTGGAGAGGGTGCTTTAAACACACACACACACACACACACACACACACACACACACACACACACACACACACACACACACACACACACACACACACGCACAGAGAAGATTTGCATATAAATAGCAGATAAAAACGCTGAATAAAATGAAAGAAAAACAACCTTCTCAAGTCTGACAGACTTTTGAGGAAGAGAGAGAGAGCGAGAGAGAGAGCGAGAGAGAGAGCGAGCGTGAGGTAGAGGTACAGTAAAGGAAGAGTTTCATTAATGCAGATTGTCTGTATCGCAGACCAAGAGAGAAATATGTATTCATCGTGATGAATGACACTGTCAGACATTGGGACAAGGCATGAGTCAGGGAGAGATCTGACACAGAAATACGCACACACACACACACACACACACACACACACACACACACACACACACACACACACACACACACTCAGGCACATGCACTCACGCACACACACACTTCATCATTTAGGCGCTATTGAGTACAGCAAAGTGTGTTCAATAATGCATGACGAACTGGGGGAGCAGTAACAGAGAGGGCTGGGAACAGCCTTGGGCTATAGTGGGAACCAGAGGGAATAAGAAAGAGGCTGGATGATTGATCACATGAACAATCAATGAATCAATCAATGCATCAAAGAAATCGAGACTTCCCCTTATTTCACGCTCATTAGTGATCCACCCTCCTAAACCCCCTCTCCCCCATCCATCCTCACACACGCACACACACACACACACACACACAGTCACACACACAGTCACACACACACACACACACACACACACACACACACACACACACACACACACACACACACATCTATTGATTCAATTAGAAAACACACAGAAGGGTCGCACCAGTCGCTCATCCAAATAGAGCATCACTAACCACACTTGATTCCTTGCTGGGGACCTACTGTACCATGTGACCCTGCTCTCATCTGTAGCTCCACTGTCTGTCTGCACTGCCTTCATGAAACTGATACACAAGTATAAAAAAATTTCTTCAAATATCGTTGCTTTCGGGCAGAAACCTCATATCTCTCATATATTTTAACATTTTATGTTTTTTTTCGTAAATTAATGTCCTACTTTGTCATACTACAGTGTCACACAATAGTAGCAAAAATAGACGATCTACAAGCTCAAAGCGCGTTGCATTGCAGTTCTGCAAAACTGCAATATACGCAAAATTCGGACTTGTTCCGAATAATTAAAAGACGCTTTTTCGCTTCGCTTTTTCGCTCCATGGAAGCTTGCATTGACTTTATAAGGTTTTAAAAAAATACGTATTATTCGCATGAAAAAATCGCCCCCGGTGTGTAAGGGGCTTAACAGTTTTGGACATAGAAGGTTTCCACCCGACAGCAACGGAATATGAAAAGTACATGATGCATGTCCCAACAAAGGCAGCAGTGGGAAAGAGACTTTATTTTACTTTGGGTCATCTTTCAAATGACCAAGACATTGTAGTATAGGATGCATGTCTCTGAGCCGAAGGCCTCCTGCTGTGTTCCGCCTGGAAGGCAGAGATAGCTGTATAATAATTACTTAGTGTGGGACAGCCAGAATCAAACAGGGCTCTTCTCACTGCCTCACTCAACAACAGGCAGTAATAACAGACTGCCACAAAAGCAGAAAAGCCTGTATACACAAACACATATTTATATACGATGGAGGAGACCCACAGGCCCACACATTAGCACAGCTGAGCAAGAACTAACAATTAGCTCCTTCGAGGCTCTCTCTCTCTCTCTCTCTCTCTCTCTCTCTCTCTCTCTCTCTCTCTCGCTCGCTCGCTCGCTCGCACGCACGCACGCACGCACGCACGCACGCACGCACGCACGCACGCACGCACGCACGCACGCACGCAACCTGCTGGCCCAACGTAAGCCTAACCTTAACCTTAATCACAACCTCACCTAATTTTGAACACCTAATCCTAACCCCAACCTGACTCTTTAACCATAAATTTACTATGCGCACACGCACACGCGCACGCACAAACACAAACACAAACACACACACACACACACACACACACACACACACACACACACACACACACACACACACACACACACACAAACACACACCTAACAGTGCGGAACTCCACATACAACAGAGTTACAGTGGAAAGAACAGGGCATGATTCTGGCTGTTTACAGAGTACATTTGTCACAGGAGCAATAGGTTCATACAAAGCATACATATAATATAATACTGTACTGTACAGATATACAGAGAAGAGAGGATAAATATAATACTGTACTGTACAGATATACAGAGAAGAGAGGATAAATATAATACTGTACTGTACAGATATAGAGAGAAGAGAGTATAAATATAATACTGTACTGTACATATATACAGAGGAGAGAGGATAAATATAATACCGTACTGTACAGATATACAGAGAAGAGAGGGTTAGAGCACAAGCATGCAAGCACAGCGAGCGAGGAGGACGGGACAAGTCCACCACTGACGTCACAGCGAGACGGAGTCACAGGCTAGAGCAGGAGGGAGAGGAGGAGGAGGAGGAGGAGGAAGAGGAGCAGTTTGGAGAAGAGGAAGGAGGTGCAGAGACCCACCTATCGGAGAGCGAATGCCTACTGTCTAGTGAATACTGGCGGCTGGTGCGCTGGCTCGACCCCGAGCCCGAGTCGACATCGCTGCCGCCGCGCCCGTTGGTGGCCGAGTCTAAACTATCATAGCGTCTGGGCGAGAGGAGGGAGGGAGGGAGGAGGGAGGGAGGGGTTTTGGGGGGAGAGGTTAGGAGAGGAGCATCAGTAGAGCCCAGTGCAAAACCTTTTCAAAAGACGGCTTGGACCAGACTTAACCACTTAACCACTTTTTAACCTGGTGTCCCTATTGTGGGCATGCCTTACAGATGGCATGCCCATCTGTAATGGCATGGGGGGGGGGGGGGATAAATAATTACTGTATATTGTGGATATCATTGCTGTCGGGCAGAAACCTCTTATCTCCATATTCTAAATGTTTGTGTTTTTTCGTAAATTAACGCCCTACATACTACAGCGTCACACAAAAGTAGCAAAAGTAGCAAAAGTAGCAGATCCACAAGCTTATCGATCTGCTACTTTTGCTATTTTAGAATTTGAATCCTTAAAAGTAACAGTTTTGGACATATGAGGTTTCCACCCGACAGAGACGACATACTGTATGTCTAGTTGAGCTTAATTTATACTTTGCCGATGTATGACACCGTCATACCATGACGTATAAAGTAGGCTTTTAAGTTTCTGCATAAAGACAACTGCAGGTTGAGCACTTGTATCACCCATCTAACAATACGTCTCAGAAGAAACAGATATATATATATATGCTCACTGGAGAATAATAGTGAAAGGACAAAAAGAAAGTCTGACCGAAACATCATGCAATATTGCGTCTCACCAATCTGGTGATCTGGAACCTTTGGAAATGTGTTCAGAAAAACACAGTTATTTTGGGTTTTCTGCAAAATAAGCTGGCACAGAAGAGGAAATTACATCACACTTAACCCATTAAGACCGGGAACGCATCTGTGTTTTTTTTTTTAGATTTCTTTGGCTATTCAAAAAATAGCAGATATACAACATTTTTAGATGTGTATTTGGCCGCGGGTCCAGAGACCTCTCAGAAGCAAAGATTTGAGTTACAAATGCTCGCTTTAAAAAATATATATATATTCAAAGATTCGCACAAATTTTCATGATTTTTCAAAAATAGCAAATCTACAAGCTCATAGCGCGGCACTCGGTTACGTGCAATGAGCTTGTATATCTACTATTTTTGAATAGTCAAAGAAATCTTAAAATGACACAGATGCGTTCTTGGATTGAATGGGTTAAAGTCTGGTGCTCTTTTTTTTTTCTTCGCAAGCCCACCCACCCACTCACCCACTCACCCACTCACCCACTCACTCACTCACTCACTCACTCACAAAGACACTCGCCCATACCAGCAGAAATGCTCTCTTTATACACATCCTGTATTAAAGCATTCTGTGCCACAGAAAGCCTCTATACAGTGGGGACAAAGTCATTCTCTGGAGAGGAAGCACCATATGGGAAAACATGTTTTCATGTTCAGCATGTACCATGTATACCCAGTACACTAAACACAGAATAAAACAGAAGGAGCTGAGCAGTCTCAGGACTATACTGTATATCACAGTCACTATCAGACGGACATCTTATATATGTTCAAAACCGTTACTTTTTCAGGAAATGGAATGGACTTTTCAGGAAATTTGACCAATGAAATACTTTTCATTGGTTAAATATTTATAAAAATCCACAGGGGGGGGGTAAATAAATAAATACTGTATATTAGTGTTGATTTCGTCGACTAAAACTATGACGAAAAATGTTCGTCGACTACCATTTTTCCACTGACGAAAACTAAATAAAAACTAAGCTATGACGACTAATACTAAGACTAAATATATTGACAATTTCGTCAACAAATAAAAACTAGACTAAAATGTTAGTGAGGGACTAGTGGAGAAGAGATCCAGTAGAACTAAAAGACAAGTCGTTTTATGTTTGGTTGCGCTCGGGTGTTGCGCTCTGAAAATAGTCGATCTACAAGCTCACAACGCGACGCAGCGCGACGCGTTGTGAGCTTGTAGATCTGCTATTTTCAGCATGCAACCAAGTGTAAAATCAGCCATTACGACGCCATCAAGGCACCGCCAAAATACATTTTAAATCAACTGTAGATCTAGTCGACTAAAATCTGATGAAACTTAAACATTTCAGATGACTAAAATATGACTTAAAACTAAATGAAATTGTATTCAAAAGACTATGACTAAAACGTAATAAAAATTTGCTGTCAAAATCAACACTGCTACAGCGTCACACAAAAGCATCAAAAGTAGCAGATCCACAAGCTCGAAACGCGTCTCGAAGCGCGGCGCTTGTAGATCTGCTACTTTTACTATTTTAGAATTTGAATCCTGAACAGTAACAGTTTTGGACATATGAGGTTTCCACCCAACAGAGAAATATGGAGATACAAGGTTTCTGCCAGACAGCGATGATATGCAGGCTAGAGGTATAAAAACTATCCAAGTCAAGTTAGTATAATAAGCAAATGATTTAGAAAATGAGTGATATTCAACACATTACCCATTATTATTTCCTTGTGTCCTTCCCTTCATTCCTGCAGATATAGTAGGCAAGGCCAAAGAGGCAAGAGAAGGAAATCTGCCTTATACAGTATATATATACGTGTGTGTTTTCGTGGACAAAACACATGGGTGCCTACACATGCTTTTCTTATGTAAATGGTGTGGGTGTGTTCCCACATAACAGTAGCTTTTGTGTCAGTTCCACCCACTTGATTGGTTAATCATGCGAGCCCAATAGGCGTCCATATTCTGGGGGTGAACATATTTAGATGTATAGATCGCCTATTGTCAGCAAAGTGATTTGATTGTATGGGGGGGGGGGGGGGGGGGCTAGTATAGAGCCCTGGGGGACCCTGGCGGTCAACGAAGTAGATACTGTAGGGTTTAAGTGACTGCTGTTACCTCATGGCTCTCTGGTCGTAGCCCAGCTGGTGGATGTCCTCGCTGCAGGACTGTGTGCACTGCTGCTGCCTCATCGGGTACTGATGCATGGAGGCGTTGGGCTGGGAGGTGGTGTAGTAGGGAGGAGGCATGCTGTTACTGGTCTCACTGCGGTAGTCGCTGTCCCTGTCGTCCACGGCGCTGTCTGGGTCCTCGTCTGCACCAGACACACACAAGGGACTGTGTTAAGTGGGCCACTGGTCAACAGAGGCGTACCCACTGTAGAGGCAGGACAGGCGGTCGCCTGCCCAACTAAGTTCTCGCCACCCCTAGAAAACCCAAATAACCCGAAAAGGTCATAGCGTGCTTAATGTCCTCAAAGTCACGCATCCAACACGCTTTGAACTGAGTAGATTGGACCTTCCGTTCCAGAGATAATGGCCAAAACATCTTGAAAACGGCCACTTTCGCCGGTTTTCGATCGCCGATTTTCAATTGAGTTGAAATTCCTTTTTTGGGGGTAATGGGGGGGGGGGGGCAAAAAAAATAAAATCTCGCCTGCCCTACATGTAATTCCTGGGGACGCCACTGCTGGTCTACCTCAGTCAGTGGTTCTCAAACTGTCTGATTTTCAAGGACCCCCCATAAACTCTATACTGAGAGTATACAAATGGAACCAAATCATTTGATCATTTGTATACCCTTAAGAGTTACAGGCCTGTAAGGTTGTTGTTGTTGAAATGATTTATTGGGAATAACCCCTTGAGATGAACCATCTTGGGGTCCACAGATTACAGAATACATAATACATACATTTCATTCAGAAGAAAAAACAACAGAAATACAGAGCACATATGAATCATTGCGTCATAGATCTGTTATAATTATAATTAGTCAAAATATGAACAGGTAATCTCAAGGTGAGAGGACAGCGCTTTAAAACAATTGAAAAGATGTTATTGACCGAATATGAACCGGTAGATTGTTCCAGTCAGAAGGAGCTTTAAACCTAAATCATTTTTTGGCAACTGATATAGATATTTTGGATCCTGTGCTGTGCACAATGTTTCAGTTGATGTTTAGAAGTGAAAGGAACCATATACTGTTTGAGATGTGGATAATTAAAATGAATACATTTAGGTCCATTTGGAACCCCCTCAACGTACCCCTGGGGGTTCATGGACCCCACTTTGAGAACCACTGGTATACCTGCTTCAAATGGTGTTTACAGAAGTCTGTTTTAGACTACAGGAAGTACACCCGATGGGCAGGGATTTGATGACCTCATCAAACATCAAGACTAATCTAGCACCTCTAGATGGTCCTCTTGATAGACAGTATAGTGTATAAATAAAATAAAACAATTATGTGATTGTCAAAACTGTGTTGTGTTATTTGGGAAGACTGAAATATACTAAGTAGGCGATGCCAAAACAGAAAAACTCTCTGCAAAAATGCTCGTTGTCTTGGTTCACTAGTGGCAGTAGGGCATGTGTTCATGCTATGCTTTATTTCCGTGTGATTGATTCAACTCGGTGAGGCTGTGTTGTCTCTCACACCCCTTGGCAGAATACTTATACGAGCTGATATGTGTTTGGTCACAAGAGGGAAAACACAGAAAAGAAGACTGTAATAAATTAGGCGAGACAAAGACAAACACAAACACAACATGATTCCCGGGTTGAATAGCAGAAACTTGTGAAAGAAACTTACTTTGCTGATCTCCCCACAGGCTCCAGTTACCTACAAGGACACAGAGGAAATAAGATAAAATTAGGTTTGGGCCATAAATTAAACATCTAAAAGGGTCCTACGGGCAGGTTCAAACACGCCAGAATGAGAGAGAGATTCAAAGTCTTTGTTTTTAGGGTGTAAACCCATGCGGACAATCCAAGAGAGTTAATCTCTCTCTCATTCTGTCTCTGACTGGTACTTTGTCTCTCTCTGTCTGTCTCACTCTCTGTCTCTGTATCTCAGGGCTGTGCACAGACATTTTTGGGGGGCATACACTATTCCTAGTATTACCACAATGATGTGGCCTCACTGCCGCCATCCATAATCACACAATGTGTTCGTAACAAGACACACACACACACACACACACACACACACACACACACACACACACACACACACACACACACACGTGTCAGTGGGGAAGGACAGTAACACTTTCTGGCCATGAACAGCCAGGGGTCCAGGAGGTGATGATTAGTAAAGCACAGACAGAAGCAGGCCATTACTCACAGCCTGTTAAGAACTGGGCCATCGTGTGAGTCACAGTCAAAGCACAGCAGAACCATAGATGCACAGTCATGTTTTCCACACACACACACACACACACACACACACACACACACACACACACACACACACACACACACACACACACACACACACACACACACACACACACACACACACACCTGTGCCACCCACACCTGTGCCACCCACTCCGCCAAGCAAGTCTCCGTGCACACATCCACAGATTTTAACCATATACCCCATCCTGTCATCGTCAGCAGGCAGACAGACAGACAGACAGACAGACAGACAGACAGACAGACAGACAGACAGACAGACAGACAGACAGACAGACAGACAGACAGACAGACAGACAGACAGACAGACAGACAGACAGACAGACAGACAGACAGACAGACAGACAGACAGACAGACAGGTTTGGGTGTGACAAGCCAGTGTATGTCACCTCCCATCCATCACACTTCTAGATTCTATAAGGGCCTGAGTGTCCACAGAACGCTTCGAGCCGTGCTTCAAGCTTGTCTTTCTGCTACATCCCCCCAATAGATAAAACGCTTCAAAGCTTGTCAATCTGCTACTTAAGTCGTTTTTGAACTTGAATCCTGATAAGTAACAGTTTTGGACATATGAGGTTTCCACCCCGACAGAAACGATATGTGTTCGAAACCTATTAGCACAAATAGCTTAGCTGAAAAAACGTAAACATGGACTTCCCATGGTGGGCGCAGAGAGAGCTGAGGTGATGCTGGGAAGGGGAGAGCTCCAACGCACCTTTACCATAGAAATGCATCATGGCAGCAGTGTTGATTTTGACAGATTTTTTTTGTTTTAATCATAGTCTTTTGAATAAAATTCCATTTAGTTTTAGTGCTATTTTAGTCATCTGAAATGTTTTAGTTTAGTCTAGTTTTAGTCGACTAAATATCATAAGATTATAGTCGACTAAATGTTGATTTAGTCGACTGAAATGTATGTTGGCGGTGCTGTGATGGTGTCGTAATGGCTGATTTTACAAGTGGTTGCATGCTGAAAATAGCTCACAACGCGTCGCGCTGCAACGCGTTGTGAGCTTGTAGATCTGCTATTTTCAGAGCACAACACCCGAGTGCAACCAAACATAAAATGACTTGACTTTTAGTTCTACTGGATCTCTTCTCCACTAGTCCCTCCCTAACAAATTTTAGTCTAGTTTTTATTTGTTGACGAAATTGTCAATATATTATATTTAGTCTTAGTTTTTGTCATCGTAGCTTGGTTTTAATGTAGTTTTTATTTCGTTTTTCGTCAGTGAAAAAAGGTAGTCGACGAACATTTTTCGTCATAGTTTTAGTCAACGAAATCAACACTGCATGCATGGCAGACAGGCGCTACCAGCTCCAAAAAGGCTTTCTGTAGAGTAGTCACAGTGCCTCAATCATCACAGTGGGCAACCAATTGTCCTGTCAGCTTTCCTGTCTCTCTCCCACCATCCTTATAATAATAAAAAATAAAAAAAATAGCTCAGATTTATATGGCGCTTTTCTAAGTACCCAAAGTCGATTGACGCTTGACACACCCAAAGTCACTTAACTTCATCTCCCTGTCAAGCCCCCCCCCCCCCCCCCCACCGCCAATGTTGTTTTCAATGAGTCATGGGAAGGAGGGGAGTAAAAACATTGCTGTCGGGCTGAAAACTTGTATCTCCATATTGATATTTTTATGCTTTTTTTGTGATTATTGCCCTACTTGGTTGCATACGAGTGTCTCACGAAAGTATCAAAAATAGCAGGATCTACAAGCTCATCTCATCTGTGCGCTTGTAGATCGGCTATGTTATTTATTTTTTTTAAGCAAATATGTGCTTAAGTGTGTAGAAATATTGAACCAATTTGTGACTAAATAATAATAACTACATTGGATCCACAAGTAATTTTTTTCACTTCCTGAAAAGTAACGGTTTCGGACATACAAGGTTTCTGCCCAGCAGTGACGACAAAGGGGAGTCAGTACCAGGAGGAGAGAGGCGGGACAACGTAGGAAGAGGTGTCAGGCGTGGAAAAATATTCAGAAATGTTGAAGGGGAACATGGGAGTGGGAGGAAGGAATGTAGGAGGTGGGGATATATACAGTATATGGAGTTGGGCCGGGCGATTTTTGTTTTACCAAATACCTCAGTATTGATAGTGATAATTAAAAAGATTTATAATCTCAATTTTATTTTTCATTTATACAAGATTTTCAATATATAATAGCAGATCTACAAGCTCACAATGCATTGCATTGCGTGCTGGATGTTTTTCCTGTATTTAGAGAGTTTAAAGTATAAAATAATGCTTAGGTGATTAAAACCAAGAAAAGACAACACTTGTGCCATATCATGTGATGGATGTGTTTTTGTAATAATTATTTGTCTAGTGTCATCTCTGGCCTGCCTAAATGTCAAGTTCATATAATAATGTCAAGCAGTCTCCTATTTTCTCTCTCTATGCAAGGTCAAATTGCCTGCTCCATTTTGCTGAAAAACTGACAACAGGTTTTTTGTTTTGTATCTCGGCTCCTCGAGTTATGTCATGATATTGCTAGTTAGAAGGAAATGTTATAAGCCGACTACAACTCTGTGTCCCTCCGATACATAACACTTCTTTCAGTGCCAATGAGTGACCGGTCAAGAACCGAGGCCAAAGTGTTCACTCAGACACTCGGACCGCTGGGTCACCTTCATCATCATCTACCATCATCATCTTCAACTACCATCTGACTTCATCGACTACATCATCACTCTCCGCCAATGGCAGGATTCCACCTCCGACGGTCGGATGCTCATGTGTGTGACATGATGTCATTGTTTATGTTACCAAACTGATAACGGGTCCTGTTAAAACCCAGTCTTTTCCCGTCTCTCATGAGAGAGAGGTACCCCGATGATGCCACCTGTGTTACTGTGACCTTCCATTCTCTCTCTGTCTGAATAATACAAGATATTTCATTACATTCAATGGCTGCCTGTGTCCCTGAAGTTTTCTTATGATCTCTGTGAAATTAATCTGAATCTCATAAGGGTTATAAGAAAACAATCTCTATCAACATGATGATACCGGTATCCAAAAATCCCAGACAATATCTAGTTCCATATCAATATCAATATAACATTGATATCGTCTCTGTCGGGTGGAAACCTCATATATGTCCAAAACTGTTACTTTTCAGGATTCAAATTCTAAAGTTTGATGGGGAGACACTCACAGCACTGTGTAGACGGGGCTTGTAACGGTCTCTCCTGCTGCTCCTGGTAGGCGTACTGAAACAACAAGATCAGAACAGCAACAGGTCAGAATACACAAGGCCTGCCACTTCTGCCAAGACAAATTCCAACAAAAGTATCGACTGCTCGCAAAAAAAACAAAAGAGGGAGAAAGAAAAATCGTTATCGATAGTAAACTCATTTTTCCAATAGAGTGCAATTACAGAGAGAGAGAGAGAGGATGTGGGAGATGGGAGAATGACCCATTAAGACCGGGAACGCATCTGTGTCATTTTTAGATTTCTTTGGCTATTAAAAAATAGCAGATCTACAAGCTCGTAGCGCGGCACCGAGTGCCGCGCTACGAACTACGAGCTTGCAGATCTACAATGATTTAGAAAAATCGTGATTTTTTTTTGCAAATCTTTGAATATATTTAAAGCGAACATTTGAACTCAAATCTTTGCTTCTGGGGGATTCTACAAATGTCTTCTAAATCCTAACAGTTTTTTGAAAAAACGTAAAAACTTATGCTTATCAGTGGTTCTCAAACTTTTCTCATGTCAAAGGACCCCCAAAATTATACGTATTTGGCCACGGACCCCCACCTCAAAATATGTTGTTCCAGGGACCCCCCAGAAGCAAAGATTTGAGTAAAAAAAAAGATCTTTAAAAAATATATATATTCAAAGATTTGCAAAAATTTCACACATTTTCAAAAATAGCAGATCTACAAGCTCATAGCGCGGCACCGAGTGCCACGCTATGAGCTTGTAGATCTGCTATTTTTGAAGAGCCAAAACATTTATAAAAATTACACGCAGATGAGTTCCCGGTCTAAATGGGTTGAGAGAGAAAGGAAGGCGTGGTGGAGAAAGAGTAAAGGAGAGAGGATAGAAGGCGATGAAATGGAACAAAAAAGGGGGTGAGAAGTCGAACGTCCTTACATCTTGGTCTCTCATGGCGTTTAGTTGTTCTAGTTTCTTGGCCCAGTATCTGGCTTCTTCCTCTGGAATGTCTGCAGGACACAACAACCCATTGTCAAACACACACTTAAAGGTAAGTTCATTCATTAAAAGCTTTATTTATGCTTTAAAGGCACGGGGGGGGGGTTACCCTCATTTACAGTGAAGTCGAGCGAACAATAATTAAAAACGACAGCAAACAATGAGACAAACGCAGACAGGAAGACATATTAAAACACTAAGTTATGAAAGAGCTTGATACTAAAATATAATAAAGTGAAATACTAAACTTAAACAATTACAAACGGATACACAATGCAACCGATAGCATTGAGTGATATGACTTTAGTTACTAGTTACTTTGTAGATTTAAATTATTACAAAACATGCATTAGCCACTTCAGCCCTATATACATTTTGGCCATTTGATCTGCTATTTTCATACTGTGTGTATGAACGGGGGCTAACCTAGTGGCAGTTCAAAGCGGGTGTCCAGCAGCACCCTGTGGAAGGTGGGGTCTTTGGTTCCGCAGATCTCGTTCTCAGCCATGATCACATTGGAGTCCATGGTCAACCACTGGCCCGGGCCCTCCTGACAGACAGACAGACAGACAGACAGACAGACAGACAGACAGACAGACAGACAGACAGACACAGGGAGAGATAGGTAGACAAAGTTAGGCCTACACAGCATCTAAGGCTTTGCTAAATTGTAATAATAAAATAATTATTAATTTTAAATAAACATAATATTGTGATAAAGTATCATACAACCTGATTTTTTAAACAATAAATACAGCGGCCTACTGTATTAATAAATGTCCCTAAATGATAATGTCCAACACTAACTCTTTTACAGCGTCGAGTGCTTTGATGCCACTGATTGTAAAAGTTGAAACTTTTAAAAGTTTAGTGTGTTGTCTAGCTCCACCCACACTAAAAGGTTATGCATCCATGGTATTTGTAAGGCACGTTGGGTAAAAGCACCAGTGAATGTCAAGTGTTGTCATGTTGAAAGTGTGGTACTTTGCCTTATAAGTACATGAAAGAGGAAAGAGAGAAATGTTACCATTTAGGTGTGTCAGATCTTTTGTAAAGCTTAAAGATACAATACAGAACTTTTTTTTGGTATGTGAATAAAACATTATTTGTATGGTATATAGAGTATGTTAACCCATTAAAACCGGTAAAGCATCCGAGTCATTTTAGATTTTTGCGTTGGCTATTCAAAAATAGCAGATCTACAAGCTCACAGCGCGTCACTTCGTGCCGCGCTGCGAGCTTGTACATCTGCTATTTTTTTAACATTTTAAGAAAGTGTGAGAACTACTGATTTAGAAGGCATTTGTATAGAATCTGCCTCAGGTCTTAATGGGATTAAACATTATTTGTATCTTTATCTGTATGGTACAGTATGTTAATACAATATAACTTGTACATCTGCAGGTATAGGAACACTACTGACGATTGGCATTGCCTGCAGCTCAACAAAGCAATATTCTCCCCCGAGAAAGCGGTTATTCCAGTTTAGGTCAGTGTCCTGGAAATCCCGGGAAGGACATACCGTAGATCTTATGGATTACAGCTTTAAGTGAAACTTGAGCTATGTAAAATTGGTAAATCAATAAGTCACAGACTGTGTTTCCAAGCTCATAGTCATCTAATTACTACTTACTTACTCGGGTTGTAATTCTATTTAGCTGATTACATGCAAATAAAAATGGAATATTCCATTCATTATGCAATTTAACCCATTAAGACCGGGAACGCATCTGTGTCATTTTCAGATTTCTTTGGGCTATTAAAAAATTGCAGATCTGCAAGCTCATAGCGCGCTATGAGCTTGTAGATCTGCTATTTTTGAATAGCCAAAGGAATCTTAGAATGACACACAGATGCGTTCCCGGTCTGAATGGGTTAATACAATTTTGTGTAAGTTAATTGACAGAATTAATCAGTCATCTTTATGTGTACGTTACTGGTCAGTGGTCATGGCCCTTTATTATTTCATAACCACAGTATCACATTGCTCTCATAATGTATCTAGGCTTCCAGTTCACGCATATGAACGCGGAGAATCTCGAAATGGAAAGACTAAAATAAACGTAGCTATACAAAGGTACGGTCAGTGCAAATATTGGTTTCATACAACTTTGCAAGAACTCTCCGATGAGATGATGATGAGCTTTATTGAAGTGCAAATAAAATGGATCATGTTTTCACGGCTGCTTTGAAATCAGTTCGGTGTCGGGGTGCACATGTACCTATCATCCATCATCCAGGGAGGGTTGGGGGGGGGTAGAATCATAACTAGGTCAGAGAGGGAGGGAGAGAGAGAGAGAGAGAGAGAGAGAGAGAGAGAGAGAGAGAGAGAGAGAGAGAGAGAGAGAGAGAGAGAGAGAGAGAGAGAGAGAGAGAGAGAGTGTACCTCATTGGACTGTCGTATATTGCGCAGGGGGATCCATAAGGTGCCCACCATGGTGTCCCAGATCAGGCCTTTATTCCATACCTCCACCGTTAGGCCCAGATCCAGCCGGTTTATCTCACTGCAGAGGACAGAGGTAGAGGCATATATGAGAGAGAGAGAGATGCACAGAGAGAGAGAGAGAGAGAGAGAGAGAGAGAGAGAGAGAGAGAGAGAGAGAGAGAGAGAGAGAGAGAGAGAGAGAGAGAGAGACACAGACAGACAGACAGACAGACAGACAGGCAGACAGTAGGGCTTTCACGACTAGATATTTTTACTGGTCGACTAATTTGACCCAGTGGTAGTAGTCTAGTTGATATTTACCTTTTTTTTCCCCCCATTGTTTTAATGCCATTACGATTATTATTATCCTCCTGCCTTTATTTTCATGCCGTTTTAAGGGAAGCACTTCAACTATTCGACTAGTACCAACAAGGTCGACTAGTGGTTATACTCGGTGACTAGTCGACTAGTTGGTGAAAGCCCTAACAGACACTGGTACATATCGCAGTTTTCCCAAGGAAAATAAGTGTAGGGTGTGTTGTTTTGTCAAGAAGAGGGACTACCAGAGATTGAGAGAAATTTATCAGGAGAATGAAGTACTGAGAATAACGTTAAACACAGCAAGTGTGTGCGTGCGTTTGTGCGTGCGTGCGTGTGTGTGTTGGGGGGGAGATGCTGAAGCCTAATAGTAATGAAATGCCTTGGACAGGAATGCCATCAGGAGTTGTACTCAACCCCTGGGATGGATATACGCTACGATGCAAACTCCTGAGAGAGGTGACTGAGTCACTCAGCATGAAGTTCCAATTATAGAGAGAGAGACAGAGACCCAAACGTACAGGAATACATTATAAATTAACCGCCCTATTAATAGTTAAAATACCATATTGTTGCTGTCGGGTGGTAACCTCTTATCTCCATATTCTAACTTTTTTGGGGTGTAAATTAATGCCCTACTTGATCATACTACAGCATCACACAAAAGTATGTAACGTTTTGAGTTTATAGATCTGCTACTTTTGCTGTTTTTGAATTGGAATCCTGAAAAGTAACAGTTCTGTTCCACCCGACAGAGACGATATTGCTGCTGTCGGGTGGATGTCCAAAACTGTTAATGTTACAAATTCATCTAGAAAAAGTGCTCCTCGGAGCACAGGTCTCCGCCAGGTCAGGTAGGATATTGCGGGCCAGCAATGTTCGAAATTGGCCAATCAGGATGGAATATGAAAGATCTGACAGATCCGTCTTGATCACATGACTGTAGAGATAATAGTCATGTGAAATCGGCCTGTTATAGCGCTACCATAAGGCCGATTTGATAAATGCAGGGCCATTTTGTTCAAAACAGAGCACTCCTGCAAAGTCAATCTTAGCCAATCAGGATGGAATATGAAAAATCTGAAAGACCAGTTTGGTTAAATGACTACAAAGATACTGTGTACCGATTTGCGTGATGTTTGGACAAAATCTGTAGGAGTAATATCAAAATTGGCCTCCTGGTGGCGCTATAATAGGCCGATCTGAAAACTTCGGGGCAGAGGTTCTGCTCTGGCATCCAGGGAGTGCACACTACGATCGGGCCAACGGTGCCGGAGATAAGCTGTTCACGGTGCAAAAGTCTCGGCCATGCCTTCGGCCTGGCGGAGACAAAAATAGCAGATCTACAAGCTCAAAACGATGTCGCGATGCAACACGTTTTGAGCATGTAGATCTGCCAGTTTGATACTTTTGCGGCCTACATTTACGAAATAAATCATAAAAGGTTCAAACGTGGAGATTGGTAAACACATATTTCCATAAGCCCTGACAAATGGGACCTCTGAGCCTCTTTTTTCACTATTTTTGTGCGACACTCTTGTATGATAAAGTAGGGCATTCATTTATGATAAAGCATGAAAAGTTGAAATGTGGAGATACAAGGTTTCTGCCCAACAGCAACGTTATATTATTATAGCTACAGTCGGGTCTAAATCAATAATATTACTCCTCAAAGCATTTTCAATATCTCTTCCTATACTGAGCTGGGCAAACACAATGTGCACTCTGCTCTCCCAAGTGAATCAAATCCTAATAATAGACAGCTCTGATATGAAAACACATCTTTCTCTTTCTCTGAGAGCCAGGGAGGTAATCTGGCAAATGGCTGACTTGGGGCTGTGCCTTCATAGAAAAGGAGAGAGGGGGGAGATAGGTAGATGGGAGACAGAGAGAGTGAAAGAGAAAGGGAGAGCTTAGGGAGGAAGAGGATGGGAGAGGGGTAGAACTGCATTTTTTTGTGATGGGTTTCAGCAGATGAATGTCTATTAAAAAAAGAGGAGGAAAGGAAGAGATGCCATTTTTTTTTATCTGTTCTGCTTTGGGAACGTTTTTCTGCTTGGGCAACTGTCAGCCCTTATCAGCAGTTAACCCATTAAGACCGGGAAATAATGCCTTTATAAATAATGTATTTTCTTTCTTTTCTTCTTTCTTTGGCTATTCAAAAATAGCAGATATACCAGCTCATAGCGAGTGCCGCGCAATGAGCTTGTAGATCTGCTATTTTTGAAAAATCGTGAACATTTTAGAAAATCTTTGAATATATATATATTTTTTAAGCAAACATTTTCAACTCAAATCTTTGCTTCTGGGGGGATTCTACAAATGTCTTCTAAATGTCTCCTAGTTTAAAAAAAGAAATGTTGCTATAATCAGTGGTTCTCAAACTTTTTCATGTCAAGGACCCCCAAAATTATATGAATTTTGGCCGGGGACCCCCATCTGAAAATATTTTGTTCCGGGGACCCCAAGAAGTTGTAACAAAGTTAAAAATGTGCGTTACAGGAAAAAAAAGATATTCAAAGTTGTGCACACATTTTCATGATTTTTCCAAAAATAGCAGATCTACAAGCTATAGCCCAAAGAAATCTTGGTCTGAAAGGGTTAAGATACGGCGATGGGGTTGAAAACTTCTAAACTGATGTAGCCTCTGAAGTCTGCTGGAGCAGTTCAATACACCCACACATATGTGGCATCTCCTGTAAACAGACTTTTTTTGGAAAGCATAAATGAAACTGGTAAAATAAAAAACATCTGTGTACCCTGCACTAGAGCCACTGATGTGACAGCGGAGTTCTCTCTGTGTGAAGTGAATCTCTCTGCATGAAATAGTCATCAGTAATTTGAACAGCTAGTATTTAATCATAAATCATCAAAAGGTTCGCCTCATTGAAATACATGTAAAACTCAAGTTGAATTACTTTGACATTTTGTGTAAAAGTTCAGAGAACAACAGAAAATAACTTGAATAGATTTGAAGAATGGCATAGTGGGAAACAGCAGGGAAATTAAGACCAAATGCTGATTGCTGCAACTACTTATTTCTATTATAAATTAATGGGATTCTTGGTAAAAGCCTAAAAAGTTGCATCCCTGAAGCCGATTTATCAAAAGTGGTTGATCAAAAGTGGGGTCCAGGGACTCCCAGGAGTCCTTGAGGGGGTTCCAGGGGGTCCCAAGCAAAATGTGTTAATAAAGCATCAAAATCAGTTTTATATAAAGCAGCTACTTGAAAATAGCCGATCTACAAGCTCACAACACGTCGATGTGATGCGTTGTGAGCTTGTAGATCTGCAATTTGTTTTTCATCTTGAAAGAATATTGAACATTTTGGAATATTTCTGAAACATTTTAACAACACAAATGTTGTATGGGGGTCCCTTGGCACAACATCTTTCAGATGGGGATTCCGTGGCTAAATACATATTCATTTTGAGGTTCATGACAGTGTTGATTTTGACAACAAATTTTGATTGAGTTTTAGTCATAGTCTTTTGAATAACATTCCATATAGTTTTAGTCATATTTTAGCCACCTGAAATGTTTACATTTTTGTCTAGTTTTAGTCGACTAAATGTCATAAGATTATAGTCGACTAAATCTGCAGTTGATTTAGTCGACTAAAATGGCCGTGATGGCGTCGTAATGGCTGATTTTACACTTGGTTGCATGCTGAAAATAGCCGATCTACAAGCTCACAACGCGTCGCAGCGCGACACGTTGTGAGCTTGTAGATCTGCTATTTTCAGAACGCAACACCCGAGCGCAACCAAACATAAAACATTTTTGTCTACTTGTTTTTATTTGTTGACGAAATTGTCAATATATTTAGTCATAGTTTTAGTCATCGTAGCTTAGTTTATATTTAGTTTTCGTCAGTGAAAGGTAGTCGACGAAATCAACACTGGTTCATGACATAACATGAAAAAGTTTGAAAACCACTGAAATAGAAAAGTGGA
Source organism: Gymnoscopelus braueri (assembly GCF_963280865.1). Lineage (NCBI taxonomy): Eukaryota > Metazoa > Chordata > Actinopteri > Myctophiformes > Myctophidae > Gymnoscopelus > Gymnoscopelus braueri. The sequence continues at coordinate 53,003,569 of NC_137607.1, read as the reverse complement.
GGAAATGATGCAGGTGACTCACAACATGAAGTCCTGCTCCCAGCATGGCTGACTGCCACGCACTGCGATGGTTGTGCTCTTGACATTTTGTACCTTCAGCGTCACGTAAGTGTTAAATTTCTCTGTCAAAAAGAGAGAAAAGCAGAAATGTCACTGTTAACGCCACTCTGTGTGAGTGTGTGTGTTTCCGTGTTAAATATAGCACCCACTGAATGCCTAGTGACGTTTATTGGAGCTTGCACTCATCAGTCTGAAGTGACAATGGGGAAAACACCCTCTTTAAACAAATCAACATGTTCACAGTGATTGCATGCCACCTGTTAACATCAAGCATCACTCAACGCTTAACCAATCTTTAACAATTTTCCCTTGTGGATAATAAAGACATCTAATTTAATCTAATCTAATCATTACATCAATACAATTGAAAGATGTAGCAGTACATCAGAAGAAGTCAATGATCATGTGATGTTGTGAGTAAATGTACCAAAACAACCAAAGGTCCATCATCCTATTGTAGGTGAGATAAACATGGCATTGATGGCAATGTCACTCATCACAGTAAAGAAAGAGAACTTACCTTGGGGTCCATCGAGCTTGGCTTTCTTCACTGCAAGACAGATACAGAGGAAACACAATGGTCACAATGGGCTTTAAGAGTAAAACATCAATCTGTTTCTTCAGACACTATGTGGTGTTTTTCCACTTTCAGATGAGCGTTTTGTTACATAAAACAAGCGGTGTCAAAACGGTGCTTGTCTTTTAGTAATTTAAGCTGTCGTTAAAGTCTCTCACAGATTTCAAGCGGAAATCTTGACACAGTATATGAATATTCATCTGAATCAATTCTGAAAATAAGAAATTATTCCAGGGGACTAGTACAGGCTTGCAACTGGAATTACAATCACACTCACATTCAGAACCACAATCGCCATATTTTACATAATATATACTGTATATGATTTTATATAATATATTAATTTACAATAAAAACAATTGTAGAGATAGTTGTCTTGGTGACACTATAGGAGCAGACACACATTGACAAACATTGGACCGTCTAACTTCATGTGCCTCTTTCCCTGTAACGGACACATGCCTCTTCCTCAAGCCTATGCGCATGCATGCATGCATGGTTGACTGGTGATTGACAGAAGCCTGGCATTTCAGAGGGAGGAGGATGGGTCAGCTCTAGTTAGCCTAGTCCTCCTTTCTGTTATAGTGCAGAATGCCACAATCTCAATATCAAAGGCAAGGCGATATAGATGTCAGGACCTCCCAGAGCCAGTCTGAAGGGCTGCTGTTAGCACATGGTGAAAGAGACTAGCTAGAGAAAGGATTCTGCTTGGGCACGCTCTGTGGAGCATCCGTTCTTCACAGAGCAATAGGGCGTTTTGATCCAGGAAAGCATCTGTGTCTGAGATTTTAGCTATATACAGTATATAGTGGAAAAGACTTCCACACAGTATCAGTATCAGAGCAGGTGCGTAAGCGATACGCATTTAAAATCAAAAGGGAGAGATACCCGATATTTATTAGATATAACAACGTTGTTACATCTAATAAATATTCTCTTAAAATGTGCAAGAGGCAGTGTGCGGGTACTCTCTCCCTTTTGAGCTGTATGGCACATTGGTTCTCCAATGGGGACCCCCAGGGGTCCTTGGGGTTCCAGGGGGTCCCAAGAAAAAGTAGTTCATATTGCATCACAATCATTTGAACCACTTTAACCATTATTTAATACTTTGGCTATTCAAAAATAGCATAAAAATATCTACTTTGTGCCGAGCTTGTAGATCTACTATTTTGGATATATATTTGTATTATTTTTAAGCGAAGATTTTTAACTCAAATCTTTGCTTCTGGGCTGGGGGTCACTGGAGCTAAATATTTTTAGATGGGGGTCCGCGTCCAAATACACCTAATTATGGGGGTCCTTGACATGAAAAGGTTTGAGAACCATATGATATAGCAACATACATTTTAATGGGTTAAATACGTGCGCTGTAGCACAGTGCTACAGTTTGTGTCACACAATAGGATCATCTCTGTGCGACCACCACTATCATCAACACTGGACCTCTGGAGGTGGCAGAGTAACATTTTAAGCCAAATAAATCTCCATTCATTATTGATTTGACCCTGTGTCACCCCCGTTGCATGTACAGTGACATGGCATTAATATTCAAAGCCCTGGTTTTTAAACCCTGGATATTTTGACTGAAGCGTCATATCGCTGCATGAAAACCTCGAATCTCCGCATTTCAACTTTTTATATTTTTTTAGTAAATGAATAGCCTAGTTCTTCACAACAGTGTCTCACAAAATAGCAGATCTATAAACAGACCTATACGGTCGCAGATCTATAAGCTAGTGAAAAAGATAGTGAAAATAGCTGATCTACAAGCTCACAGCACGTCGCAATGCGACACGAGCTTAAATCACTATTTAAAAATGTTTTTAAAGAATGAAAGAAGAGATCGGTGCAGCATTTAAAAATGACAGTCCATTCCGTGGGGAACCTCCTCAGAGGCCACTCCTCTGTGGACAGGGCTGTGACACTGGCAGTGCAGACATCACACACACTGCTTGACATCCAAACAGGACGTTGGCAGGGACCTAGAGGGCACCAGAAAAAAAAGTGATACTCCTCCTGACCTACTGACCGGCTGCTCCATAAACAGAAGCTTAACTGCGCCTCCCCAGCAGTCCGCTTGTGTCCTGTCAGCTTAGTTCCACACTCCACAGTCTATTAATTGAATACCAAGGACCCCAATGGAAACAAGACCGCAAGGACTTTTTTTGGACAGACCTTTTAGACAAAGTATTATAAATGTAATTGTGCTGTTACATTTTTTTGCCTAATAAAATATTTTATTCAATTCAAAAACTCCACAGCACCCAGGGAGCTGGGGGTTAAAGCCTGATTTATACGTAGTTGCGTGCCGGTGTCGTGCTCAGTAAATAGCAGATCTACAAGCTCACAACGCGTCATGAACGTGACGCGTCGCGAGCTTGTATATCTGCTATTTACAGCATGCAACACCAGTAAGTATGAAATCAGGCTTAAGTGTCTTGCTCACGGACACTTCACTGCTCCTAATAGCTAGGATTGGATAAATGCAGAGTATGAATTCTGGGTCAGTGTAAATCTACTTGGCAAATACCCCCCCAACAAACAGTCAACAACATTACTGTTGCATGCTTTTTGAGTGAACACAAAAAACTAAGTAGGCTAAAGGGTGTCAAATAATTTGTCTTGTGAGAGCCATTAGGGATTTGTTTGGAGTTGAAGGCGCAGAGCAGTTGATGGTATAGCCTGAATTAATTGATTGGATGGAGAGGATTTTTCTGGACCGCTTCCCCTTTTCAGCAACGGGGAAGAAAGCATCAAAATCGATGCGGAAAAACGGACGTCCAAAAATAGTATCGCCACTAAAGACCCCCTTAGGACAGGGGTCTTCAACGTTTTCAGGCCAAGGACCCCCTAGCTGAGAGAGAGATGAAGCAGGGACCCCCTCTATATTGTATAAAACAGTTTCAGATTAAACTTTTTTTTTAACTTAGTCTGCTCTTTTTTCCTCTACACCTATACCTCTTTGCTAAAAATAGCCGATCTAAAAGCTACGAGCTTGTAGATCTGCTATTTTTGGCTAAAGTTCTCCTCAGAAAAGGGATGTTAGGGTTCAAGTGGTTAATGTAAAAAAAAAATCATATCACACAAAGATTTGGCGGACCCCCTGTAACTCTGAGGACCCCCTAGGGGTCCCGGACCCCCTGTTGAAGACCCCTGCCTTAGGGACAATGCATATCATCTGTACATCCTCTTGATGAGTGAAGCAGGTGGAAGAGACATTCTAATATGGATCAGAATGTGCCAGTCATCAAACCACACCATATCTCACACAGTCACAATGTAGTCGATGTGAATCCTTTGCTGATTGCATGGTAAAACCCCCCCTTCCTTATATTCAAGCTGCCTACAATTACAAAGCAGTTACTGGTGGGTGGGCGGGGGGGGTGGGGGTGGTTTGGGGGGGGGGGGGGGGGGGGGGAGTAGCTGCACACAGTTGACAAAAGAGCTGCTCAAATGAGAGATCTCTTTTCACCCTCCTGCTGCTTACGAAGGCTAATTCAGAGAAGCTCCAACATCAATTCCTCAACACCTCCCAACCCACTCCTGCTGCCAGTTGTCTTTTATTTCTCTCTCTCACACACACACACACACACACACACACACACACACACACACGCACGCACACGCACACGCACACGCACACACGCACGCGTGCACGTGCGCACACACACACACACACACACACACACACTACTCGCCTCACCATCCCCACCCGCTCTGGATTCCCTCTCTCTCTCTCTCTCTCTTCTCTCTCTCTCTCTCTCTCTCTCTCTCTCTCTCTCTCTCTCTCTCTCTCTCTCTCTCTCTCTCTCTCTCTCTCTCTCTCTCTCTCTCTCTCTCTCTCTCTCTCTCTCTCTCTCTCTCTCGTCCACTCCTACGCTCTCCTCCTGCCATGTGGAAGGAGAGCACGTGTGCTCCGCTTTCTATCGCTTTCCCTCGTGCTCCATTAATCTCTCTGTGCAGCCGAGCATTGGCCAGAGTGAGCTGCATCCCCAACACTAAAAATAACCACTTTCGCGTAACGGCAGTGGATAGGGGTTTGGGGGGGGGGGGTGCCGTGTGGGGGTGGGAAAAGGGAGTGGGGGTACTCTCAGCTCACAGGCATAATACTGATCCAGCTTTGCTTGGTATTGGGGGGTGGTGTGGGGATGTCGAGGGGAGTAGTGGCACATATTTCCTGAGTGGCACATATTTTCTGTAAACCCTCAACAGAATATGTTCACGCACGCACGCACGCACGCACGCACGCACGCACGCACGCACGCACGCACGCACGCACGCACGCACGCACGCACGCACGCACGCACACACACACACACACACACACACACACACACACACACACACACACACACACACACACACACACACACACACACACACACACACACACCTCAGTTTGAAAAGACTGAAAAGTCATTACCGCAAATTTCATATTGCCTTCCCTGTCAGATAATATTAAGTCACATACTCTATATGCCAGAGGGGTATTAATGTCATTGACATTAATATTGATTAGAATATGCCAGTCATAAAACTGCCCCATATCTCACAGTCACTAACTTGGTCCCAATAAGAAATCCATTATAAAGGGTTATAAAGATACTGTAGCATAAAGTCACAAAGTAATAGTGTGCCTTATACCCTCATATATATTGGTGGTGTCCACTGGACACTAACGAGACAGATAAAGCCAACAATTGCTAGACAACATCATTTGTCCTTCGTGCACAAAAATAGCTGTATGTTTGATATGCTAATGTCTCTGAAGGAGACAGTGCTGGCCAAGGAGGAATCAATTCTAAATCATATTCGTCTGTAGTCAGACGCACAACATTCTTCACTAATGATCCGAAATGCATATTTAAATAGTCTCTAGCGAATGCTTGCATAATGCATGTATAGGAGAAGGTGTTATTTTTGAGGAGAAGTCTCCTATAAGGGCCAGTCTCTGAAACTTGTTTGTAAAGGCGTTTGTAAAGTAACTGAGGGAGTTGGGTGTATTCTTCCAGTTACCTAGAAAGTTTCTTGCACTCTTTCACTGTGTCTACAAGGCAGAGCAGGAATAGCATCACCACGACTGAACTTATTTGGTCAGTTTCTATGACTTTGCCTCATCATATCACAGCTAAGACTTTACCCAACAACAGTGGTGTAAAGCAACTAAGTACATGTACTCAAATACTGTACTTAAGTACAATTTTGAGGTACTTTTACTTTACTGGAGTATTTCCAATTGTCTACACTCTTGCTTTTACTCCACTACATCTGAGAGGCAAATATCGTACTTTTACTCCACTACAATTATTTGAAAACTTTAGTAACTACTGTAGTTACTTTGCAGATATAAATTATTACATTATAAAACATACATTAACCACTTTAGCCCTATTTTATGTCTAGGCTATTTGAAAATAGCCGATCAATCTACAAGCTCGACGCGTTGTGAGCTTGTAGATCTGTAGTACTTTTACTTTTGGTACTTTAAGTACATTTTGTACTTTTACTCAAGTAACATTTTGAACGCAGGCCTTTTACTTGTAACAGAATATTTTTATAACTGTGGTATTGGTACTTTTACTCAAGTAAAATATCTGAGTACTTCTTCCACCACTGCTGTGTCTACAAGGCAGAGCAGGAATAGGAGGCTCACCACGACTGAACTTATTTGATCAGTTTCTCTGCCTTTGCCTATCACATCACAGCTAAGCCTTTACCCAACAATACAATATAATGACGCTATAGGGTCTACTCCGACAGGACAGTGAAATACTGCTGTTTTTATGGTTGTTCTAAACCTCCTCAGTATTCCTAACATACAGCGTGTTGTACATACATATTGTATTGCAATTCTATGGTTGTTCTGAAGCCCGTCAGCAACAACAGTCCACACGAATCTCACCACGCAGACCAAGAAGGTTAACAGCTCTCGTCATATCCCCTCATGGACGTCAGAAACCTGCCATATATTATATGACAATAATACCAGCGTCGCTCAAGGTCTATGGTGAAGTGTAGTGTACACTAAACTAATGAGAAAACGCACAACGGAGACCAAAACCCACCACTGGGGGTTGCTATGACAACAAAGCTTCAGGACATGAAGGGACCACTATGAGGATGTGTCTCTCAATCCAGACTGTCTGTGTGTGTGTGTGTGTGTGTGTGTGTGTGTGTGTGTGTGTGTGTGTGTGTGTGCGCGTGTGTGTGCGTGTGTGTGCGTGTGTGTGTGTGTGTGTGCGCAGCACAAGGCACCGACACTCTGATGACTGCAACATGGCAAGCTCTCACATATTGTCGCTGTCGGGGAAACCTTGTCCAAAAACCGTTACTTTTTAGGAAATGGGGAAAAAAAGAACCTGTGTTCCAATGAGATCCAATGTAGTTATTATTTAATCACAAGCTCCTGTTTTTTTCATTTGTTCAATAAAACCCACAGATGTCTTTTAGTTTTTCCAAATTCTTCTAAGCTTGCAGATTGGCAATTTTTTGGCTACTTTTGTGTGACACTTCTGTACGTCAAAGTAAGGTATTCATTTACGAAAAAAAAGTTGAAATATCGAGATACAAGGTTTCTGCAACAAGCCCTTTCCAAGTTCTCATTAAACCCACAGAAGCCCCTGGAAATACTGCTTCGCAATTTCTTCTGCTCGACAGTCTGACAAAGCCGGACACTTTGTAATGACACGAGAGGGAACAGTTCTTATACCAAAATGGAAGCAGGTGGCTTGCCTTGTTCGCAGTGACCCTCTGTCATTTGCAGACAGGCTATGTTTTTAGTTTGTGAAATGACAAACTGTAAGCATGGGCTATACAGCAGGCTAGGCTACCATGCTGCAGTGAACGGGTCAAATATGGTATGACTAACTGAGGCATCAAACAAGTGTAATGACCGGAATTTGAACCCGGTTCTCCTGCGTGGAAAGCCAACATCTTATCCACTAGGCTAAAAAAAGTATTGTTCCTTAATTGGCCGGGGGTGATATTAGGCTCAGAGCCACTACTGCCACAACACAAGCACAAAGCACATCTGTTTTGAATGACTGTATCTAGATTTATATGTCCAAATAAATGCCAACAAAGTTAAAACAAACTGACTTGGTTTTGAATGATGTATAATTCTATGACTAGAACAGTGCTACACACACTGATATAGTGTTGTTCTGCTCTTTCTGGTTAAGAATGGACATACAGTAAGAGAAGTCAAAGCTCTGGAGACCAAATCTCTCTTGGCACCTCTTTCTTTAGGCTACTATGTTTCTCTGGAGAGAGAGAGAGAGAGAGAGAGAGAAAGAGAAAGAGAAAGAGAGAGAGAGAGAGAGAGAGAGAGAGAGATCTCAGACAAACAACTATGGTAGCTACATCTAAGACCTCACAAACAACATTAACATTAGGCCTACACTGATTAAACAGCATTACAAACTACATCTTGGGCGTTAATTCACGTTATAGCTTACTTTGCGTAAATTGCCAATCACTATAAAGCAACACACGAAATAATCAACACTTTGAATTGCCAATCACGTGGTTGAAGGACAGCCAGGCTGAGCCGAAAGAAACCCCATACCGTACAGAGTAAACGCCCATTCACAGATAGTGTAATGTTGTCGACTCATACATACACATAAAAAGAGCATGAAGTAGGGTAACTGAGAGTGTAGTCTAACTTGTTTTAATGTGTGTTGCTGTGACTACCCAAAGCTATCCATGCGACCACAACCAGAATTCCAATCAAACTAATTGATTCAGTTGTAAACCAGCTTGGATAGAGACCTTGAGAGACTCCATTCAGCAGAAGAGAGGTTTAATCAAAGCTATAATTAGCCCTCGTGGTTGAAATAATGACATCGCATATTTGATCGATGTTTGCCTTTTCGGGATTAGCGTTTCTCCAGCGAAAAGTAGGATGCATGCATTCATTCATTCAGTTAGTATAGTCCCGTGCAAATCGATAAACTATAATCTGAAACATTTCTCCCCTCAACGAGCTGAAAAGACTTGAAGCTACTAATAATAGGTTACTTGAACCGGCAAGAAGTAGTCCAACATGATTTTAAACTCGAATGTATTGTACTCACCTCCGACACAGAGCAATGACATGTCTTTAACCTAAACCTAAAGCCTTGATCGTTCGTTCCACCGGCTCCCGTCGAGCAGCTGATCACTTCAATACAACCCGAACAGTATTAAAGTGGGGGGGGGGAGGTGCCTACCGTCGCTACTTGCCTACAGCTACCGTGGCTTGTCACCCTTCACAAAAAGACAGTCTCAGTGCCGAGACTCTTGTCCGCTTACTACTATGTAGGCTATATGTGGGTGAATTTACAGCTGTTTCCCTCCCCCCTTCTTCTTCTTTTCAGCTCTCTGCTCCCCAGCGCACAGCCATCTTTTCAGCATCAGCACCACCGCTCTGTGGACAGCTACCGAAAATGACGTCAAGGCGATGATGATGATGAGGGGAGGGGGGGGGGGGCAGAGCTCGATGCTGAAACACATGATTGTGTTGTGTGAGCATCTCCCACCCCCTCAATACATGGTTTGACCCCAATATCGTCATTATCATCATCATCATCATCATCATCATCATCATCATCATTCAAAACAGTGGTTTTCAACCTTTTTCATGTCAAGGACCCCTAAATTGATAAACATTTGGCCACGGATCCCCATCTGAAAATGTGCCAGGGACCCCCCAGAAGCAAAGATTTGAGTTAAAAATGTTCATTTAAAAAATATATATTCAATGATATGCACACATTTTCAAAATCTTCAAAAATAGCAGATCTACAAGATCTGCTATTTAAAACATTTGTTCTGAACAGGCCGGGAAATTGTAAGTGGGCCCCCAAATAACGGGCAAAACACGAAGATTTTAATGATAAGAACAATATTGATAGAAATGTACCACTTAAACCCCACATGGTTGAACGGAGACCCTCAGGGCTCTATGCTAATGTCTTTTCTGTTTTTTGTTATTGTGGAGAAAGCTTTCGCTGAAAATAGCAGATCGACAAGCTCACAATGCGTCGCGCGAGCTTGTCGATCTGCTATTTTCAGCGAAAGCTTTCCCCACAATACGGATGCTGGGGTTTAAGGGGTTAATGTAAAAAAGAACAAGATCAGGGTATTTTTTCTTTGAAACCTTTAAAAAGTGAGTTTTCATTGTGATACCAATACATATAAGAACTTAAAGTATACTATGTTAGTTCCATTGATCCAAGTCGGACTACCTCAGCCTGATGGCCTGAAAGTCTAATATCTCCCCCAAGCAATAGGGATATCCCTTTGGCTTAGTGGTTAAGATGTTGGCTTTCCACGTGGGAGACCCGGGAGGTTCGAATCCCGGGAGTTACAATGGTGCCGTGACCCAGATCGGGTTTCCCCGCGGGAGGAGGTCAAAAGGGGGGGTGAGTGTAACAGAGTGGTTAACTACTACCGCAGCCTGATGGCCTGAAAGTCTAATATCTCCCCCGAGCAATAAGGATATCCCTTTGGCTTAGTGGTTAAGATGCTTTCCACGTGGGAGACCCGGGTTCGAATCCCAGGCGTTACATAAGCACTGAAGCAGCCTAGGGAAAAAATACAGGTTCACAGTTTGCATAAACAGGACAAGACTATATCCAATGCAGTCCATTTTACAGTATTAAAATGAATTTATATTGACAAAAGGAATCCTATAGGCGAGTATGTAGGCCAACTTTCTTTTGGTAGCGTACATGTAACCACGATGCAAAACAATGTCAGTATCCATACCCCTTTATGAGCCAGCCAGAGATCTACCAACTTGGAAATGGCTATACATTATTTGTGGAAGGAGCTAAAGCGAGAGGGCTCACAGATTTACTGATTTAGATTACATTTTTCATAAACTAAAAACTACACAACATTTGAATGAAATTAAAATGAGAGATGCTACATATGAGGGCATTACTGTTAACGTCCAAGTTCATATACTGTATGTACTGAAAAGGCAAAACAAATAATGACTAAGATTATGACGGCTAATTATATCATAAAGACTGCATACATTTTCTAAACCATACTTGGATACCATACATACAAGGACCATACTTGGATTGCATTATAACAAGGATTTCGACTTGTGCAGTTTTAACAGCTATCATTTTGGTGTGGTTCAACAGCTCCCTCTACTGGAAGTCAATGTTGCTAATGTTGAGTCTAGCTCCTAAATAAAACTGCAACTAACAGAGTGCTATAGTTTGTAGTCCTTAAAACCAGGGTTCACATTGGGTTCCCTCTTCAGATCGCCCATGCTTTTTTGAGTTTTTCAATAGGGTTTAAAATTTAAAATTAGGTCTGCGGTTAGCATTAGTAGCATGTTTTGTCCCGTAGAGCACACAGTTAATATTGTATGCTTAAAGAAATAAATCATGAAATGTATTGGCTTGTGGACATTATCTCTTTCTCCAAACATGTTAATCTCTTAACCCATTAAGACCTGAAGCTGATTCTACAAATGTCTTCTAAATCCCCAAAGTATTCTGAAAAACGTATGTTTCTATATCAGTGGCGCTCAAACTTTTTCATGTCAAGGACCCCCATCTCAAAATATGTTGTTCCAGGGACCCCCAGAAGCTTTTCATGATTTTTCAAAAATAGCAGATCTACAAGCTTGAGCCATTCAGACTGGGAACGCATCTGTGTGAAATTTTTAGATTTCTTTGGCTATTCAAAAATAGCAGATCTACAAGCTCATGTAATCTGCTATTTTTGAAAAATCTTGAAAATGTGTGCAAATCTTTGAATATAGTATTTTAAAGGGACATTTTGAACTCAAATCTTTGCTTCTGGGGTCCCTGGAACAAAATATTTTGAGATGGGGGTCCATGGTAGCCTGACACTCACCCTGTATTTTCATTTTGTTTCACTCCATTATTCAGTCTGAAAGCCCTCTCAATGCAGCCAATTTCTGAGATGGGGGCGTGGCCAAAGTTTTTTTTTCAAAGACTCTTTGGCGATTGGTTCATACTGGATTATCCCGATTCGTCGTACAGATTTTCAACCGAGAAACACCCGCCTTCGACAGCGTCACCAGACCCTGAATGTCAGGGAAACGATTCAGGGGGTGGAGCCAGGCTAGGTCCATGGCCAAATACATATCATTTTGGGGTCCTTGACATGAAAAAAGTTTGAGAACCACTGATATTATAGCGACATAGGATTAGGATTAGGATTTAAAAGACATTTGAACAATCCCCAGAAGAAAAGATTTGAGTTAAAAAGTTAGCTTGAAAAAAACAAAACATGATTTTTCAAAAATAGCAGATATACAAGCTCATAGCGTGGCACTCGGTGCCGCGCTATGAGCTTGTATATCTGCTATTTTTGAATAGCCAAAGAAATAAAATAAAAAATGACACAGATGCGTTCCCGGTCTTAATGGGTTAAGAAATAATTATGACTTAACCCATTTAGACCTGAGGCCGATTCGAAAAATGCCTTCTAAGTTTTCTGAAAAACTGAAAAACAAATATTTATTCAAAGATTACAACAAATGTATGCTGCTATATACTTTACATAGCAACAAGAACCCCAAAAGGGGTTCCCGTCCTGAACGGTATAGTCACAAATAGGGGTTCCCGCCAAAAATGGGTCAATTAATGCATTAATACCTTTTCCCACCTAAACCTCCAGTACTTTAGAACAAGTTCAATAAGACCCAATACGATGACCACAAAATACAAGAAATAGTTAAATTCACTTTTATTGCAAATGGATGTAAAGTGATTTCATTTAACATTTCTTTCTATTCAATAAATGGTACAAACTTCAACAAATTTAGAAAGACAACCAACCCCCAAAACCCAAACCAAAGCACTTATCAACATCACAACAATACCATGTCAAACACCTACGACCTCATTTATTTACTTTGTCAAATTATCACTCTCCTTTTTTCAGATTAAGCTTTCCATCTGGAAACTATGATTTCACGCACAACGCCAAAAAAGGCATGTACTGTAAACTAGGCTTCTCTTATTGCACAGACCATAAAAACCTATGGCTGAGACTAAACGGTACCAGCGAATACAAAAAACAGAGTTCAGGGTCAAAACACCTTACATTTCAGTCATTTCAGAAAGAAACTCCATTACATTTAAATTAATTGAAATAACAGATATGTGTAAATATACTTAGTAGGTTAAGTACTACATGATAAAAACTGAATTTTCTGCGTTGGGTTTAATTAACCCATTAAGACCGGGAACGCATCTGTCATTTTAGATTTCTTTGGCTATTCAAAAATAGCAGATATACAAGCTCGGCACCGAGTGCCGCGCTATGAGCTTGTAGATCTGCTATTTTTGAAAAATCGTGAAAAATATATATTTTATATTTTTTAGAAAACATTTTAAGAATTGGACTCAGGCCTTAATGGGTTAAATTCCTTCCCTGAATGTAACTGTCATCTTCTCCACACTCCAACAACATAGGCTTACACTTATAAGTAATACTGTGCAAGAATATACAAGTTCTGCATGATCACATGTACCATACAGCTCATTGACAAATGGACATTGACAATGTGTTGGTGTTTTGAACTTTTTGCAGTCTTGTCCTTTAGATGTTACAGATGAATGGCACGTATTTACCTAACATCACCGAGACTGTCATCTGTACATCATAGGCAGGGAATGGATGGATGGCTGCAACTTCTTCATAGTTTCTCACTGACAATAAGTTTGACAATAAGTTAGACAAATAAATATACAGTATAACTGTATAACTTGAGATTAAGGTTAATAAAATGGATGATAGTATTAGCGATTCCCATTTTCTTTCATTTATAGGTCGAGGGAACTTGCCAATTCAAAAAGTTCCAAAAACAGCTAGTGTCATTATCTTACTTGTGAAACTACCTCTTGCAATTATTTATGTCAGACTAATTTATTTATTTTTTATTATTTTTTATCCCACGATTTTGTAACGCCATTTTTTTTTACACCCAGTGCCAATTGTCTATGTAATCCTGGGCACTACCTTCCCTCTGCCAACCTAGGGAGCCCAGGGCCGAGCTCATGCCTCCTTCAATGCATGAGAGCCAGCTGACCTTCTTGTCACCTGACAGGGGACAGTTTCCCTGGTTGGGCGTAGCGCGTGGAAGGAACACGTTATTCCAACCAGTTGCTTTCCCCTCCAGACTAATTGATTAGCTGAAGAAGATGTCCAGCATAATATACTGTACAACCAGGTAAAGACACATTTATTTTTCTTAACCAGTATTTGGTGTTCATAAAGTATCCCTTCATGTAAAGTATCACTTTATGAACATGTGCAAATCACAGCTCACGACCATACGAGACGAACATTCATAACATGACCATGAGTACAGTTACCTGTCCAGATGAGCCAGGACCTCTCGGAGCTGGGTGAGGAAAGCACGGTGCTTGTGAGGGTTGCTTTCAAGCACGACACTCAGACGGCTCAGGTATGTATCCAAGTTCCCTAGAGATGGGGTCTCACCTGTACCTGATGTAAAGGTAGAAACAGGGTAAAGGTAAAAAGAAAGCCTCAGTTTCAACATTAATATATTAATAAAGTCAGTGGTCAGCTCACCTGGCAGAGGGACTGAGGAAAGGCTGCTGACCAGTGTGTGTTTTATTGCCATAAGGCGCTTGTGCAGCGCCTGGGTACGAAGCTCGTCCTGTCCCAGTTCCGCTTCCAGCCTCTCTTTAGCGTTGTACATGTCCTTGATGTGCCTCTGCAGCACCGCATTCTGCTCCTCAAACTCTATATTGGCCTTACGCAGCCGGCGGAGTTCAGCCTCTCGAGCTGAGAACAGAGACAGAAGATGTTACAGGTGAGCTTCGCTAACGTTTGATGTGAATCCTATTGTTCTATTATGAGGACGTGAAATTCTGACATGCGGCAATTATAGTTAGACCCTCCAGAAAAACGCGGGCAAAAATCCTTCATTATGCGGGCTAAAACTCTTGATTATGCGGGCTAAAATCCTTATTTTGCTTTTTTTTTGCAATTTTATGCGGTGAAATTGTGGAAAGTTGCGAAATATGCGGACAGTTGTGAAATATGCGGCAATATGCGAAATATGCAAAAATATGAGATTTTCTATGGCAAAACCCAGACATGCTGACTTTAACCCATTAAGACCGGGAACGCATCTGTGTCATTTTTTTATTTGAGCTAAAAAAGCTATATTTTACACTTAGACTATTCAAAAATAGCAGATATACAAGCTCATAATTGCGAGTGCCGCACTACGAGCTTGTATTCTGCTAAAAAAAATCTGCTATTTTTTAAAAATCGTGAAAATGTGTGCAAATCTTTGAATATTTATTATTTTAAAGCAAATATCTTTATCTCAAATCTTTGCTTCTGGGGGTCCCTGGAACTAAACTATTTTGAGATGTGGGTCGGCGGCCAAATACACATCATTTTGGGGGTCCTTGACATGAAAAAGTTTGAGAACCACTGATACAGAAACATAAGTTTTTCAGAATACTGTTGGGATTTAGAAGACATTTGTGGAATCGGCTTCAGGTCTTAACGGGTGAAATGCATTGTAGACCCTTGTGTCACTGGAATTGATCATGTAAGATGGATGGGTCTGACCATATGAGACTAATACAGTATGTCGGCTGGTAGTGATTTTCCATTGTGTGCTCTTGACACAACAAAGGCATTGGGAAGCGTCATGTCATATTTTCACCCAACAGAACAATGGGATTAATAGACCGCATGGGGTAGCGGTGTATATGCTTTGCAGAATTAGAACATCACACACACGTCATCTAGTATAAGGGTCATGTTTAACATGGTTTAATTTACATTTAATCCGACCAGACAGCTTGTCTTGGAAACATTGTGTTTAACAACCAGCAGCTAGAAGAACACTTTTATTTTTCAGACACTATTTATTTTGTTACCTTTGTTCTGATCCAGGAACTCTTCCGTGAAGATGGGGATGTCAAATCTGCCGGGCAGCTCAGACGCCTACATGAACAACAATCGTACATTCATAAAAGGTCCTCCCAGCATGTTTATAATAATATAAATATATACAGTAACACCAAGAGTCGCAGGATCGTTTGTGTACCTTTGGTAATGCTGAGGTGGCGGTAGCATTGATAATGACTGATGGAGAGTCCTCTGAAAAAAAACAAAAAACATGAGTTAGGCCGGGGGTCGCCAGAATCACATCGCCAGCAAAACCATTGTTTTCCTATGGCATGCGTTCCCTTCTTGAGCCGCATGTCGCATTTTCCAAGTTTTTTTTTTAGGGGTTATGTCTCTGTCAGGTGGAATGTCCAAAACTGTTACTTTTCAGGATTCAAATTCAAAAATAGCAAAACGAGCTTGCAGATCTTGCTACTTTTGATTCTTTTGTGTGACGCTGTAGTATGATCAAGTAAGGCATTCATTTACGAAAAAACAAGTTAAAATATGGAGATAAAGAGGTTTCTGCCCGACAACAACGATATCATGTGCTGGCAGCTGAAAAAACGCTCTCTTTGGACACAGCCCCTTACACGTGCAAAGTTTTTTTCAACTTTTCATCGCAAGGTGCTGAGTCACACCGCTCCTTCCTTTCTTTATTAAAAACAACAGCAAAAATTCAGTTGCCAATGCAACTGAAAAGATATTTCAACACCGTTACCGTCCCAACCCCACTTAGGGTCGCGACCCATAGTTTGAGTACCGCTGCTATAGGGGGTTTGTTCAGTAACAGGGGTCTCCCCGTCTCTCCAGTTCTGAAAATAAATGTTCAGGTCAGGGAAACAATTATATCCAATCAGGAGAGAGAACTCATACAGGTTACAGTGAAATTGGAAGTGCTCTCACTCTTTTAGCACGTAAACGAACACAAACAAAGCTGATTCAGACAATATAGAACATAACCAAACCCAGTACTGATATTTTTTTTGAATAAAAATGTTCCTGTTGATTTTGCTATTTTTATTAAGAAGAAAACACGGACTGGCTCCGCGGATCCGGATCTTCAAATAGTAAAATCAGCAGGAAGTTGACATTTTTATTATAAAAATAAACAGTACTGGGTTGGGTGATGTTCTATAATGTCTGAATCAGCTTTGTTTGTGTTGGTTTACGTGCTAAAGAGTGACTTTGAGAGCTGTTTTACCGTACAATGTTAGTCAATGAGGAGCATATTTTGAATTATCAATTTCTAATGGAGCAATTATTTTTGATTTCTTATCCACCTTTGGAGTTACATCATGGCAAGGTAACCACACAACCCAAACCTCTACCAAAGTGGTCTTGCCCTTTAACTTTTTGTTTAACTAAAAAATATCACTTAGATAACCTTTAATTCATGCTTCGGTGATACCTTGTTGTGCAACGCATAGTTCAACAACAACGAAAATTCAAACAAATGAAAAAAGGAAAGATACACCTGCAATTTTTTCCAGTTACATTTGTTTTGTCATGTCGTACGACACTTTGAGTAGCCAATTATTTTATCCCCCACCCCACTCCTAACCCTACTCCTCACATTCACCATTCCCAGTTACAGGTGCCACCCCAGCCGTATGAGGACGTGGCCGTGCAGTGACAAAGATCGCCCTCGCCGCCTGGCCTCCCACCCCCGAACACGGCCAATTGTGTTCGTATAGATCCGATCGGCAAATGCGTCACCGCCACCCCCTTCTCGGGGTCATGATCTCCATTGTAAGTCTAAGCTATTTATATATATATACATATATATATATATATAGCTTATATAGTTTAACAACACTATCCAATAGATTTATTTTATTGTATCTCCAACAAGCTGGAGAAATTCTGAGCATTTCCACACAAGGCTGATATTTTTTTTATTAGCGTGATTGTAACTACAGCGTATCTGCTCCGACCTGCTGTCAGGTTACATCCACATTCCACATGTGTTGTTGACATCTCTCTTCCATCTGATTTATTGATGGAAGAGAGATGTCAACAAAATCAGCAGGTCAAAAATCATGGCTCATCAAAACATATCAGCTTAGTATGAAAATACTCAGAATATTTCAAGCCTCTTGGGGAGAGAAACAAACAAAACATGATTGGATAATGTTGCCAAACTATATAAGCTAATTTAGGTCAAATAGCATTGGCTTACAATGGAGATCATTCCCCCAAGAAGGGCCGCGGCGGTCTCTAGACCCTGCGGTGGTGGGAACGTACTTTACCCCTGCGCCACCTGAGCTCCCCATGAATGAAAGAGGCTTTAGCTTGCTCTTTATCATGAACCTGGCTCAGAGAGCAGACAAAAAGAGAGAATAACTTAAAATCCAAGCATGATTTATTATAAATAAAAGGAAAATTAACTAAATTGCCATGGAGTGTGTTCATCTGTACAATCAGTACAGTAGGTGAGTGGATGATGGCTGTAAACCAAAAGACAAACAGAAAACCAAATGAATGGCATTTTTTTTTTACCTTTCTTGACCCTCTTGTCTTGTATCTTAGCGGAGGTGATCTGGTAGGCCTCACTCTGTTGGTACTCTTTTAGCTCCCGGGCGTACTGTTCTTTCTCCTTATCTGCCTCGTCCAGGTAGCGCTGTCAGCACACAAACAACACACCTGATTTCATGATAGCATTAAGCATCGTATTGATTTCAACGTCAGTCTTGCCCAAATATGGAGAGACGGCGGGATGTCGGGAGGTCCTGCATTTATTTTTCTGCACTTTGCCTGGTTTGATATGTAGTGAGGCATTGTGTGCAAAACTAACTCTTACAGATAGAAATGCACCGATTGAAAAATCCTTGGCCGATACTGATTACCGTTTTTTTTAAAGTCTGACCTGCAGATTTTCTAACTAAGAACTTTTGTTTTTCAGGACAAGTACTAGTACTTAATTTTGTGTATTCGCCAATACAGAGTACCGATAAAATTAAACCAGGAAAAGAACACTTATGCCATATCACAATAGTACAATATCCAAAATCACAGACGACATCGTCTAATATCATGATATGGCTATAATATTGATGCCCTAACTATGCAACGAAAGGCCTAAAGTGATTACAAAAAGAAGAATTTAAAAAAGAATACTACTGTAGCCTATATTATTATTATTTTAATTATTTGTACCATTGCTGTCACTGTTATAGAGCTGCATGACCATATATGGGCATAGCGGTCGGACCTGTGGCTCTGGACAACTAGATCTCCATATATGCCTATATATGGGCGTGTCCGGTTTGTTTATGGTTATGCCTGAGTCACAGTGACGTGGCCGCACACGGTTTGGTTTTGAAACATGTGTAATTGTTAATTACCAAATTCGGCTAATAAAGATATTCAAGATGTTTGACTACATATTGTGGAATAATATTTGAAAATCAAGACAAGACAGAATTATTTACTTGATTATAAGTGTGATTTGGGGCAAATGGATTATGAGTCCCGTACCACCACAGCATAGCACTAAGTTTCTATGATCACAGTGAAGTGAAACTTTGCATAAACACTTTAAAACACGGCCAGTATCTGTGAATCTACATTGGCTATACCTGTTTGTCACCAGCAGCTAGTCGACTCCACTCTGCTCCAAGTCTCTTTGTGATTTCTGGGAAAGGCAACTCGGGGTACTGGGATCGCATCTGTTCGCGTCGCTCATTCAAGAACCGCACATATCCCGTTATCGGTGCCTTGGGACCATTCGGCAGCACCTTCTTTCTCTTCTTCCCCTTTGGCCATCCTCTCTTCTTTGGCTACAGGGTTAGGGAAAAATGTATTATCACGTAGATATGGGGTTGTTAAGCACTGTTTTAGGCACTGTTGCAGTTTGAGATTAAATTCTTTAACAAACATAAAGCCTAATGCATGGGTTTTCAACAGGGGGTCCGGGAGCCCTAGGGGGTCCTCAGAGTTAATATAGGGGTCCGCCAAATCTTTGTGTGATAGTATGAACCTCAACATCCCTATTCTGAGGGGAAGATTAGCCAAAAATAGCAGATCGACAAGTTCACAACGCCTCGCACTGTGAGCCTTTGTGAACTTGAGAGGTTTGGTGTAGAGGGGAAAAGGAGCAAACCAAGTACGACATGTTTACTAAGTAATGAGGGTTTAAGTGGTTAGATGTCTTAAATAAACAAAATACATTAATGTATACAACACTTACAGTATGAGTATGACAGTGCTGTCAAACAAGTTTATAAAGCTATCTATGAAATCTGTGAGACCTATGACAGATCTATGACAACACAATTTTATACAGTATGTAGTGGGGGTCCCTGCTTCATCTCTCTCAGCTCAGAGGTCCTTGGCATGAAAAATGTCGAATACCTCTGGCCTAATGCATTCTTTATTTAGTACTATATTAGTCTACATTGATTGATTGATTGATTGAAATTTTTATTAGGCAAAAGAATGTAAAACAACACAGTTACATTTATAATACTTTTGTCTAAAAGGTCCGACCAAAAAAGTCCTTGCGGACTTGTTTCCGTTGGGGTCCTTGAATTAATTTCATAGACATATATAGTAGCAACCAAACAGTTCAAAAATCAACATAAAAATACAGAGAAAAAATACCACTATGTACACATACTCCTACCTTGGAATCAATGGGAAACAAAACTGCTATGATATTTTGCATAAGACAGTGGTTCTCAACCTGTGGGTCGGGACCCCCAGGGGGGTCCCCATATTATGTTGAGGGGTCCCCAGATGACAGTGAAGTGACAATTTAAAGACTTTTAAGACCATTTCAATACCTCAAAAAGAAAAAGAAAAAGAAAAGAAAGAAAAGAAAAAGATCATTACTGCATCAAAAGTAATCAACAAACTATACTATATAACTGGTCAAACATTGGCCAAATGAAAAATCTAAGAAAGAGGCAAAAAATTGGAAATAGCCGATTTCACTTTGCGAGGCGTGAGCTTGTAGATCGTCTATTTTCACAATATTTATCTGTGGAACCGAGTCAAACTAAATGTAATGCCTACAATTCCAAGTGCTTGTCAGGGTGGGGGTCCCCAGTTCAAATATGATTATTTTGGGGGGTCCCAGTTCAAATATGATTATTTTGGGGGTCCCAGTTCAAATATGATTATTTTGTGGGGGGTCCCAGTTCAAATATGTTTATTTTGGGGGGTCCCAGTTCAAATATGATTATTTTGGGGGGGGGGTCCCAGTTCAAATATGATTATTTTGAGGGTCGAGGCCTGAAAAGGTTGAGAACCACTGGCATAAGATATGTACCTTATAAAGTGAAAAAAAAAAATCCTCACCTCTTCTGGTGCTGCTGGCTCAGATGGATGTGTACCTTTGGGTTGGGAAGGTGCATCACTCTGCTCCTGTTTCACTCCTCCCATGATCCCTGCAGTGGTGGAAAAAGTATGTTTTACTTAAGTAAAAAATATCAATACTGCAATGTAGAAATACTAGTAAAAGTCCGGAATTCAAAAAGTAAAAGTAAAAAAGGAATTGGTATCAAAATGTACTTAAAGTACCAAGTAAGTAGGCTACTCATTATGCAGTGTCCCATTTCACAAGTTTTAAAATGTATACACATCTTTTGAAAATAGCAGATCTACAAGCTCACAATGCATGCGATTGGCTATTTTCAAACGGCCGAAATGTATTGTATACAGGGCTCAAGTAGTTAATATATGTTGTGTAATAATAATCGAAATCCACAAACTAACTAGTAACTAACGTTTTCAAATAATTATAGTAGAGTAAAAGTACAATATTTGCCTCTGAGATGTAGTGGAATAAAAGTAAAAGTACTGAAAATTGGAATTACTCCAATAAAGTAAAAAAAAAACCTCAAAATTGTACTTAAGTACGGTACTTGAGTACATGTACTTCGTTACTTTACACCACTGCTAGCTAGCGACGCTTCGCTGCTCATTAGAAAAATGAAGGGCTATAGTTTGTAACTTAATCTGCCCAGTACCAGCTCACCAACGCTATGGCTGCTTTCGGTCATGCATAGAAAATAGCGGATCTACAAGCTCATAACGCGTCGCATCGCGTTGTGTGAGCTTGCAGATCGGTTATTGTCGGCGCATGCAACACCGCCGTGCAACGAAGTGTATAGGCTGCAGGGACACCCTCTTTCTTTGGTGTTTCGCCCAGGTGGGCGTGGTTATATGCATGAACCTTTCTTTTTCTTTTATTTATTCAGGGGAAGCCCATTGAGCGCAACTCAAGCTCTCTTCTTCAAGGACGCCCTGATAACAGCATATAAAATACAATACATACATGATGAAAAACAATAACAAACATTTGAATCATATTACAGTGTCACAGATGCAATAGAGTTACATGAAGCAGGTGCAGTGACTGCAGTCACTAGTATAGTGTGTCCTGTTTCAAATTGTAAGGAGACCAGATCAAGTTGAGACCGCGTCTACTGTCGTCCTAGTAACAGCAGATGTTGTCCCCGGTGAAAAAAACACGTAGCTGTCCTCGTCAATGCCGTTTTTTTTTTCATATCACAATGTCAAAACATACCGATCTGATTCTTGTTTGGGTGAAGAAACGCCAGACAGACGAACACTCACGTTGCGTTGTGGACGGCTCTCCGTTGGTTTTGTTGTTGTTGTTGAGGAAAAGGAAGACAACCACTTCCTGTGTCAGTCTCTCTAACAATAGATTTACACGTTTTATAAATGCAACTATTTGCCATTGGAGTCGGAGTCAACATGTGTAAGGTACAATCACTATTCAGCCCATTCAAAGCGTGCAAATAAACGCATCAATGAATTAATAAATATATAAATAAATGTTCATTCCCTCCTGGGATTCGAACTCTTCCCAATGTCAGCATAAATACACCAGAGAGGCGCTTACTCCGGTGCGCCATTCTTTTCACAACAAATAGGTACCATAAACAAATCATAGAGTATACAACCAGCCATTAAAAAACAAAACAGACATGGTCACAGATTAACTTGAGACCTCAGTCACCACACTGATTTTATTTTACTGGTCTCCAACACGGCTGTTTACTACAGATTTGTTTCTAAAATATCTCACCATGATCATCTATTATTCATTATGTTATAGGCTACTTAGAAATAGTAAATATGACGCATGATATAGGTTAGATAAACTGTTTATAACATGACCAATTATAGAGAAAATATGGCCAAAAGTGTCTGAAACCCCACATTACAGTGACGTGATTATTGACCAGTCAATTTTAAATGTCCTACAAATTATTGAAGCTAATGTTTATGTAATCTAATCACCTGGAAATAGTATGTTTAAGATACAGTTGCAGTCGCTGCACAGAAAATGGCATTTCAAGGCATGTCCATTTAGAGCTCTGGTCTCCGTTAGGAGCGGTGCTCCTCCCATTGACTGCAAATTCCACTACCGTGCGAGGTCTCCAACTGTAGTAAAACTAAAGAAAACGATTTTGCTACTCATCGAAACAAAGGCTGTTTTGTGTTGCTGAAAAACTATTCTCCACGGTGGGTTACATCTCAGCACACCACCTTCTCTGTATAATACACTTTTTGTGCAGAAAATAAAATATGTATTGCAGGTGAGTATTAAATTACTCACCTGCGCCCTCTACAGATCTGGTCAATATAAATAACCATTGATCATTAGGCCTACCATTGATCATAAACGAACAGTTTATCTAACCTATCATGCGTCATATTTACTATTTCTAAGTAGCCTATAACATAATGAATAATAGATGATCATGGTGAGATATTTGAGAAACAAATCTGTACTAAACAGCCGTGTGTTAGAGACCAGTAAAATAAAATCAGCGTGGTGACTTGAGGTCTCAAGTTGATCTGGCGACCATGTCTGTTTTGTTTTTTTAATGGCTGGTTGTATACTGTATGAGTTGTTAACGGTACGCAATTGTTGTGAGAAGAATGGCTCACTGGTGTAAGCACCTGTCTGGTGAATTTATGCTGACATTGGGAGTGGTTCGAATCCCCGAGGGGATAAACAATTATTTATTTATTTATGTATTCATTGATGCGTTTATTTCCACGCTTTAAATGGGCTGAATAGATATTGTACCTTACACACAATGACTCCAATGGCGAATAGTAGCATTTATAAAACGTTTAAATCTATTGTTAGAGAGACTGACACAGGAAAGAGTCTTCCTGTTTCTCAACAACAACAAAACCAACGGAGAGCCAGCGCCCAACGCAACGTGAGTGTTCGTCTGTCTGACGTTTCTTCATCCAAACAAGAATCAGATCGGTATGTTTTGACATTGTGATATGAAAACAAAAAACAACAGGCATTGACGAGGACAGCTACGTGTTCTTTCACCGTGGACAACATCTGCTGTTACTAGGACAACAGTAGACGCGGTCTCAACTTGATCTGGTCTCGTCTTAATCTTTGTCACCGACTCCTCGAGAAGCACCCTAAATCAGTGGTTCTCAAACTTTTTCATGTCAAGGACCCCCAAATTGACACTTAATAGCCCGCGGACCCCCATTTGAAAAGATATGCCAGGGACCCCCCCATAAGAGAAGATTTTTACGGCTCTAGCAGTGATTCTCAACCATTTAAATTTCAAGGACCCCCAGTTTGACATGCATTAGGCTACGGACCCCCATTTAATGGCATCTCTATCTCTGAGACCCCAATTTATATTGTAAAATCAATGTTAATTTAACTCTGAGAGGTTCCATTAGTACGCTTCATGAGGCTTCAGTGTGGAGAGTGAAGCATGCATATATACAATATATCCCCATAGTCAAAAACATACATTATTACAAATTGAATTATAGTCTTTCTACTGGAAAAAGAAAAACAGGACTCTTAATTTTTTGATTAGGTTCTCGATATGAACCTTAAATGAGAGCTTGGCATCTAGCCAAAGGCCCAGGTATTTATAAGAAGTGACCAGCTCAATGTGTTAACCTTTCAGAGTGTAAATACCAGTAAAGGGATTTATATTATTATTCTCACAAAAACTATGCCTCAAAACCACGCCCACCTGGTCGAAACACCAAAGAAAGAGGCTCTCCCCGCAGTGTCCCGTAGACTGCAATTCGCATGGGACATAAATGCAACGGACAATGGAAAATACGGCGATCGAATGCGATCGCTTACGAGAAACAGCACGTATACGGTTCATATTATTTAGACAGAGAGTGGGTGGATGTTTATGCACGCAAATCAGAGCTTTTTTCGTAACAAAAAAAAAAGAATGTCTACTTTTAGCCGTAGAAAACATTATGTTACTCACCTTATGATGAACCTCTTACCCAAACAGGAAGAGGAGCTCACATTTGATTGGCTGATACCGGCGTTGCCAGGTTTAGCGAGAGAAACAAGCAAACAGGTCTAGGAAAACATAGGTGGAAAGGCTGGTGACGCGAGGTTAAGGAAAACAAGCACCAAAAGAAGCAACTAGGCCACATTTAAAAATGGCCGATCTACAAGCTCACAACGCGTCGTATCGCGACGCGTTGTGATCTTGTAGATCGGCCATAGTGTAGTCCTAGATCTGCTATTTTCATATCTCTTGCAATAAAATGTGGAATATTTTGGAATATATATATATGTTTTTAACAACACAAATGCTCTCTGGGCACAAAACATGTATGGACATATTTGAGAACCACTGGTTTAAATAATAATTAAAACATTTGGGAACAAGCCTAAATAAGCAACTACACTTAGTTCAAGCCCAAAAGACCACAACCTGAAACTACCTTCACAAGCAACTTTAGAGAAAAAGAAGCCCAAAGTCGCTTGTAATAAGCGGACATGGCAACACTGGCTGATACCATAGCGCCCTGACGATTGGTTGGTTCATTCTACCAACACACGTGTTCATTTTTACGCCGTAACATTCTTTTTTATTTTATTTTATTTACAATTTTACACATTTTATAATTGCATTTGTTTATTTTCTCACTATGCTTCGTTGAAAAAACGCAAACAATTATTTACCACTGGAGCCGATGTTTGTTAACTTATTATATATATGTATATAATAATTATATATATTATTATATACGAACACAATTATTGGTATCAAAATGTACTTAAAGTACCAAAAGATAAAAGTACAATATTTGCCTGCTCTGAGATGTAGTGGAGTAGAAGTAAAAGTATTGAAAATTCTACTTAAAAGGTAGGGTAAGTGATTTACTTTGGTTAGAGGTTAAATAGCTCTATATTCTGATAGTAGGCCTACTCATAGACCCCTTAACAGACGACGTCACAGCGGTCACACTGATAAGAACCAGTATGCGCGCGCAGACCGGCACCAAATGAAACCCATTCTGTCATGTCTCGCTAGGACGCGCCTCACTAGCCAACACACAAGAGGACGTTGAATGAACTGAAACCAGCGAAACCCCAAAACAATATGTTGGAAATTGATTGCATGAAACAATCACCTGTGCGTCCAGTCTCAATGTTGGTAAACAAATAAGTGGTCTATTGCTATAGAGTGTTTGTTCAGTAAAAGGAGTCTTCCATGTGTCTCCAGCTCTTTATTAAACAGAAAATGAACAAACGCTCTGTAGCAATGATTGCTATCAGAATATAGTAGTACTTTAACCTTTTAACAAAAACAAAAAGAAATACCCAAAAATATCACTTACCCTATACAAATACAGTGCTTGAGTATGTACTTACACCACTGCCAGTGGCGCGGGAAGGGGGGGCTATGGGGGCTGTAGCCCCCCTGGTGGTGGGAAGAAAATAAATAAATATATATATATATATATTTTTTTTTGTTGTAAATTAAAAAAATACATATCATTTTTAAAGTCTATACACACACATATATATTAAAAACAATTATGTATTTAACTTTGGGGAATAAAATATTTGTTGAAAAAGGTGAAAAAATGTGAAAAGGGTGAAAAAATCTAAAAAAAAATGTGAAAGCAATTTGGAAAAAAATCGACTTCCAGCACCACTGACCACTGCAAACGACTATCTAAAATGATATGAGTCATACCATACGTTTACTTAACACCGTTGCCCATGGCAGCAGGTTACACAAGGACAAGCCAGCACAGCCGACCTCTGCGTGACAGGGGATGGTGGAAATATAATGTCAGAATGTTTGCTCATAAGCAGCCCTTTAAGACAGTGGTTCTCAACCTGTGGGTCGGGATCCCCCCCCCATATGATGTTGGGGCAATGGGGGGTCCCCAGATGACAGTGAAGTGACAATTTAAGGACTTTAAAGACCATTTTAATACCTCAAAAATAAAAAGAAAAGAAAGAAAAGAAAAAGATCATTACTGCATCAAAAGTAATCAACAAACTATACTATATAACTGGTCAAACATTGGCCAAATAATATAAGAATGAAGCAAAACATTTGGAAATAGCCGATCTACAAGCTCACAACGCCTCCCAATGTGAGCTTGTAGATCGATTCCAAGTGCTTGTCAGGGTGGGGGTCCCCAGTTCAAATATGATTATTTTGGGGGGTCCCGCAGTTCAAATATGATTATTTTGGGGGGTCCCAGTTCAAATATGATTATTTTGGGGGGTCGCGGCTTGAAAAGGTTGAGCACCACCGCCTTAAGACACAATAAATCATCTTAAGAATTGACAAAAGGTATCTGTTGTTAATTCCCAGTGTGTAACATGGTTACAATTGTATCAACACAGTAAAAATCCTCAGTGATACTTTATTGTTCATTCCTAACTTCAGAGTACAAATGTAATAACATAGGTGTAAAGTAACTAAGTACATTTACTCAAGTAGCCTACTGTACTCAAGTACAATTGTGAGGTACTTCTACTTTACTGAAGAAGGTCCACATTTCATTACTTTAATTCTACTCCACTACATCTCAGAGGCAAATATTGAGGGCAAATATACTCCACTACAATTATTCGACAACTTTATAGTTACTAGTTACTTTGTAGATTTTAATTGTTATTACAAAACATACATTTACCACTTCTTGTAGATCTGCTATTTTCAAAAGATTTTAATACATTTTATACATAATATGATACCTTGTGAAATGGGACATTCTGCACAATGCGTACTTTAACTTTTGGTACTTTAAGTATATTTTGATGCCAATACTTCATTCATATTCTTTTACTTGTAACAGAGTATTTCTACATTGCAGAACTGGTACTTTTACTTAAGTAAAAAACAATGTAGTACTTTTCCCACCACTGTGTAATAACATGGGTTACATTTGGTCACATGATTTGCACACCCAGTGAGTTAAACCGTGCATGTGGCTTCACATCAACATGTCATCATTCATTCCCATGTCTCTGAACGAGGCGCTGCTGTCTGTAGCTGCTTGTTGATCCCAGCAAGCAGCAGAGCAAGAGCCAACCCTGCAGACACTGCGCTCCATCCATCCGATCCAAGATGGCTTCTGGAGAAAGCAGTAGCAGCAGAGCGCCGTCGCTCCGCTTCCCCTCACCTGGACCGCTGGGCAACGCTCCGCCGAGCAACAACAACGCGCAGTCTTCAGCGATCACGAACGAGGAGGAGGAGGAGGAGGAGGAGGAGGGGGCCACGACCAGGACATCAGCGATCATCTCCAGTCACGCGAACAACAACCCACAGACGGGCCCTGCTGGTCGGGGCACCGCCACCGCCGGCGCCGATGTTCGAGTAGACGCTTCCCCGCATCGGCAGCACGCAGCCCCGCAGCGGCCGACGGCTCCTCCCGGTGCCATGGCAGCCGGAGGAGCGGCAGCCTCCTCCTCTTCGTCTGCAGCATCCTCCTCCACCTCTGCGGAGTCGGACCCGCCGCCGACCGGCTCGTCGCCGCCGCCGAGCAACAGCCCGTCCGTGTCCGCCGCAGCCGTGCTGGTTTACCGGGAACCGGTTTACAACTGGCAGGCCACCAAGAACACAGTGAAGGAGCGATTCGCGTTCTTGTTCAACAACGAAGTGCTGAGTGACGTGCATTTTCTGGTGGGGAAGGGAATGGGAGTGCAGCGGATACCGGCTCATAGGTAAGTAACGGTAGACTTAGCCTTGGATATTAGACTATCATCATAGATGTGTTTTTACCGAGTCTGACTTTTACTTTCGTATCTATTGTAGATATAACAATGTCAAAACCGATAAAATACATAATAGTCTTGATCCAAGGCTACAGTAGACTGCATTTATTGGGATGAATCGGAATAGAATGGGCATTTAATGTATAGCCCAGTATGAATCACTGCCTTTAAATGGTGCATTTATATAGTGCCTTTATCAAAGGCGCTTTACAATGATTGTGCATTTACATTCACTCATTCACACACACATTCATACACCGAAGACGAAACCATGCAAGGCACCAACCTGCTCATCCGGGGCAATTAGGGGTCCAGTGTCTTGCTCAAGGACACTTCGACACTAACTCTGGGGGAGCCCGGGATCGAACTGGGAACCCTCCGGTTGCTAAGCGGCCGCTATACCTCCTGAGCCACTGCCGCCCCTTTATGTCTTTACACCATATTTATAGACACTGACAAAAATGCAGCAGATTGGATTAGATCGATACACAGCTTGAAATTGGACTCGGACTAGCCACATAGATGGGTTAATTGCACTTAAAAAAAGACTGCTTAGGTTATGTCATTACTTCATAGATCATTGTTTAGTATTGTGTTATTCAATATGCTTTACAATAAGCTACCACAGATGAGAGAGAGAGTAGCCTATGATTGGTTGATGTCATTTTGTCTTGGTAGATTTGCCCTTGCAGTTGGAAGTGCAGTGTTCGATGCCATGTTCAATGGCGGTATGGCCACTACCTCCACTGAGATCGAACTGCCTGACGTGGAGCCTGCTGCCTTCCTTGCCCTGCTCAAGTAAGCTTATAGCAGTAACGGAATGCACAAAGTGAGAAAACTGACAAATAACCATCCTTTTGCTTTCTTGCACTCTAAAGTTATGCTATTCCAGATTGAACCTCTCCCATTTCCTGCACTCATGTCCAATGTATTTGATGCGTAGTGTGTGTAGGTCATGATTTTCTGTCCTCAAGGTGAAACTCTGTTGTCTTATCTTTTGCTTTTGCTTGAAGAAAAGGGTGTTTTTCTACCCTAAGCACATTCAGCTACTCATTAACAGGATTGCCTCCTTGACACATGTCAACTGTATGTCCTGGGTCCAGGTTTCTGTACTCCGACGAGGTGCAGATCGGCCCTGAGACAGTGATGACCACTCTGTACTCAGCTAAGAAATATGCTGTTCCAGCGTTGGAGGCTCACTGTGTCGAATTTCTTAAGAAAAACCTGAGGGCTGATAACGCCTTCATGCTCCTCACTCAGGTAATCCTTGATATTCAGACTGCATGCATTCAGCCAGTGGGTTCTGGATGTTTTTATGTCTGGGACTCCTTCTAGAGTGTGTGAAGAGCCCAGGAGGGCAACAACCACTTCTTCTGATGTGCTGGCATCAATCGTCATATGGTCAAAGTTGCTTTGGTCACATATTTTCCCCATCTGAAGCTCAATCTTACATTTAGTATACGGCAGTGGTTTTCAAACTTTTTCATGTCAAGGACCCCCAAAATGATATGTATTTGGCCGCGGACCCCCTTCTCAAATATTTTGTTCCAGGGACCCCCAGAGGCAAAGATTTGAGTTACGAATGTTCGCTTAAAAAAATATATATTCAAAGGTTTGCACTTATTTTCAAGATTTTTCCAAAATAGCAGATCTACAAGCTCATAGCGCGGCACTCGGTGCCGCGCTATGAGCTTGTATATCTGCTATTTTTGAATAGCCAAAGTATAAAAGGTTAAAATTATTGTGACGCTATATTAACACATTTTTCTGGGGACCCCCTGGTAACCCCCATACCAGGACCCCTGGTATACGGTACCCCTTGATGCTTGTCTACTCTGGCATAGTCTCGCGAGCCAGACTGTTGCCTCCCAGCGTTTTCAAATGCTTCCGTCATACAGTCTGGTTTTTCGTCTTTGCAGTAGCGTAAATTTGTCCTACTGTAAATCATACTAGTCGAAGCATATCTGCTTGGCAGAAATGGGAATTCAAAATATGTTTTAAAGATATTTTTTCAACATATTTTCATGAATGGAAATGACAAACAGATGGCAGCTTCCTTTCTCAGGAGGTGTAGTTCCAGACTCTATATAGCATTCGGAGATTGTGGAATAGTTGTCTGGCTACGCGAGACTGGCAGACCAAACCATTTTCATGAGCAGGATGATGTATGTGTTTATTTGTTTATTTATT
Source organism: Gymnoscopelus braueri (assembly GCF_963280865.1). NCBI lineage: Eukaryota > Metazoa > Chordata > Actinopteri > Myctophiformes > Myctophidae > Gymnoscopelus > Gymnoscopelus braueri. The sequence continues at coordinate 52,972,793 of NC_137607.1, read as the reverse complement.
TGTTACAATCTCAATGTATCTCAAAAAAATAAAAAGCTTCCTGCAAAATTACCTAAGAAAAAGAAATTAAAAAGCGACCTCAGGAATAACACATTTATAAGGACGAAGTAGCACGGCCAATCTCGTATGTGTTAAACTGACTACTACTAAGTTTTTGTTTTTACATGATGACAGGTTATATAACCTATTTTCACATAGTTGAAAGTGGCAAATGTGTACACTAAATATAAGCAGATGTGCAAGAATCACAGTGTGATTATTGAAAACTAATTTCCATATGATTAGTCGTCGTTGTTCATCATAACCGTTATTTAAACTTGGAAGTACAATTGAGGGGCAGGCCCTCATTTTCAATGTAGCCGAGGTAACAATACAATAAAAACACTGTGCTCTACATAGTAGAGTCTTCAACCAAAATGCTAATTAACAATAATTATTTTATTTCAGGCTCGACTGTTTGATGAGCCCCAGCTGGCCAGCCTCTGTCTCGAGAACATTGACAAGAACACTGCCGATGCTCTGGCTGCAGAGGGCTTCACTGATATTGACCTGGGTAGGTGAGGATTAGGTAATCGAGGCTGCTGGTCAAGCATCATGGGGTTTTAACATTTTTAAGCCCCACTGAAAGCAAAACAAATGTATATATGACTTGACCCAAAAAAAAGTAGTTTTTCTAAGGCAATACTCTCATGCCCTGCCACACAGACACATTGGTTGCGGTTCTTGAGAGGGACACATTGGGAGTGCGTGAGATACGTCTGTTTGCAGCAGCAGTGCGTTGGTCAGAGGCAGAGACTCAGCGGCAGCAGTTCCAGCCCACTCCAGAGAACAGACGCAAAGTCCTGGGCAAAGCCATCTCTCTCATCCGCTTCCCTCTGATGACCATCGAGGAGTTTGCTGCTGGTACGGTGCTGATATGACAAGACATTATCCGCACATATTCAAGAGCAAACAAAATGATACATTCTGTACTAAGTGCTGATGATGCATGTCTCAATGTTGTTGGTTTTATATCAGGTCCAGCACAGTCTGGTGTCCTGACAGACCGGGAGGTGGTGAGTCTGTTCCTCCACTTCACAGTTAATCCCAAGCCTCATGTGGAGTTCATTGACCGTCCTCGCTGCTGCCTGAGGGGCAAGGAGTGTAGCATCACGCGCTTTGGACAGGTGGAGAGCCGCTGGGGATACAGCGGGACCAGTGACCGCATTCGGTGAGTCATCCAGTCATACTAATGCATGTGCATACACACAGCAGTCATGTGCATGTACATGCACAATATGTTGCTGATTATCCTTTATTGCACAATGTCTTCATGCAGGTTTTCAGTAAATCGCAGGATATTTGTTGTGGGCTTTGGATTATATGGTTCAATACATGGTCCTACAGACTACCAGGTCAACATACAGGTAAGGAAGAATTAATTGTTGTGGTGCTGATTAAATCAGTTTCAACAGTGCATCTTGAATAGACACCATGTGTTGAGTTTTTGTTGTTGTTGCCAGTATTAGAAGCTGTACAGAAGACAGAGAGGTTCCTGTACAATTTCCATTCTCAAGGAGGAGTGTCAAATCCACATTGTTCTTCTTTTACTTCTTTTTCTAGACATGTGAGATTACCCTCACATATAGTATTTGGCAAAGTTGAGACAGACCATAATCTGAGCCCTTACATCTCAGTATAGTAGACAAATGGGGTTTAGTCCTGAGGCCAATTCTAAAAACGCCTTCTAAACCCTAACCTAAGTTTTCTTGCTATTATATATAAATTATATAGCAACAACTAATGTGACACAGATGCAGTCCCAGATTAAAAGGTATAACAACGAATAGGTTTAACAAGCTCCCAGAGCTGCGTCACACTGAGTAAGATCTTAATTGAACTCTGATAGTGTGTAATGTAAAAATGGTTGGGCTCAATTTTATTGTGCAGAGGTAAAGTTAATTTCAGCGTAACCTTGATCACTTGTGCACTTCATATGTGTCTTCCAGATCATTCACACAGACAGTAACACAATCCTGGGCCAGAATGATACAGGCTTCAGTTGTGATGGCTCTGCCATCACATTCCGCGTCATGTTCAAGGAACCAGTGGAAATTCTGCCTAGTGTCAACTACATTGCCTGTGCCACTCTCAAGGTGAATGCATATCCCACAAATTCTCCAATATTTTACAGTACACTAGTTATCCATTATGGGGAAAGTCTCAACAAGGGAATACCCAAACAATTGTTTCACAACTGTTCGTAACCACTCAGTTTGGCGGTCATTTGGGGCTACAAGACTTTATTGACACAATAGCAAACCACCTTAATGTGTGTATGTTTGCATGAACATGTGACATTGAATTAAAATGACAATTCATTTCATAGGGGCCAGACTCTCACTACGGTACCAAAGGCATGCGGAAGGTCACCCATGAGGGTCCTGCCACTGGCACCAAGACGTGCTTCACCTTCTGCTACGCTGCAGGCAACAACAATGGCACTTCCGTAGAAGATGGACAGATCCCAGAAGTCATCTTCTATACATAAGACCTTTAATACCTTCTGTATATTCTACCCATCACATGCTGACTCATACTGTAGTTAAGTTCAAATGCCATTTGGCTTACAGAGATTCATCTGACTTTCTAATAAGCTATTTACACAGCAAATTAACCTAGAATGTCTTCGTCACTTGATCTCTGCAGTCATCCAACACGGTTGAACTGTCTTTCCAGGAAACAATTTAGCACGGGTATGTTTTCTAGTGAGACCACTAATCTCTATGGTCAGCAGGTTGTAAATGGCATGCGGGACAACTGGTTTAATTGCCCCTCTCCCAACATGTAAATACCATTATGTGCAGAAACAATGCAAAAACCATGCAGGGCTACAAGAGTAGTTTCGTACCCAAGCATTACACCATTCTGACGGTGGCACTGAAGCACTTTGACAGGACGCCAGAATTATGACATGAAATGGAGCTTTAAACCCCACTACCTTGGGAGCAAGCGCACAAAGCCAACATTTCCCTTCCATGAGAACTTTCTGGAGAAATTGGTACTGCACCCTCAGCCCTTTACTGACCTAACAGTGTTAAGCAAAATGCAACTGAAGTGGAATAAGGCAAATAGTTTTTAAGAGGCTGTATGTGTAAGTCTTATAATTCATAAATGCTATGATAAATTTCTATGCTAGCATCTCAAACATGCGTAGTCTCTATACATTGACACAAGTAAAGCAGCAAGTGAGTTGATGTTTAAGTTCATGCAAGGGAGATCAATCACACTGCCACATATTACCACACATTGCAAGAGTTTTTACTGTAACCTTCCGGTCTACATGGCTGGAACGTTACATTAAAAACTTCCCTTGAACATGAAAATGGCAGTGTGCAGGTGTATCTTTGATCTCGCCTATGCACCTACTCTTACCCATTAAGACCTGGAACGCATCTGTGTCACTTTAGATTTCTTTGGCTATTGAAAAATAGCAGATCTACAAGCTCATGTGCTATGAGCTTGTAGATCTGCTATTTTTGAAAAATCTTTAGATTTCTCAAAAAACTGTTAGGATTTAGAAAACATTTAAGAATCGCCTCAGGTCTTGGGTTAAACTGACTGGGTGCGCGGAAGTCCTTTTTCACAAGTTTCATGCAAGAAAAGCCAAAGCAAAATTTGCACACTGGCCAATATTCAAGGTAAGAGACTAAGAGCTTAAACAATACAGTGTAAATGGGCTTTTGGGAGCATTGCCCAACAGGTTTACCACATGTTTGCTTTTAAGCCCTAACACACTTTGTTCATGTATGTTGTAAATAAAGTCGATTGCCACTTTGATTCAATTTACGTCTACCACTGTCGTCTCTGTATGGCACCACCCTCAATTCTCACGAGTTAACCCCACCACAATCAACTATGAATGACAGACCTTCACGATGACAATTTTTATTTTCCTTTATTTGACGTTTACAATTTTTATCATTTTGTGGATAACAACAAATCCTTTTGGCAAACATTAGTTAGTGCTCATGGTGTTCTGTACAGTCCTGTCCCACAATGTGTAGGTAATTTAAGAGGGGAGCAATGAGAGGAAAGGAGTGGGGGCTCGATCCTTTTACAACTTGTCCATGTAGTTGTCCAATGCAGCGATGCCTTCTTTGAGACCCTTGCGTTTACGCGTCTCGGCGACGACCTGGAAGGGCTTGGTTGTGGGGTCCATTGGGTCTCCCTGAAGAATCTGCCAGTGGTCAAACACGCACTGTGGGAAAGCCTGGCCACCAGTGTTGGAACGCAGGTCAGCTGTGAAACCTAGACATGATAGTGGAAAGGGAGGTTAAAACTAAAGATATATTCTTTTCACACTAGTCAACCAGTTCCATATTCTTTACACACCACAGCAGTTAAGACCTGAAGCCGATTTTACATGCCTCCTAAATCCCAACAGTTTTCTGAAAAACCTGTTTCTATATCAATGGTTCTCAAACTTTTTCATGTCATGGACCCCCAAAATGATATGTATTTGGCCACCGACCCCCATCTCAAAATATTTTGTTCCAAGGGGTCTCGGAAGCAAAGATTTGAGTTAAAAAAATTCGCTTTAAATATATACATATTCAAAGATTTGCACACATTTTCAGGATTTTTCAAAAATAGCCTAAGTGTAAAATAATGCTTTTTTTCCCCGCTCGAATCAAAAAGTGACACAGATGCGTTCCAGATCTTAACACATTGAATGGCAGAGTTATTTCAGATTTTTACAGAATACAGATACAGAATTTTTAAGTTTTAAGTTAAGGAAGTGGATGGGAGTCTAAATCTTCAAAAAATCATATCTCCTTGGTCTTTGGGTCAAAATGTAAAAAATAAATAAGCAAACTTACCAAATGACTCATTGACAGGCAGGTAGGCCTTGACAATAAACATAGGTGTTCCCATGACATGGAACTCTTCAAACACGTGTCCACGTTTCCTGTTCAACACACCATAGATTCCACCGACCACTTGCTCAGGACACTAGAGGGAGAAAATAAAGTCAGAACATTTAGAAGGGGGGGGAAAAGAAGAAAGTCTGGCATTATACTGGAAGGACATGAAATTTGCATAAAAATGTAAATCGAATAAGGCTTAATGGCCTAGTGATTATCAAATTGCTGTGGACAAATTCCAAATGGTAAACTGATGATCAGTAAATCCTGCCATTTCATTTTAAAGCCTCTAAAAAAGCTGTGAAATAAAAAATCTTTAGAACCTTTTAGCCACCCACAAAATGTATAAGGCAACAAAAAAAATAAGATCACAACTCATGTATAAGGCAACATAAAAAATAAGATATCACGTAGAAGTATACATATTAACATTTATAACGAGTCAAAGCGGCAGCAAAGGAGGGGCACTTACCTGGATCTCAACCAGATAGACTGGCTCCATGAGTCTGGGTGCAGCTGTGAGTTGGCAGGCATACAGTACTCTACGGGCTGTGGGAATGATCTGGCCGCCACCACGGTGGATAGCGTCAGTATGCAGGGTGACGTCGTGGATGTTGTAGCGGCAAGCACGCATGTTCTCTTCACACAGGACACCCTAGACACGGTAGTTGCTTTTAGATACTGGCCTTCAGCAAGTTATTACACAATCCTCAATAACTTGACCAACTGACAATAACATCCTCTTATGAGCTTGTGTCCCAGCAAGTCAAATACATAATTACCAATTTAATGACAGGCTAGTTATGAGGTGCAAGGCAAAACATGTCCATTGGCTTTGGATAACCCAATGTACAAGCCTACTCATTTATCAATCTATATATTGTAAAATTTAACTGCAGATGTAACAGTAGTTGCAATTAACTTCTGCACCACCACAGTACATCACTACACATTTCATGCCATATGGAAAAATCATCTAGCCTGAAAACCAATAATCCATTCCTGTTACCTCCTTGGTAGCCCACTGGAAGCCAGCGACAACGCTGTCCTTGATCTCGTTAAGGTACTGCACTCCCTTGGTCACATCTACCAGCAGGTTGGGTCCAGTTCCCTCAGGTCCGAAGCACCAGATCTTACGGGCCTCACCGACATCCCACTCATACTTGTCGGTCAGGTAACGGGCACGAGCCTTGAGCTCCTGACGATTGCTGACCTCACCCTTTTCGATGTCCTCTGCAAGGCCCTCTGGGAAGGGACAGGCCCTCATGAACAGACGGTTGTGCTTGTTGGGGGACTTGGACAGGCACATCACTGAGGATTCCTCACTGACAGTCTCTCTGTAGGACACCACAGGGTCGGATTTCTACACAAAAGCAAGAGTCATGTTTCAGTTAATGGATCTACACAAGGAATAGGTAGTGGATCAAATCAGTTAATGGATCTACACAAGGAATAGGTAGTGGATCAAATTCAGCTTTCACAGTATTTCACTGATTAACTTATTAAGGCACTTCTTACCTTGAGTGGAATGCAGGCATGGTCCTCCTCCAGATCTTTAAGGCAGATCTCCAGATGCAGCTCTCCAGCTCCAGCGATGATGTGCTCTCCAGACTCCTCAATGGAACACTGGACCATAGGGTCAGACTTGGCCAGACGTTTCAGACCCTCCACCAGCTTAGGCAGGTCAGCTGGGTTCTTGGCCTCCACAGCCACTCTCACCACAGGACTGACACTGAACTTCATCACCCTCATGTTGTGGGCATGCTCATAGGTGGTGATGGTCCCGGTCTTGACAAGGTACTGGTCCACGCCTACAAGACCTACAATGTTACCACATGGTACATCCTCAATGGCCTCGACATAACGGCCCATCATCAGAACGGTCCTGTAAAAATAAGAAAATGTATCATTACACAGTCTAGTTGCACATACAGGCTAAAAAAATAAGCTGCGTTTCTTAACTCCAACTTTAATGCATTGATTAAACAGCAGAAACCAACCTCTGAATTGGTTTGATGTTGAGGTCATCCTTCTTTCCAGGGGTGTAGTTTGGTCCCATAATGCGCACCTTTGTGCCAGTTCCAACGGTGCCAGAGAAGACACGGCCAAAAGCATAGAAGCGTCCCTTGTCGGTGGTGGGCACCATCTTAGAGATGTACATCATCAGGGGAGCCTTGGGGTCACAGTTCTTGATACCTAGGAAATTAAAGTAAAATCATGATTTCAATACACAAACTGGTTCACCAAAATCTGATCAAGAAATATTTTAGGGTGAGTCATAATTGTAACAAAGCACTTGATGAATTGTGTATACAGCAAGCGAGAACAGTTTAAAAACAGCTTCATACCCATGGCAGCCTCATCATCTCCAGGTCCTTCATAGAGCAGTTCACAACGGTACCGCTGGGATGTGACAGGGGAAGGCAGGTGGATGGTGATCATCTGAAGAAGAGCCTCTCCAGCAGGCAACCAGCGACGCATCACAGCCTTCAGCAGGGGCTTGCCCTCCTTCTCCTTATCTTCAGCATCCAGCTTGATGTCCAGCTTTTCAATCAGCTTGGCGGTCTCGTCCTTCTTGAAGTTCATGATGGCATCAAACACCTAAATTGGGGCAATAGCAGAGAACAAATGATTTATATATGGTGCAATGCAGTTTAGGATAAATTAAGATTATGGGGATGGGGCAAACTGCTGCTGTTATTTTGCCATTATCAGACTTAAGATATTCATCACTGGACAATCAGGTCAAAGTGAAGATAAGTAGTCATCACTTGCAGGCGTAGTCTACATCTTCACACATTTTAATTTCCTCCATTTAAAATCCCACATACTTGAAACTGGGCTTTTTTTCTTAACTTCATGACACAAATATTGGGCCTGCAACAACTACTAGATAACAATACAAATTTGTTGCCAACTAATTCCATTATCAATAAGCTGGGTCAAGTTTTATTTTGTAGAATTTATGTTGACCGCCATCACGGTTAAACACGATATGAGTGAAACCCAAATCTTCCAACGTCTGCTAAGTAACACTTTACCTTCCAAGTCTTTAAAGACCATTTACAGCTAAATGTGCAAAGCAGAGCTTACATGGCACTACAGTGATGCACAAGTACCTGAAAAGGAGGCATGTTTGAAGATTGTGGGCTCAAAGTGAAAAAATGCTAACTTATGAATAGAGTAAAAAAAAGCAGGCTACCCCAAGCGAAAAATAAAAAAGTATGGGTAGCCTGATATTCATGTGACAAACACCTGTTATATGCTGATAAGAGGAACTCCCATTTGTATTCATATCAAGAGATAAAATAAGACATTTCCAGAATTAGACAAATATAATCTGTCAAATGGGCACTTATACTAGGTAAATCCATCCATGATTAACTGTTGCAAAAAAATACATCAAATCCTTTCATTCTGAAAGTGAGCGATGGCATACATTAGTTGCAGCAGTACACATTTATCATCATAAGATAATATATCTGCATTAGAGTATAACAACCAGTGCTGTAAAAGCAAGTATTTAGTGGGGGGACATGCACTGACATTTGAGCAGGACAGGCATCAGTACCCATTGAAAGACAATATTAATTAGCCAAATTTTACCATTGGTAAAATACTGCTCATTTACTCTTCACTCTGCTCCCTCATTTCTAGACACGCTACATGTTGTGGGCACATTTTGAACATATCTTGACAATTGTTGACGCATAGCTGTGAATTGCAACACCGTCGACTGAAATGTAGGCCTGTGTGGAACCGAATAGGAAAAGCTTAGCAGATACCCGAATACCAAAAGCGTATTTATTTTGTGTTTTTTTTATTCTCAAATTTTCGGCCCAATTATTTTGATCACTGAATTTTCGGTGCATCCCAAATTGTGGAGACTCATTTGGGGGGAGTGGACACTTCTCTCAAGATGTGTGCATTGCAGAAGAGCAGCGAGTAGTGCAGCTGCATTAAAAAAAAACTGATGTTAAAAAGGAAAAACAATTGCCATAGAGTTGTTTGCATCCCTGAAAACAAATGCAAGGAGTCATTGCTTTTCAGTGAGCTCCATTTGTTGGTGGAAACTAGGTTGGTCATGGGTGTGGTCGAATTGCATAACGGTATACTGCAAAACTACTGCCTGCCAAAAAGCAACAGCACCCAACGTCAACGTGCACACAATCCACTTATTACATTTCTTCGCAATAAAAAACACATCTATTACACAACAGAACACGATTAGCCTGAAACAAACTATAAGCCTAAGCAAAAGCTGTACTTCTATTTGTGGTAAATGTTATGTTGGCTAAATTGCTAATGCTATGCACTCACAATAAGCGTTTTGCACTCATGCTTTACACACTTACATGTGTTTTACAATTGTCATCTTTAAGTTGTCTGAAAAAGAGCATTGAAAATATATATATATATATTTTTGCATAAATCCTTTTCGAATTCTTTAAATTGGATCAACTGAAAATTTGTAAATGACAGATTGATTAAGTAGCAGCTAGCTTGCTATAACAAATCACCTTGAAGATTGGATCCAGGATGAGTTGGGCAAAGGTACGGGGCAGCTTCTTGCCATCAAGAAGGTTGGTCTTGTGAAACTTGCCAGTGTCAGGGTCGAAGAACCTAAAAATGAAATCACCATTACACAGGATTCATGTTCTTACTTCTTAGCCTTGCGTCAATTGTTTGTATCCATTCCTTTTATCCATCTCATACATTCTGGACTGAAACTTACCTATCACCCCACAGTTTCTTCATCATGTCCTCAACCTTCTTGCAGCGCTCGGCTGGTGTCATTGATGCATTGCCCTTGGCAGCAAACTTGGCTGCATACATCTCAGCAAACTGCTTAAGGGTGAAGGCCCAGCCATGGAGACCAGAACCAAAGCCAACTGTACCAATGATTGGGTCAATCTAGAAGCATAAAGAAAATTATAGAAATTACACATCAGGAAAAAAAATACAGATTTAAACAGTCTTGTATTTACAAGTCTGATATTTTAACTTTTCAAGTACATCATAAGAGCCTGACACTTACAAAAGCTTAATCACTCTTGGGAAGTGACTCATGTCTTCAGGGGAAAATGGAAGACTACAAGCATCTCCATTACAGCTTCAAATTTAAAATAGACCAAATGGGGCAAAGACTGCCCACTTACCATGATGCTACCCATGGGTCCACCCTCATCCTCGCCATAGGTGGCGATGATGACGTTGACGTTCTCAACAATACGTTGGAATGTCTGGTAGAGGTCCTCAGGGGTCAGCTGCAGCTCCAGCAAGGCACGGTCCATCTTGTTCATCATCAGGACAGGCTTAATGCGCTCACCAATGGCCTGACGCAGCACAGTCTCGGTCTGCACACACACACCTGGTGGGAATGCACAGACGGATGCATATTTAGCAATTTGGATGATTGATTGATTGATTGAAATTTTTATTAGGCAAAAGAATGTAAAACAACACAGTTACATTTATAATGCTTTTGTCTAAAAGGTCCGGCCAAAAAAGTCCTTGCGGACTTGTTTCCGTTGGGGTCCTTGAGTTAATTTCATAGACATATATAGTAGCAACCAAACAGTTCAAAAATCAACATGAAAATACAGATAATACAGAAAAAATACCACTATGTACAAAAAAAGCATTTAAAAAATATATGTACAAAAAAAGGGGGGGGGGAAGCATGGAAAAATAAAAATTATATACAAAAAAAGCATGAGGAAATACAAAATGTGTACAAAAAGAGGAGGGGGGGGTCGTCTGTCTACAGGGAAACTGGTACTAGCTCCTCTTTCGGCCTCCAGAAAGATGGGTTTTTAGGGCTGTTTTGAATGAGCCCAGGGAACTGCATTTTTTGAGGGATGGGGTTAGACTATTCCATTCCTTGGTGGCTGTGCTATAGAAGGAGAATTTGCCCATGTTTGTTTTATGGGAGGGTGGTACCAGATTGTTGTTTACGCTCCCTCTAGTTTCGTGGCTGTGGGTGTCACTAACTTTTTCGAGGTATTTATACAGATATGCGGGTATAGGGGGCATATCGGGCAAATCTGCATTTACAATTTTGAAGACCAGACCCATTTTTAGTTGTTTAACCCTGTCTTCCACCCTGAGCCAGCCTAGGCTGGCAAAGTGAGTGGGAGAGAGGTGGGTCATGGGCCCCAGTCCGAGAAGTAGTCGGATCAGTTTGTTTTGGGAGGTTTGAAGCTTAGTCTGCAGTGACACTGAGGTGTTGGAGTACCAAGAGGAGCTAGCATAGTCAAAAAGGGGCTGTATCAGATTAGAAGTACCACACAGCCTTGTGATAGTGCAGCAGGTTCAGTTAAAATATACATAGCCAGACAGAATTACAATAACCAAAGCTTATTAGATGGCACTCTTGATTTTGGAATTGCTTACCAGACACACAATCGACCACAACCAGGGCTCCGTCAGTGACACGGAGAGCAGCGGTCACCTCAGAGGAGAAGTCAACGTGCCCGGGGGAATCGATCAGGTTAATTAGGAAACCCACACCGTCTTTGCTCTGCTTGATGAAGGCCAGGTCATTCTCCGCCAGCTCATAGTACAAAGAGATGGCACTGTGGAAGATGAGATGACAGAACAAGCAGTTAAGACATGTGCCGGACATGTGCCGGAAACTCGATGTTTATAACCTAGGAGTAGGACCCTTTTACATTCAGATGTTTGTAATGTTTACAACCCAGGAGTAAGAACCTTGCACATGGCACTTTATCATTATTGCTGCTACAATGTCTGAGTAACCAGAACAAAATACTTTTACTCTTATGTACCTGAACAATACAACAATTACGCAAACCTGGAACCAAGATGTGAAATACACACAATAGCCAATCACAGTCTATTCCTTAACCCATAAAGACCGGGAACGGATCTGTGTAATTTTTTGATTTCTTTGGCTATTCAAAAATAGCAGATCTACAAGCGAGTGCCACGCTACAAGCTTGTAGATCTGCCATTTTTGAAAAATCTTGAAAATTTGTGCCCGTCTGGGGGGTCCGTAGAACAAAATATTTTAAGATGGGTGTCCGTGGCCTCAGGTTTAAATGGGTTCAATCACATTGAGGGTATGTGAAGAACGATTGTTGGCCGAGTGTGGCAAGACATTATGAATGCAATCGACACCAGTGGAAGTCACTTGGAGTCAAGTCAATACTGTTCCGATAGCTGCCAAATGTGGAGTGAGTGACCAGGTGAGTCAGCATTCTGAGGCAAAAAGGGGCATCTCAATAGATCATTTTTGTCTGAATCACTCTCCTTATACCCATAATTCCATCCTCAACGTGAACACTTGACACTCACGTGGACTTGATGGTAATGCAGCGTTCCTGCTCATCTTTGCGCGTGTCGGTGAAACGGGTCTCCCCGGCACGGGCAGAGGCGATGATACCAGCCTTGGACACCAGCGAGTCTGTCAAGGTAGACTTTCCGTGGTCTACATGGGCTATCACAGACATGTTACGGATGTTCGCCTTCTTGTCCATGATGCCACGGATCTGCTCTACTGTGAAGTTCACCTGAGGGGGAAAAAAAGCTTTGATTAGAGCACTGCAATGCAAACAAGTTATTTTTAATAAGTTTAAGTAGATGAGATTTACAATTTGCTAACTTGCAGCATCATCCCATTTTATTTTGCCCTTAAAATTGCGTCATGTTTTATAAGTAGCATGGGGCCACGGCCACTGACCATTGTTCTTTGACAATGATTTCTAAACTACAGGGGGAAAGTGCTGGATCGTCATGCCTAGCTAGGGCCATTATACTGCATTCAGGGAGGTTCATTATGGTCAGCCTTCCAAGTGATCACACAGAAATTAGCCATGATGACAGCTGTCACCTGGGCCTGGCACCAATATCATCTTACTCAACACAACTTACTTAACATTACACGTAGATTTATGACCAGACTTGCGTGAGAAAAAGCCAGTGCGTCATTCTGATGCAACATTACATGTAGATTTATCACCTGACTATTCTTATGTGAGCAAAAGCCAGTGGATCATTCTGATGCAACATTACATTAAGCTATACAACCCGACTAGTCTTGTGAGCAAAAGGCAGTGCATCATTCTGAGGCAACATTACATGAAGCTATACAACCCAACTAGTCTTGTGAGCAAAAGCCAGTGCATCATTCTGAGGCAACATTAAATGTAGATTCATAACCTGACTATTGTTATGTGAGCAAAAGCCAGTGCGTCATTCTGAGGCAACACTTTCAGGCCCATTTAACAAGGCCGTTGGACAACCGCCATCACCTGGCTAGCGGCCAGGCAGCAAACGTCACTTAGGACTACGTTGGATCTAAACTCTTCGGGCATCACAATAGCCGTCGTTTTATTACGTTAGGCAAAGTTATAATGAGGTTGCACTGAAGCTGGGTTTACAGAATCATATACAGTCTAGCCGGCTACGCCCGGCGTGTCAAGTCGGCATAATAGGCCACGTGTACAGACTAGCATTTAATGCTAAGACTACCCGGTTTAGCTAACGACGGCCAGACCAGAGAAATGCCGGTATCTCCACCCAACCATTCCTCGACATGTCAGTGACAGTAAACACCTGCCACAGTGGGCGCTGCTCAACGCCACGATACTGGTATTAACTGTCATTTAATGTCTCAAACAACCAGTTTCGTTCATTTAATGCTGCGACACAAGCGCGACAGCGACACGTAGACAACCGGCGCAAGACCCATGTTGAGGCGTCGTCTCCATTCCTGGTCATGTATCCATAATTAGATCCGTTTGTACTGCCGTCAAACAGCTGGTGAGCAGCTATAAACGGAGTTGCTATTGTGGTAAAGATCCTCACAAAGACACATAACGGAATAAGTAATCCTTCTGTCATGTTATGTTGAGAAATAACGGTGCGGCAAAAGATAAAATGGTCGCCATTTTGTTCCAAGGCAGAATTCACAGCTGACCGTATATAGGCGATCAAATTCCCCATAAATACAGACCTAAATATTAATAAATATTACTATTCAACGATTCTAATGTAAGCGTTGGGTATGTCATATAAACATATATATAATTTCGACTTACCATTTTGACGGATGGTTGGTGATTCACTCAGTGGAGAAAAGGAGAGAATTGTTACACTGCCCACCTCACGAGGGGCCTGGCAGGGAAGAGGCCGCTGACGTCAACACGTACGGCTTTATACCGTGTGCGTAAGCACGTACTGGTTTTACGTCATCTCGTCTCGTGCACCCACTGCACCGCTTGGCTCATGAGTCATGATGACAGATGGACAGACAGGAGCACAGAGGTGGAGAAAGTATTCAATTTTTTTACTCAATTAAAGGTATCAATACTGCAATATAGAAATACTCTGCTACAAGCAAAAGTCCGTAATTCAAAATGTACTTGTAAGTAAGTACAAAAGTATTGGTATCAAAATGTACTTTAAGTACCAAAAGTAGAAAGTACTCATTATGCATTATGCAATGTCCCATTTCACACGTTTTCAAATGTATAAAAAATCTTTTGAAAATAGCATGTACAAGCTCACATATATTTTGAAGTAAGACAATGTTAAAATAGGCCTACAAATAAAACATGATGACTCTGTTATGAGGGTGGACTAGGCTCACCAGCCTCCCTAGAAAGTGGCCATACATAAAAGGCATATGGTTCGGGGTGGGCATAGCTCTACATAATTTCCCATTACCAATCCACTCACACACATTTAAGGACCCAGAAAGAATTTCCCAGGCTAAATGCCTCCCTTGAAGTGACCGAAGCAGCTCCAGTCCAAGGTTTTAACCAGTATGAGGAGCCGGATCATCCAGGCTCCCTGCCCTTTCTGTTATTGTGTTACAGATCATCCAGCCTCGCTGTGTAATGGAAGAAATGTATCTTCCACAAAGATGAAGGATCGACAAAGTTTTATTGAAAGATCATGATCAAAACAGAATAGACTGGCTTGCTATGCCCTCACAGGAGCCAAATGGCTGGTAAAAGACCCCTGCTGTGAAGCTGACACTCTATGGGCAAAATACAATTAAATAGAATATAAATGTTTGAGATTGGCATTGTAAAATTGCTATTGCAGTTGTAGATAACAACAATAACAATAACAACAACAATAATAATGATAATAACAATAATAAAGTGTGCCCTTTTACAATCATTTTGGATGTGGTGAGCAACAAACTTTCAGCATAATGAAGGATAAAGGAAGTTAAATAAAGATAGTAATCGTGTCCTTTGAAGAGAGGTGGTGGCAAGAAGTATTTCGTTTTGATATACATTAGTTAATAAGGATTCTATATGTAAAGCAATCTCCTTGGCTGCTGAAGACAAAATTCAGATTTTACAATGTTTAATGGCAATGGATGGATTTAATTCCATTCATTGTTCTTTTAACTTGTTGGTTGTTGTCAGTGCAAATGAGAAACTAGGTGGCAGTGCCACGTCACATTATGTGACTGTTTGTCCAGTAGATGGTGCCTCTGCATCATTTTCAGAGATTTCTTCCTTCAGTGCCATAGAATGTTAATCAGCTTGATTGATTGATTGATTGATGTACTTTAGATAGTAAGACATGAGAACATCAGTACATGGAAGTACAAATTCACAATACAAGGTCTACTAAACTGGGAGACTCATCAAGCACTGAGCTTGTTTAAGATGAGGTACCCTTGCACACAAATCATGATGACATATAAGAGACAGACAGACACACTACTATACAGAATGTCATACAATCAGCTTACAGGTTAGCTGCTGTTATCTACATGTTACAGATAACGCAGCTGTAATATGGAGCTTAGTTACACAGCCAGTTCTAATTCTGAACTGAAAGTACGAGTAATTGTGCTAGATTACACAGAGGCACATATTGAACCCATACTTAGCAGGGTAAAATATCATAAAAGGACAGCATCAACACATCCTATGTTCACTGTGTTCACATAATTTATGTACTTTTCACAATAAAAGTGACTTCAAAGAGTGCCACCATGCATGCATAAGGTATCTGTGGGAGATGTATTTGACCATGCAGGTTACGTCCTTTAACTCCCACATGAAACAAATTTCAAAGATTGTCTTTTTTCACCTACGAAACGTGAGTACCGAAAAATGAGTCCACACATTATTATCAGGCTGTCACAAAACAAGTCTCTATATTATCCTCAGTCTAGCTGGTCCACAAAATGTCCTAACGGGATAGGAGATCATATCTGTCCCTCATTCATTGGCTTCTCTGTACCGGCTCCCTCAAATCCAGAACAGAATGAAAAATTCTCCTCACCTACAAAGCCCTTGATGGTCACGCACCAAGTCTGCTAGAATGTAGGTTAGGCTTGTAGTAGGAGGCAGAGACTTTAAGCTCCTCAACTGTGGAACCGCCTCCCAATTTATGTCTGGGAGGCAGACAGACACCCTCTCTATGTTTTAGAATAGGCCAAAAAACGTTCCTTTTGATAAAGCTATAATAGTTAGGGCTGGCCCTGGCTTGCCAGGGACTAGCCCTTAAGCTATGCTGCTTAGACTGCTCATGGGACTTCCCATGGCTCACCATTAGATCCTCTCTCCTCTTCCCTTCAACTCTGCCTCTCAAGCTGTATGCATTCATGTCCCATCAATGCATGTAACTTGACTTTCTGGGACTTCTTCCCTGGAGTTTTGGTGCTTTCTTGTCTACTCGCAGGCTCCCATGGACTGTGATTGCGTATCCCCCGGCTGATGGAATACGGCTGAGGTTACTGTTATTGTTGTCGTTATAGTTGTTACTATTGTTGTTGTTGTTGTTGTTGTTATTATTGTTGTCCATCTTTTGAGTTCCCTCTTACTCTCTCTTTCTTTCATTCTCTCTTTCTCTCTGTCTCCTCTTTCTCCCTTGCTGTCTGTCTCCTCTCTCTCCCCCGCCCTCTCTCTCTCTCACCCAACACGTTCGAGGCAGATGGCCGCCCTCACCCTAGTCTAGCCAAGTTAGCAATCTCGCAAAATGCGTGCTCAGGCTGGAGGGTCTCTGCTCTTTTCAAGTATCTTGGGTCAACTTGTTATTTTGCACTAAAATAAAATAAAATTGAGATGGAAATCAAATGGAATAAAGTGAGACACTTTATTTTTCTGAGTGCTTTTGCCAAAGCATGGCCATCCCATCTGTGTTGTTGTTTCAGGGAAGAAAGAAACAGCGAAGAGAAAAACAGTGGGAGTGCTCACGGATTGTTGGGAGGGAAGCCATAGGAGGTTGTTTGTCTGTTCACCTTTAAAATGTGAAATCAAGAAGACCAAAACAAGGCATTTCGCCCCCGTCACTCTGAAATGTTTTGCCTACAGATACTACAGTACAGCTCTAAACAGTAAAATCCTGACTGATAATTTAACTCTGGGAGTGTACAAACATATCCAAGCATAGCATCAATATGCATAAAACAAAAATGTTTTGGATACCTTAAAATATGTGTTCATTTAAAAGTCATGTCATGGGGGAAAAATATGTGCGGTGCCACTTCCTGTTTTTTGAAACGTTTAACTGCCAGCCAACTATCAATAAAGACGTGACTTGGTGGGGAAGAAGGGGTGACTCATCCATCTCTGAAAGGGATAGTTCATGGATTTTTTGTTTGTTTTTGTAGCATTCCTAAGCCAATTATTTGATGACCGGCCGCGGTTCCGGTAGTTGACACAAAGAGTCTCCTACCGGAACCGCTGCCTACCGGTCCGCTGGTCATCAAATTATTGGCTTAGGAATGTGACAAAAACTAAAAACATGAATTCAAGTCTCCATGGGGTGACTAATTGATAGAAAAAAAGCATTTTTTGGGGTGAACTATTTTTAAGGGAGCCCATAAATGCATAAAAACTTAGTTGCTTTGTGATAAATGCTGAGCTCAGTTTATAACCATGTGGCCTCTAAGGAGCGACATACTGACACACTGACATGGCAGGGTCACAAATGCACTCAAATTATGAGATGAATTTCACTGTAGGGTGAAAGGGAAACAGGGTGTCACAGATTAAGTACCAGAATTAGAAACAATTCACACACACACACACACACACACACACACACACACACACACACACACACACACACACACACACACACACACACACACACACACACACACACACACACACACACACACACACACACACACACACACACACACACACACGCACACACACACACACACACACACACACACACACACACACACACTGATAGAACAAAATGGGCAGTTTCACTTATACCTGATAAAAGGTGAGCAAGAAACACCTCCCACACCTAATCTGCTTGTTATGCCACCTACTGTATCAACCATTTTTGCTATGACACTGGAAAATGCTCTGACAGCATGATTGACGGGGAGAAATGGCAGGCATCTCCAGCTGTGTAATTGGCAATGGATTGAAATGACAGCGAGAACTCAGATCCGAATGTGATTTCTTCTTCTCTTGGCCTCAGCAGCACTATCTTGTCTTAAAGCACCTTTTTAGCACAACCTGCTTAAATAAAGAAGCATTAATGTTTGGTAGGCCACTCAAGATTTGAGTGGGGCACTCAACCAAAATTGGAAAAGTGCCCCTTCCGCCCATTCACAGACAATTAATTGAATTCTGGGATGTGCGAATGACCCAGTTTAGCAGCAGTTGGTGAGGTAATTATCTTTGGACACACACGTTTTTGATTAATGCTTTTGTTCAAACATAACAGGGAGGGCAGCAGTTATTATGTACACAATGCAACTCATTGTTCATTAGTGATCAGAAATGGGTTTTAAAATGTAAAATGGGGTATGAGTGGAGTGATTACATATAAAATGGAGAATACCCAGTTCTCCCCCCAAATAGTGCTCTGTTCCCCCCAGAAAACCCATGACCATTTCTCTCATTGCCTGCAGTTCTCTATAGAAAAAAAAAAAACTGGCCCAATTTTTTATGTGCCCAGTTTTGTTCAAAGGCTTCCGTTACACTATAGATATATGGCTCCTGCCCTATTGGCCACATGGCTCTGGAACCATTGGTTCTCAAGGCTATATAATATACTATACTACAACTACGTTTTCAGATAGACTAGTACCATTCTACTACAAAACCTCTTTCTTTAGATACAGTTTCTTAGATGACTTATTTCTTCATAGTAATACATAGGCCTACTATGAAGTCAACATGCACATTTAAATCTAGTTTTCCTCAAAGCATCTTGCTTTGTATTTCCCTTTACTTGTTCGGCCCTCTGTTTTCTTTCGGGATGGGGTGTCTGTGGTGGAAATGGCTTTATTTGTATTTAGTTTTTGAGCGGTGTAACCGCTCCTATAAGTGGGTTTAGGACCCATCCGTGGTGAAAGTTTTTATTTCCGTCACGAAAATGTGTCTTTCGTTGTGACGCCATGCTGTGGAAAACACGCCCATTGGCTAAGCTTCGCAGGATTGGCTGTGATTGGCTAGCGAGACACATGATGAAATTAACTTCAAACTTCGCAGACGCGCTGTGATTGGCTAGCGAGACGCATGATGAAATTAATAATAATGTAAAAAATGTAAGCACGTCACTTCGCAGGACGTGCTGTGATTGGCTACCGAGATGCATGATGAAATTAATAACTCATAAATAGCACCGCTCACTTCACACTGGGTGTGATTTTTATATATACGTTATGTTAATACAATATGTTAATACATATCTGCAGTGGTTGGGGTGGTCTCCCTTTACTTCCACTGAGAAACGTTGACCCTGGTGTGGGTTATAGACACCTTTTGGTTGACAATGGCAATAAAGTTATTTTAAGCAGGCGGTCATAGACAGACAGGCATAGATCCGCTGTAGTCCGGACATTGTTGCAATACCTTTCTCCGTCGGGAGAACAAGCAAAACAAAAAACAAACAAACTGTGTAGTCTGTGGACAACAATAAAACATCCATTTTCTTCTTATCTATTACATATTTCATCATTACTGTAGGTTGGGTTATAATTAGGGAAGGTGTGAAGATTTCATTACTTTTATGATAATTGAGGTCACTCTACCAGAAGCTGTTTGAACAAACCTCTTTCTCTCTCAAACCTTGCCTATCAACATCACCCATCGGTGAAGTCATCACATCTTTCCGAAAAGTAATTTCAGCACGAATAACACGCTCCCAGTGCCACAAATATCTTGACTTTTCAATCTTCTCTGTTTGGCTAAACGTGTGGTTTTCTTGTGTCTTCTGGTGACCAGTAAAATTAAAGGTAGGGTAAGTGATATTTTTGGGTTAAAACAAAAAGTATTTTGTTAAAAGGTTAAAATACTATATTCTGATAGTAATCATTGCTATAGAGTGTTTTTTCAGTAACATATGTCTCCCTGTCTCTCCAGTTCTTTAATAAACAGAAAATACATTTTTCGGTAGGTGTCAAAATCTCAGCCAATCAGGAGAAAGTACCCATTTTTAAGCTTAATTTGTATAGTGTTCCAGTTCCAATTTTGCATGCTCATTTCTTAGTGTCATCACTTCCAATTTCACTTGTTTCCTGATTGAGTTCTCTGTCCTGGTTGGATAAAATTGGAAATGAAACTGAAACTGAAACGAAAATGCATTTTCTGTTTAATAAAGAGGTGGAGAGACAAGGAGACTCCTTTTACTGAACAAACACTCTATAGCAATGAGTACTATCAGAATATAGAGCTATTTAACAATTATTTTAACCAACGCAAATCACTTACCCTACCTTTAACAAAAAACCTTTTATGCAGTGAAGTTATGTCTAGAATTATTATCATCATGTCTTTTCTCATTTTATCCTTATCTATTACATATTCCATCATTACTGTAGGTTGGATTATAATTAGGGAAGATGTGAAGATTTTATTACTTTTATGATAATTGAGGTCACTCAAGCAGAGTTTTTATTGAACACGCATGGCTCCAAGTAATGATGTAGCTAATATGACGAATCTAATTAGGAACATTTTCACAAGCCTTAATCCATGTTGCTGCATTCTTTTAACTATTATTTTCAAAGTGCAAAGCTGATCTTAAGTTGAACAAAACACCATTTCGTGAGAAAGCTAATTTACTGTTAAATGTTTTATTTAAATGGAAACTTTGTCTAAGATTCATTGTCTCCGCCAGGCCGAAAGGCATGGCGAGAGAGAGTATGTTTTGCACCCTGTCCGTCCGTCTGTGTGTCCGTCCGTGTGTCCTGTCCGTGTGCGAGCAGCTAATCTCCGGCACCGTTGGCCTGGTCGCTGCGAAACTGTGCACACACACTCCCTGGATGCCAATTCAGAAACTCCGCCCTTTTTTTCAGGCCCAATTTTTCACATGGGCCTGTTATAGAGGCCGATTTGTGCAAAACCCATTTTTTATATTACTCCTACAGATTTTATCCAAACGTCATGCAAATCGGTACACTGTATCTCTATAGTCATGTGATCAACACGGATCTCTCCGATTTCCAATATTCTATGCTCATTGGCTAAGGTTGGCTTCCAAAGTTTGCAGGATTGGTCCGTTTTTAACAAAATGCCGGAAATCATGAACGCAGCTTGTGATTTCCGTGAAATTTCACACGCACATTCCCACTAGGCCGAGGAAGAAATGCCACCCATTTCACATTGGCCTGTTATAGCGCCACTAGCAGGTCTAATTTAACAAAACAAATTTTTGGAACAAAATGCCTCAAATCACGAATGCAGTGTCCGATTGCCGTGAAAGGCCTAAGAATAAATGGCACCCTTTTCACATTGGCCTATTATAGCGCTACCAGGAGGCCACAATAACGTACCTGACCTGGCGGAGACCTGTGCTCCGAGAAGCACTTTTTCTAGTTGGAAAATTTGTTGGAAATTTCAGACAGCATGGCAACAGTGTCAAAAGGTGACTGCACAGACTGCTGGAGGCAAGCGTGTGTCCTTAACTGAGCCGGGTCTCCTTCCATTTCCATTCCATCGTTAATATCATGGTGGCACCCAAATTGCCAAGAACCTAAAGTGATTACAGTTAGCTCTCCTTCGAGGCACACATCGCAGCGACCATTTGAGCCTGTTGGTTTGCACTTAACATCACCTTGAAGATCAGACCATTCCTTATCCAAGAGGCATCAGTCATTTTCAGACTCAACAACTGCAACTCCCTCCTTAGCTGGTCTGCTGTTCTCTATCCTGTCGAGACTGTCTCTCCATCCTACATATTCTATGTGTATGGGGACTGACCCCACGGGGCAGTTGACGTGGATACTCTTTAAGACACATCACCTGTGGTGGTCACGCACTGATTAGCCCCAGGTGGGTATATAAGCCCCACCCGTGCGTGGTAGAACCCCTGATTGTTTAAGCTGTTCGAGTTTAAGGTGAGTTTAATAGCATCCTTCACCCAGCGTTTTTTAGATGGCGGCGTTGCTTTTTTCCAACTAAAAAGTATCAGGCGTCTAGCAAGAAAAGAGGAGAATGCTATCGCTTCAGCTTGGTGAGTCGTATTGGTATTCCCAAACCAATCCCTGTGGGAGTACTCCAAACAATGCAGTCAATGGAATAGGGTCTATATAGTTGAGTTACACATACAGTATATGAAGATGAATGTACCAATGAAAATGCCGACTGCAAAGTTGAATCTGGTAGATCAATCCCTAACTCTTCCTCCTATGCCCTTGCCACATGACCAAGTGATGGGGAAGCAACCCTC
The DNA here is from genome assembly GCF_963280865.1 of Gymnoscopelus braueri. Classification (NCBI taxonomy): domain Eukaryota; kingdom Metazoa; phylum Chordata; class Actinopteri; order Myctophiformes; family Myctophidae; genus Gymnoscopelus; species Gymnoscopelus braueri. The sequence continues at coordinate 52,950,243 of NC_137607.1, read as the reverse complement.
TGGATGTTGTCATATAGCATAGAAACTATGCCCCTATACCCTGCGATTCAGCTCAAGCAACACAAAGTTTTTAGAGTGGGATTGAATATGCCTCCTTATATCAATATTGCCAGTCAAGATGAATACCCCCAAAAATCTATATTTATTTTAGGCAGGGCTAGACAATGCTAACTGAGAATTTATTTCACATAAAAATGTTTTTGATTTGGTATATCAAAAAGTAAAGTGTTATCTTCCCATTGAAATTGATTTCTATGCCATCTGCCTATTGTATCACTATGTTTTGAGGCTTTGTTGGTGCATATGCCCTAGATACTGTACGTGACTACTCACACACAAAACTTGAGCAGGATTAGAGATCCCTCGAAACAGACAGCATTATGTGGCCCTTGATCATAGCTTCCCTTGAAAAGCTAGGCAGCATTATGAGGGCCTTGCAGCCTACAGAAAGATCTCTCTTGCATGCATGGGGTGATTCATTATATCCATTGATTTCACCAGTTCTACATTGTTGTGTTCTGTTCTAATTCGGGTAGGGGTACCTCAAAATCTGAGGCCCCCTCCTGCTAGACGAGGAGGCACCATGGGGGAATCGAACTCCATTCACTCCATGTTGGGCAGGTACAGCCTGTGCCCACCCGGACACCCTTTCTGCACAACATTCATAAATGAATGAATACAGCAATAGGCAAGGTTACAAATTAGCAACTTAACAGTGGCTGTAACATTTTTCTGTTCTGCTTTTGCAGTAGATCATGAAAATAAAATTATGAGGTTTTCACTGAGACAATAGAGCTAAAAACACGCAAAGCCAAGAGCTAACAAGATCAATAGTCATTGCTTAAGGCTTCTGCTGTCATAAAACTCAATCTCATCTTGCAGGAGGACAGGAGGATAAAATTTGTGTGTGCGTGTGTGTGCGTGCGTGCGTGTGTGCGTGTGTGTCTCTGTGTCTGTGTCTGTGTCTGTGTGTGTGTGTGTGTGTGTGTGTGTGTGTGTGTGTGTGTGTGTGTGTGTGTGTGTGTGTGTGTGTGTGTGTGTGTGTGCGTGCGTGCGTGCGTGCGTGCGTGCGTGCGTGCGTGCGTGCGTGTGTGCGTGTGTGTGTGTGTGGTTAGGTAGGTGACAATTGTAGAGGAGGTATACTGTTCAACAGAGGTCGTTTGTATTGGTAATTTGGTATCAAGTCCTGCAGCATCCATCATCCCAGTTTTATCAGTATATGTCACTTTGAAGTGAAGGGCAGCTCAGTTGTGCTATTTGTCTGATATCCACTCACAGATATGACAATATGACAATTCATACATTTTCCACCTGAAACGTTGCATGACTGAAGGAGAGTGTGTCATCAACTTTGTAGGTATTAAGGTTATCAAACGTTATCAAATAAAGAAAAACACACATGGAGCTGGAGCGTGCAACAAATTCTTGATTCTTCTTTTAGTTTTACAATAAAAATACGAATAATCTGTGATTGTGGGTTTTATTTTTCATTGGATACTATGTACATTTCCTTAGTTGAGGCCCATACAATTGCCACTCAAAACATAATGATGCCATTCTGATCAGGAAATGTATATTTTTCCCAGTTGCTGAACAGCAGAATTTTCACCAGTGACAGTTATACCTTCTCCATCTCCATTTCCTTTCTCTCTCTCTCTCTCTCTCTCTCTCTCTCTCTCTCTCTCTCTCTCTCTCTCTCTCTCTTTCTCTCTCTCTCTCTCTCTCCACACATGCACACACACACACACACACACACACACACACACACACACACACACACACACACACACACACACACACACACACACAAATCTTTTTTGTCCAACTTTCTCCTGCCAATAGCTTTACAACTATAATCCATTTGACTAAAATAAATGAAAATCAGGAACCAGAGCTGCTTTAGATGCGAGTGCGACAATCAGAGAATAATAACCACTGACTTTTGCAAAGGCTTGTAATCCTCTGCCTTGGACTGAGCAAACAAGACGTGCTGTGAAATGTCTGTTGAATAATCAATTTTGTTTAATTTTTTTTTTTTTAATTTTTTTAATTTAGATTCAGTTGTCCAGTGCAGTACAGATATAGATATAGATAGATATATAGATAGATAGATTGTCATCATATAATGGGCAGTAAAACTAAAAATGAACCTCACTTTCAATTTCCTCCAAATCACACAAACTCTATCCTCCTCAGGAGTACCAGTGAATCTACCCGTTTCTGTGGATAATGGTAAGGTCCCAGAATGTAACTGTGCACAAAATGACTTTCAATAAGAGAGAGAGATCAAGTTGTTGTTGAAAATGAGATTTTTATTGAATAAAACATTTTGGCAATTATTCAATAAACATTTTCATGGAAACCCCATACCCCAGAAGCATAATCTGAAACAGGACATACACAAGATTGATATAATTGTGTATATGTATGATATCCTTATTATTATTCAGTATACAAATGTGCTCACAATACTGTATAAATACAAAATATTATTTATTTTTTCCAGTAGGCTGAAAAGCTGAATTTGGGGCAATTTAATATTTTCACCAATTACAATCTCCCCCCCTCACGCACGCACGCACGCACGCACGCACGCACGCACGCACGCACACACACACACACACACACACACACACACACACACACACACACACACACACACACACACATTTTAATTCTTTATTTGAATCCACAAATTACAATAAATTTTCAGGGAAACAAATATAACGGGGTTGATAGTTCATGGTCCCTAAAGATACACATGGCACCTCCTCCTTCACACAAACAAACTGCGTATAATAGCTGAAACAGATCAATATTTCGCAAGTTGTTTGGCTTTGCTTTTTGTCATGCCAGCGATTGCTAGGCCACTCGTGGTCAGCTTATATACATGGCCCAGGCTTCCAAATATGAGTACAGAGAATCTGCATCTGTACCCAAGGTTTGTTATGATTCTCAGTAGCGTACTTAGAATGCTTATATTGGTAAGCCTGGTTCATGTAACACAGCCCACCTCCAGAATCAGAACCTCCTTGTGACAGGTGTCAACAAAAACGACATCAGGGGTATTTGGGATGTTAGCAAAGACATCACAAGCTAAACCAAACCAATCTGGTAGCACTCTTGAGTGTTTGTACATTGCTGCACTGGATGGCAGAATTGTTTTGACTGCATCGGACACTAAGTCAACAATGCGGTCGTGGCGAGCAATGTACATTTTTTATATGCACTACATCCATTGATGATGTGTGCAATGGATTCTAGGTGTTGTTCAGAATCATGATGGTTTATACAGAGTGGACTATGGATGTCAGGATACCATATTGACAGGTTGTACTTGGTTGGTAATACTTGCATTCTTGCTTTGATGGTGAATTTTAACACATCCTCCCCAATTACAGCATCTTTGTACATCGAATGTGAAACAGAGTGATCAGCGGAATCAACACAGGCCAACTTTCCCTGCAGTCGAAGTCCACGCCAGTGTTGTTTGGCCTCAGTCTGTTTCATATTAAGCAGAACCCTTAGCTGTGTCTTCCTGTAGTCTAATGTCCCCTCCCTGGTGAGAGAGAGTTAGCCTGGTAAACCCTCCCTCCGGAAATCTCATTTCCATTTGATTTCAGGAGTGAGTCTGGCCTGAAGGCTTGTCTGGGCGTTTCTAGCCCGTACACCAAATGGACGAGCCTATCAGCGTAGTCGCTCATCGTTCTGTGATTGACAGCGACAGTTGGCCAATCAGGTGGCGAGTTCGAGTGAGCCCGAATGAAGCCGAGTGCAGCCTGAGTGTAGCCTCACTCCGTCAAATGGAAGAAGCTTGCGACACACATTTTGTTTCACAGCGTACTTGCATCTGAGACTCCGGGCGCAGAATCGATGACAGACGGAGTTTCATTTTTTCAAGCTACTAGGCAGGTGATTGGATGATCCCGCCCCTAGCAGCCGCTGATTGGTTCGTATGCGCAGTGGTTCGGGCAGCTTTACTCTGTGAGCAAACCCAGACCCTCCTTCCTGAAACCAAATGCAAATGAGATTTCCGGAGGGAGGGGGGTTTACCAGGCTAGCCTGAGTGCAGCCGACAAAAGACGAACGGCAGCCATTGTTGTTTGTGCGAGTGCCTTCACTTCTTACTTTCGGTTATAAAACGCTCTCAAACTTCTTTTTGGAGGCACGGAATTTACTTTTAAGATATCGTTTGGATAGAATTGAGTTGTTTAACTTCATATATGTTGTCAATTAATCATTACAGAGCCTATTTAAAAATAAAATTTCAGAGAACCGGCAGGGGCGGGCAGTGACACGCATGTATCCGAATAAGGCAACCTATTTTGGGCATGGCCGTCTCAAAAGTCCCGTTGCGTCACATTAGTCTGGAGGTCTGCTGATTGGCTGAAGGGGAAAAACGATCATTGGCTGAAGGGGTTGTCAGTCAACGGTATTACTCCCACCCAACTCCAGCCCACAGCCAATATTGCAGAATGGGCGATCAGGCCAGACTCCTTCCTGAAATCAAATGGAAATGAGATTTCCGGAGGGAGGGTTTACCAGGCTAAGAGAGAGTAGCCTCCACTACCACACTGGGGTCTGTAATTAGTCCATCAGAGATGAGCACTTCGGTGTTGTTTTTTGCCCATTTTAACTGGACTCATTGAGGTCATTGAGATCTGGCCAATCAGACCGGACCCCAAAGCCCTTGTCTCGTGAGTCCAGTTTTCCAGAGTCTTTCCTCCTGAACCCTAAGAAATTATTCTGGTCTGCAACAGCCAGGGGGACTTTCCTCCTGCGTAAGTCCAGTAGGAGTGATGCCCTGGCCATTTCTCTGACAGTGCCATCATCATTATTAAGCATGTGGAGTAGGTGGGTTAGCCTTGTTGCTGCATAGATCCACTCTACATTTGGGACCCCCCAGCCCCCCTTCGCCAAATGAGAGGAAGAGTATGTCTCGTGTGGAGTGTGTGTTTAGGCACACACACACACACACACACACACACACACACACACACACACACACACACACACACACACACACACACACACACACACACACACACACACACACACACACACACACACACAGACAGAGGAGGAGGTTGGAGGTTATCCTGATGAACCCCTCCCGACCCTCCCGCACCACCTACGGCGGATTCATCATCCCCCGACGCAAGGGAGATTGACTCTGTCCTGTCTTTGCCAGTAGCCATGAATCTATATAACGAAGCCACCAGGCGTACCTTCTGGCCTTGGATTAATGACTCATGAGATGAAAACAAGTCAAAGAAGTCAAGTATACGCAGGAGAATATATATCATTAAAAGAAAAGAGTAAAATTTAAATACACAAAACTTAATACAAATACAAAAATCACACCCTGAATGGAGTCAACCAATATATATGCTTTGATCTGAAAGAGCCACTTAGTGTCAGCAGTGTCTTGCTAGCTAATCACAATACTGAATGGAGTCGATCAATCATGTACAAAAGATAAATACATTTATCTTTTGTAAAACACACTTTATGATGGACAAAACCATAACTTAAAAAAAACAATAATTTGTTTTTTTTTAAGTTATGGTTGCTTATATAGGGCTATGCACATGTGTCATGTGACACTGGCCAATCACAGTCCTGAATAGATTGTGATTGGCCAATCACAGCGCAGGATAATTGTACAAATTTCCAAACCTCACTTTTAGGGCCGGTTTCACTGCCCAAGATATTTGTACATTTTTCCAAATCTCACTTATAGGGCCGGTTTCACCGCCCAAAAACAAAGAAAGAAATACAGTGGAGTCTCTAAATCGCACTTTGAAGATTTTTCAAAAATGTTCAAAAATAGCAGATGTACAAGCTCCCAGCGTGGCACGAAGTGACGCGCTGTGAGCTTGTATATCTACTATTTTTGAATAGCCAACGCAAAACAATCCAATCCAATAACAATCCTTTTCTTCAAAGTGACTTGCGCCACTCGAGAAGTAGAATCACTATTGCACACAAGAAAACGTATCGATTGTCTGATTTTTTTGTTTTTGAATTCAGTTGAATTGCCTCAGGTGCACATTCGCTGCATTTCATTTGATCAGGTATTGTGCGAGGATATAGTGCAAACCTTAACGTCGGACCACACCATAGCTGTGTGGGAGATCAAGGCCGTCTGGAATGGAAGGTCGCCGTTCGACCCTCTGCTCGCATAGTCTATGTTTTGAAGTGTTCCTGAGCAAGACATAAGAATACAAAAGGCTTTTAGAGAGTTTTAAATAAATAACCTGTTTTTCTGTCTGCATGCAAGTGCTTTTGAAAGTAAGAACTTACTTTATGATTCTGCAAGGTATTCGTTCGGCATAATTGAGTTGGAAAGGCCTTCTGGGAATGGAAGGTGGGCGCTTACACCCTCGCCTCGCACATTCAAGTATCCTTGTGTTCAAGTATCCTTGCTGTTAAAAATAGTCATCCACTGCTCCTGATAGGTAGGATGGGTAAGTGCAGAGGACAAATTCCAGATATGATCAAATGTACTTGGCAAATACCCCAACAACAACTAAAGGAGACACAATTATGATGATGATGATGATGATGATGATGATGATGATGATGATGATGATGACGATGACGATGACGATGACGATGATGATGATGATGATGATGATTATTAAAGCATGAGTGAGTCAGGTGGTGGGGGCTTGCTAACACTGAATTTGTCAATAAGCATTATATTAATGCATATAGTGTATTCAACCCGGAAAACCCCCCTACGTCCGGTGCCAGTACTGCTCCCGGTTCGGCTACAATGGGAAACATGGCCACAGGCTGCCTAAATAAGCGATTCAAACGGGTAGTTTCGTCCCCGACCTAAAAAACCTTAAACATCTGTACACTTTGGAATCTACCATTAGTTTTTGGATACGATGTGGTGAAAAGGGTAAACAGCGGACCCTTTGCCGATTCTGTGAGACCTCGGCGTAGGACCTCATCTCGGAGCTGTACAGCGGAGAGGTTCTTAATGGGGCTGGGAATGAGCAGGGGCAGGACTATGTTGACCAGGTGGACACAGTCCAGAATGTTCTTTCTTAGACCAGCTGGATCAAACACTGGGAGGGAAACACTTGACTTGAGTTGGGGAACAGTCCGTGAAGAATGCTTTTGAAGGATTTATTCATGCACATAGCTTGCTGAGTCTTTGACAAAAGTCCACACATCACTATAGTTGACGTTGTGTAACTGCTGAGGCAAGAGATGACTGCCTGAGACACAGTGGTGAAGTTACCTCTCTCAAGGAAAACAAGATCCACTGCCAGAGGTAGCTGAGCCAATAGGTCGCAGAAGAATGCCGAGGACACAGTGACCAGAGGCATCAATTGTCTCATCTATGAAACATAGATGGCCTTTCTCTCCACCACACACTTGTGTCCTTACAGTATTCTCCAACACTCCCTGCATGCTTGCAGTATTTCTGCAAAGTTCCACCCTTCCTCAATGAGAACCTTTGTAAAACACAAACTCATTCCTCTCAGCAGTAGATGGGGGCTTGGAACCAGGGTTTGGGTCCTAGATCGTACTGGAAAACAAAGAAAAAGACGGGTAGAAGTTGAATAATATAACTGTGAGAATGTGGTACGTTAATGAATCATTCATGCATGAAAACCATTTCAAACGGCACCCTAAAACCAAAGCACACGTAGCCTACTGAAAAGAGTTGATTTCTTAATAACGAGACAAACTGAATCAGGCAAAGTCACGATAACCTTACAGCTGTGACCGTGTGTGCGTCTGTCTGTCTGCCTGCCTGCCTGTATCTCTATCTTTCTGCCTCTCTGTCTGTCTGTCTGTCTGTCTGTCTGTCTGTCTGTCTGTCTGTCTGTCTGTGTGTGTCTCTGTCTGTCTCTGTGTCTCTGCCTGTCTCTGTCTCTGTCTCTGCCTGTCTCTCTGTCTGTGTCTCTGCCTGTATCTCTGTGTCTCTGTCTGTCTCTCTGTGTCTCTGTCTGTCTCTCTGTGACTCTGTCTGTCTCTCTGTCTGTCGTGTGAGAACTTAGAGTTAAAGTGCTATCACAACCCCCCTCTGCCATTTTGACTTGGTCCAGCCCAATTATACTGGACAGAACAGCTCCACTTGAACAGTAACTGTTAAGATTCCAATCATCACTCAACATTACCTATCTTACACTTCTATACATATTGCACTCATTCCTATTCTACACATTGCATTGCTCATCCTGATTACCACTAATCATTTCTGTCTCCAGGTGGAACGAATTAGCTGAGTGGCCAGCTCAACAAGACAGGAAACACAATTCAAAATGTTCAGTTAAAATGTATTCAATCAAAAATAAAATCAGGACTGTGCAAAAATACAACTGTGCAAATCAATAAAGTGCCAATACCTAAAGTGCCCATATGCTATGCAAATATTGTTCAGTTAATAAGGGTTACATTACATGTCCTCTCCGTTACAATAATAAACAACACTATTATTTTATTCATTCAAACATAACTACTACACACATACAAGACTCTGCTGAAGAAGTGTTGAAAAATCGAATTAAATTTTCATTCCGCATTCCCCTGCCCAATTGCATGCACATGTGCGCATGCATACATATTACATATTCACACAGGAACGCACGCACACACACATCTTTTCTTTCCTATGTTCTCCTGCCGATATAGCTACTTAGTATATGGAGCACCTGATCAGACACGCAGGAAGAAAACCATAGGAGTGCTGACCCAGGGCAGCCATTTCAGGACCATCTGGATGTTCACAACACGGGTTGAGGATCAAAAAGCACCCCTAGCAGTATCGACCAGGTCAGACATATTGAGGTGTATACAGTCTCAGTAGGCTGGACTGGACTGAAAACAAACTGATAGGGTTCAAAAGGTTGCTTCATAAGAAATAACAATAATATGAGAGGTGTAGAGGCTACAAATCTTAAAGGGTAAGGGTGTAAGACAAGCTATAGGCTCTTGAGTCATGGATCATAGTTCATGGCTCATAACTAAAATATGTCCCATCGGCTTCATGTCTCCACGTCAATCAATCAAAGCTGTGAGACATTACAGTAATGATACGGTGTGAGCGGATAGAAACTTCAGGAGGTTTAAGCCAAGTGGATCACAGCCTGTGAGACGAAATTACGCCCATGACCCAAAAGATCTGGCTCGCAGGTCTCACACTGTATAAATAAAGGATTATGTGTTCTGGAAAGGAATGAAAGTTGCAAAGTTGGTCTGAAGTTTTTTACATGAGGGGATGGGGGGGTGGATATACCCCCTTTTATCTTTTATCCCATGATTTTTTTAACCCATTTTTTCACCCATTGCCGATATTGCCTAAGCTCTAATGCTTGGCGCTACTCTCCCTCTTCCAGCCTGGGGAGAGCCCCGAACTGAGCTCATGCTTCCTTCGATCTTGCTTCATGCATGATTTCTGCCCAATTTTGCCTTACACGTTTAACATGATTGATTGATTGAATACTTTATCAGCAGTTTGCAAAAAAAAAAAAAAAGCACAGGAAAGTACAGTTCAATGCAAGGTCTGCTAAGAGGATTTTAAACCCAAGAAAGGGCTTGTTTCCATTGGGGTCCTTTGTACTCAATTCAAAGACTTGACAAAAGCTACATTGCTACATTTCAGTAGCACATCATGCACTAGAAGTATTAGAACTTACATAAAAGAGCACAACAGGTGAGTTTTGAGCGCATTTCATCCATCATATGCCATCCAGTTGTAGCTATTTCAGAATTTTGAGTGGCTGTTGTCCATTACACCAAAGAAATAATTCTCCTTCTGCGGCTTTTGAGTGGATTTTGTCCATCTTCTGCTAAGTCTTTCTTCAGCCACTTGTAGATTTTACACAGTATGTTTCATTCATCATCAATAGCGTCCTGGGCTGACCCATTTTTATGGGTCACTCTCAACTGATGGTTCTTGAAACACATCATAAGAGCTTGTGCTCTTATCAGCCGGGTGCTCAAATACATAAAAAAAGTAAAAGCCTTTCCTTCATACGAACATGTAAACACTTTCGCCTTGCCAGCGTGCTTCCACCACTTTTCTCACAAAGATATATCCATGCCAGGGACCCTTGCACAGAACACACTGAAATATCTACTACTCAATATCCAAATCAAAGCCTGTGCATTCTAAAGAACTGGCACAGAAATGATCCTATCAAACATCAAAGGGCATAAATGCAGTATGAAGCAGGCCCTAATAAGTTACCATAATGCACATAATACGACCATTTTTGTGTCCTATGGCACACAACAAACGGCCATACAACCACGAACACGGTCTTGTGGCCCTTGCACTTCGAGTCATTTTACAATTGTGGCCCCCTGCCTAATCTAGTTGAATACCACTGGCTTAAGAAGTAAGTGTCCCACTTATTTTCCTTTTTATTTATTATTTTTTTACAAATCGAGCTCTGAGTATGTGAGTAGGTTTTTGCGTTGACTATTAAAAAATATCAGATCACTTCGTGTCGTACTGCGAGCTTGTACATTTGCTATTTTTGAAACATTTTGAAAAATCTTGAAAGAGTGAGAACTACTGATTTAGAAAACGTTTGTAGAATCGGCCTCTGGTCTTAATGGGTTAAGGTCAGATGGGATGTATAGACAGATGCCAGGGAGCATGTGGCAGACGAACATGGAGCTGATGGGAACGTTATAGGCAACGGAAGAATGAGACCTGTCATCGATGTTCCCAGGAAAAATATTACTTCCCTGGACTGAATTCAATTTCACAATGGCTGCTATAGGGCATTTCGATTGATATCAGTGTCCACTGACTACAAGAACACAGGCAATTTGTTTGCCAATCTGGAGCTCCTATTTCAATGTGTCAACCTGACAACCAAACCGTGACGCTCCTTTGACTCAGGACCATAATGCTGGTGACACTCAAATCGCAATTACCTTTCTCTGTTGTTGCGCCACGAAAGAATTTCAGTCAGACAACTCTTAGATTGGATTAGAATATATATTTATTAGCAATATATATTTAGCAAGCTTGAGCATGGTATAGAAACAAGAGGAAGCATAGTTTGGCGTCAGGCCTCTGAATCCATTCATTCCCTGTAAGGATAACATTTTAATGAATGTTACATGCCAATTAGCATTTACAGGGAATGAATTAAACCCCCAAGGGGATCTAGAAACAGAGCCTACAGGTGGATGCCGGGGAGGCGGGTGGGATGACTTTCATGGGCAGCAGCAGAGGGAGCAAGCAAGGGCAGCAGATCCGGCAGGATCTCGGCAGCAGAGCAGCAGCAGCAGCAGCGTCGCACGTCAGAGCAGCAGAAGAGCGCAACCAGACTGAACAGGTAGGCAGAGCATTACTTATAACTCACCGACCAGGAGAAGAGTGCATGTGACTTAGTCACCTGATCGGTTAGCCCAATCCCTTGAGTTGCCTGGCCTGAACTAGCTCCATAAACTGCGCCTCATTTCAGTCAGACAACTCTTAGATTGGATTAGAATATATATTTATTAGCAATATATATTTAGCAAGCTTGAGCATGGTATAGAAACAAGAGGAAGCATAGTTTGGCGTCAGGCCTCTGAATCCATTCATTCCCTGTAAGGATAACATTTTAATGAATGTTACATGCCAATTAGCATTTACAGGGAATGAATTAAACCCCCAAAACAGCAAGAACCCCCAAAACGGCTTGAGAGCACAGGGCCTGACGCCGGACCAACCATCTGTGAGAATGGTGGAGCTCCATGACTTGTTTCTTACTAACATGATAGTGTTCCTCACATTTAATTTTTTAAGTTTAACTTGCAAATGCAGCATGCGCCATGTGTTCAACAAGCCTGATGAATCCAGGTACCTGCTGATCCCTGAATTCAGGAGTCCTAGACGGTATCCTAATATGGCGTCCACGCTGTGCCGCACCAACTCGGATTCGAAGAGGACATTCTATATTTATTTCTTTTTCAAAGAAATCTGCTATATATATATACACATATATATATAATGAGTCATCCTATGATGAATGATAACTATTGTTTATCATCCATAATAAATAAAGTGTACTGACTATGTGTGTAAAGACGTGCTATCTTTACTTAACATCTGAATCAGTACCCAACGATAACTGGAGCAGCAATTACTAATAGACTGAGCTTGATATGATTAGCCTGACTGCATAGCCATAGAAAAACCCAACATTTTTTAACACTGCCATAGAAAACCCAACATTTTTTAACGCTGCCATAGAAAACCCAAATCTTTTTTAACGCTGCCATAGAAACCCAACATTTTTTAACGCTGCCATAGAAACCCAACATTTTTTAACGCTGCCATAGAAACCCAACATTTTTTAACGCTGCCATAGAAACCCAACATTTTTTAACGCTGCCATAGAAAGCCCAACATTTTTTAGCGCTACCAAGGAAAGCCCAACATTTTTTAGCGCTATAGAATGAACCAACATTTTTTAGCACCATGACATCACCACTAAACTAAATCCCCAGCAATCCACCCGAGTTGTAATTAAAGCGTCAATAATGCTCAAGCAGCATTTGTTGAATTAGCGATAGAACAGCGAGAACACTCATACTCATGAGCTTTTTGCCTGCAGAATGTCATCCTTATTAACCAATATCTACGTAAGCTCCTGAGGACCATCGCCCTATAGATTTAGAGAAGCAGAAGACAAGCAGCGCTGCAGGTGTAGCTACACCAATACGGAGGATGGAGAAAGCCCGCAGCTTGGGTAGATCTCTCGCAGCTTTGCAGTGAACCAGTTCAAGTTTAGGCCTACAGATGGAGAGACACACAGTCTGGATTAGCCCGGCCATCCTATGACCAATTTAACCCATTTTGGGTTCATGTTGCCATTTACCGTATAGCAACATGCATTTTATATATTTATATATATTTTTTTTTAATAACTATTTGAAGTTTCCAGAACTTAGTCAGGATTTAGAAGGCGATTTTATAAATCGGCCTTGGTCTAAATGGGTTAAGCGCCATGTGGCAGCATGTTAGCAATTAGCATCATAGCAGTTGATGCAGAAAGAATATGGTATACAAGCTTAAATTATAGCTTGCAGAGCTTGACGCAGATTATTAGACATGTGAATAATATTAACTAACGCCGATATCCCTCTCCATCCATAGCCTAATAGATTTAGCACGAAATGCCATCTGTTGCAAGTCTGAATCGGCCCAACAGAGCCAGACGCCAGAGGGTTGGCAGAATTGATTTAGCAGAGTTTTAGCAGCGAGGCTAGGCAGCTCAGTAGATGATGCAGCATAGGTGCCGAGAAGACATTGAGAAGCCCACATCTCAAGCAGCTCTCTCACGCTGCCTTAAGAGCCTTGTGCTGGCCCGCACAGTAGATGATGCAGCATAGTGCTGAGAACACTGAGAAGCCCACATCTCGAGCAGCTCTCTCACGCTGCCTTGAGAGCTCACAGAGCCGCCAAGCGTAGGTAGTTCAACCTGGAATCTAGAACCAGAAGCAGAATTATTCTTGCAATTACCATGGTAAGCCACCCTGGACAAGATGACGCCGTTATAGACCGCTGGGACAGGAATTTACTTCCTGAAGCCACTCACACATCCACAGTGAAAAGTGCGTGCTTCACTGTGGATGTGTGGGGACGCATGCTGCACGCCAATGCGCGAGTGTGGCCTCAATCCTGACACAGTCAGTTGCACACCGCAAGCTGCTGGTTGCGCTGCAACACTCGTCACCAGTGATGAACACACCGTGATGTGGTGCCAAATATGCCGTGAGCATCCCAATCTGGCGGATAAAGCAGCGCTTTTTATACGGGGACAAAGACTTCCAGTCACCCAGCTTTTGATAAGCATGAGAAAAGCAAAGAGCCCATCAACATAGTGTAACTATTGATAACAGGAGCAGCCAGATCGGAGTCCCTCTTTATCCGTCCTGCGAGATATTTCGCGGATTGGTGCGCACCAGCCAACATTGACGAATGACTGATATCTTGGCTACTAAAGCCCCACCATCTATCCTGTTGCAATAACTTTACTTCTGTAAGCTTGTTGCTCATAACATGACAACATCACTTGGCAACCAACTTTTCTATATACTGTACCATATACCTTCCACATGGAAGCAAGCATGCCATGATAGCTTGTGCTACCACAATCCAGAGCTATCCCCATAAGCAAGCCATGCTGAGTTAGCTTGTGCTACAATCAATTTTATAGCTTTACGCATGGGAAGTAAAACATGCTGTGTTTAGCTTGTGCTACCGACCATCCAAGCTTCCACATAAGCAAAACAACTGAATTAGCTTGTGCTACGAACAATCCGAGCTCCCACGTGGGAAGCAAAACATGCTGTGCTAGCCTATGCTACAAACAATCCAGAGCTATCCACTTAAGAAGCACACATGCTGTGATAGCTTGTGCTAAACAATTCGCCTCCACATAGGCAAAACATGCTGTGCTAGCCTGTGCTACAACAATCTAATCTTCCACATAGAAGCAAATATGCTGAGCTAGCCTGTGCTACAAACAATCTAAAGCTTCCACATAAGCAAACAGCTGTGCTACGACAATCTAAAGCTTCTACAAAGAAGCAAACGCACTGTGTTAGCCTGAGCTACAACGTCTCTACCATCTCTTATCCAAGTGTATGCAGCAAAATGAGAATCCCTTTAGCTCATCCTGATCCTTAGCAAGTGTAATTTAGCAATACAAGCATAAACAACGGTAGAATGCAACCAATAACGTCTAATCTGCACTGCAAGTTCATTTGATTATTTCATCGTAATATGAAACTGCCTACTTTACCTCCACCACATATTAGAGCAATTGAACTGCTACATGATTTGACACTGACACTGTCACTGTTGAAGACACGAGGCCTGCAAACCTGACTTCCCCAGTATCCAAGGTGAACAGCACTCAGCCCCATCGGCATTAGGCATCCCATCACCATGCATTAAGCCGGACATGGAAAAAAAAAAACACAAAGCAGAATATCAATGAATGCTGATAAATGACTTTGCGTGATATTGCTTCAATTGCTAAATGTGAGGTAGATGAATGCAGTATTAATGAGGTAGTGGCCATAGCACTAGTAGTAACTTAGCATGTTCATGATCGGCACGTTTGCAGCAATTTTAGTACTAGCAGCATTAGTCGATTATAGCAGTGGTAGCAATGTAGTCCACATCATTAGCATAATCATGATTAGCAGACATTTTGCCAGCAATTTCAGAATGAGTAGCATTAATGCAGTAGCCTAGGAATGCAGTCAACATAATTAGCATGATCATCATGATGGCACTAGTATGAGTAGCATGCATTGACTGCAGAAACAATGTCAGCAGTTTTTGCCTAATCATGATCAGCAGTCAGTTAGTAGCAGTTGAAGAACGACTAGCATAATCTGAACAGTAGAAGCATGTAGTGAGGAGCTTTAGCATAATGGAGACCATCGTGTTGATGGCAGCAATCTAGTACAATTTAGTACAGCAACTTCAGCACTACATGAACATTGAGATGATGGCAGCAATTTAGTGCTGCAACTTTAGCATCAACATGAACAGTGAGTTTTCCTACTCTGCAAATAGATGCCAGACAGCTACACGAGAGATAACTAATTTCAATGAATTCTAGCAGCATTAACATTTAAACTGCAGTGCACTACTTCTTGAACACTACTCACAAGTTAGCTTCCCCTCTCTCCTTCGCATGGGTAGAAAAGTGTTCGGTCATCAACTATAAGCCTCAACAACATCCGGTGGACAAGCTCTTCAGAATAAGAGTACCGTCTAAAGCCACTGAACTATCCATGAATACAATAACTATAAATTAAGCAAGATGCAGCCAACTGAGCATATCCGTGTTTTAACCAGTAGCCTACATAAAGATATTAATCTGAACATTAGCCAGAACAAGCAAGCGACTCACAAAGTGACGCCATGCCCTCTCTCTATCTACCATGGCAGTAGCACTTACCAGCCATATCGCGCGCATCCGTTCCTCTGTGAACGATAGATCGGTGATGTCATCTTTTGAGAGAGAAGCAAGCAACTAGGTCTAGAAACCCAATCTTGAGATAAAGTGAACTACTTTGAACAAATACACGCTAAACTGGGGACCATAACGAAACCCCAAGCCCATCGTTGCTACGATAAGGAAACAGAAACTTAAGCAACACTGTTGGTGAACTACCGTTAACCCAGTGCCATAAAGAGAGTTCTGACACTAGCGTCGACTCCCATTGTAAGAATGGAATGCGGAAGTGCTCCGTCTATCTCAATGAGGCAGGCAGTCCCAATGTTTGGAACTATACCCAAGGAGCCCGTTTGCGGCGGGATCGAGCGTGTCGTTACTCTATTTCTACGCTCTCTAGTTGACCATACTGAGATCGATCAATGACGAACGCTACTGCTTTTGAGCTGAGCGTTTAGCAAGCGATTTTTAACTTAAGTAAAGAAAGTAATACCACGTTTAGAACCAGTAGCACACAGCTGAGTAGCTATGATTAGCGCAGCATGGACAATGGCAGCACGCCAATAGCCATCAACCAAGGAACAATATGAGACTTTCATGGGCAGCAGCAGAGGGAGCAAGCAAGGGCAGCAGATCCGGCAGGATCTCGGCAGCAGAGCAGCAGCAGCAGCAGCGTCGCACGTCAGAGCAGCAGAAGAGCGCAACCAGACTGAACAGGTAGGCAGAGCATTACTTATAACTCACCGACCAGGAGAAGAGTGCATGTGACTTAGTCACCTGATCGGTTAGCCCAATCCCTTGAGTTGCCTGGCCTGAACTAGCTCCATAAACTGCGCCTCATGGTCTGCAACTTGTATGAATCACAAATGTGATTAAAGTCTCAGTCTTTTATTGGTCCATTGTACTGTTTTCCTAAACAGTTTTTTTCTGATTATCTTCTCTTTTTTTTTTACCTTTATTTAACCAGTCAAAACACATTGACTAGAGTGTCTTTTACGAGTGTGAACGGGCCAAGAGGCATAAATGTTACAAGTCTTTGCCTGTAAGAACAAATACAGGACAATAACAATGACCGACATATAAATAACATCCGTAAAAACATACCAACTACCAAACCTAGGAAGCTCAAGGAAATACAAATAAAAAGAGAAAAGTGACCAATATAAAACTAAGAGCAGCAACATTGCAACACATCAAAGCAGGAGCAATGTCTGGGAAGTGTGTCCGTAACGATCCTTTTAAAACTCACCAGAGGGATCACAAAAGACAATTTGTAGTCTGGTCTGCAGGTTGTTCCACGAACAGGGCCCAAAATAAGCAAGGCTTCAGATTTTGATGGGGTACAAACATAGCGCAGCCAAGCATTTGATCTGAGATTGAGAGAGTTTTGGACTATAGGGCTAGGTAGATGGCAGTGAATATGACTCTAAACCTGATTCAGGTTTGTAGGTTTTTAACCACCACTAATGTAATAGCTAGATTAACAGTGTTGTGTATTTCAAGTTATCTGCATTTCTTTGCTGTTGATACTTCACCAAAGTGAAGAGGATAAAAATATTAGAGAAAGAACAATCAAGAAATCAATTTGAACACAGCTAAGTAGCAACCCACACACTGCTCCAACACCACTCTAGAGGGGCTTAATAGCAATTCTCTTAGCATCCTGCCAAGGACACAATAAGTGTTGATTCCTATGAATAACAAATAACATCCATACAAGGACACATATTATGCCTTTCCAGCTCTAATAGATGCTGGACAAGCAGGCTGCCACGCTCTCTCTCTCCTTGCTTGTTTGCTGCTGAATTAATAGCAGTTGTTAACAGCAACAGTTAATGCTGATTCCCATAGTTCTACTCAACCCTGAAGGAGCAATTTTCTCTAATAGCTCCAATGCATTTAGACCATGCAGTGTGCGGGAAATGAAGGGATCATGTGGGAGGCATATAGAGATGGAGGAGAAGTGGCTCCTGGATGCAGGGCCGTCTCTTGCGGATATGTGGTTGCATAGTATAGGTAAATGGTGCATTTATATAGTGCTTTTATCCAAAGCGCTTTACATAGATTGTGCATTACATTCACCCATTCACACACACATTCATACACTGATGGCGGAGGAAACCAATCTGCTCATCGGGAGCAGTTAGGCTATAGGGGTTCAGTGTCTTGCTCAAGGACACTTCAACACTAACTCTGGGGGAGCCCCGAACGTCACGGTTGCCATCCGGCCACTCTACCCCTGAGCCACTGCCGCCCCAGGTCCGCCCGGAGTCGCCAGGCCCCCCCCCCCTGCTACACTTATGTCCTCACGGGATAATTTAAAGCACCTACTGTATACATTTTAAGCTAACAGTGATTAAGACAAATGCATTTATTGTACATTATATAAGAGCTGTTTTTCTATATTAATTATGATTAAGACAAACAGAAACTCCAGAGTGATGAATTCATAGTTAATTTAACACTCCAGACAAAACACAATATCAATAAATAAGAACATAAAACAAGGTTTCCAAAAGCAAATAATATACTAAGTAAAATATCAAAGGTCCACCAGTGCCTGTCCTGGCCTCATTGCAACTGGTAATGATCAAGCTTGATCTATATCTATCTTATGCTTTCAGAATGTAATTCTGGCACTGATGTGACGATCGCTCTCCATCGCTGAGAGTTAATTTAATTGAATGAGCTTTGACCTCTGTCTCTGTTACCATGACAACTCTAGAATGTGTCTACTGCTTTTAAATTAGTTTTGATTTTGTCTCTTTAACTACGTAAAACATTTTCAACAGATGACATGAAGGACAGTACTGGTTATTTGTTGAGAGCTTAAAACAGCATCAAGCTATACGCTATGCATGTTTAAACACAACTGATGGATTCCGATCACAATACCTGAGCAGCAATGGCACAAAAACTCAAGTGATATCAGCTGATAACTCATAAAATTACATATAACCATATAGCCAAAGCCGTGGCTCTGTAGCCGTCTGTCTGTCTGTGTGTCTGGAGCTAATTTCACAATCCGTTGGACCGATCAGCAGTTCTGTGACTGGTTTATATTTTTCTGAAATATCTAGCTTAATCTTTATTGGAAGTCAACGGGGCATGGATCGGGCTGAAACCATGCCCACATTTTGGCACGGTACGTCAAACGACTGACGTCACAGGCTGGCACAACAGATCCTCATGGAAGCCAAGTTGTGTCCATGTATTAGGTTTTGGTTTTATTGGGTTTTTTTTCTTTTTGTATAATTGATGCAAAGCCAAATATGTTTATTTTCGTTCTGTTTCGTTTGTTCTGATATGTAAGACTTGCAGCATCGTTGATACTTGGGTTTTCTTTATTTTGCTCTTTTGTTTCCTTTTTTCTATTGTGAAAATTCATTTAAATATTAATAAGGTGGGCATAAGAAGCTTTGGATTCAGCTCATACCTTTTCAGTCAATAGTTATCTTGTTGTCTTTATTCTGTATGTTCAACTGTTTTGTTAAATCATGACAGAGATAAATAAACTAACTAACTAACTAACTAGAGATTATATTATATTTCTTAATTCAACACATCTAAGCCTCACACATATGTCACACAATAGCTCTCATCTAGTGTACTGTATACATTCCGTTTGTCCTCCATAGCAGAATAGCTGCTGAAAGTCGACCCATAATGGACAAAACATACCGACACAAGGTCAAAAGTGACCATTTAATTGATGGCACACTATTGTCTGCGTGCCAGCATCAACATTTTGTGGACTGCGACAATGGAATGTTGCAGACATGATTTCCAATGAGCCAGATGACAGATCACCGACCTACTGTTAACACAACAATGCTTTTCACACAATGACGTACCAATGTTACTGAATAATGAACTCAAAAATAAATTATGATTGGATGGTCAAGTATTTATCATTTGTTACCATCAGCACGTTTGTGGCAGATACGCAGATTCATTAGTCACAATATACTTAAGTTATTGTACAGTATCAATATATTATTCGCTTGTTATTTATTACTAGTCCATACCCGTCGGAGGATATGAGCACCAAAAGTATATGCAGTTTGGGTTATGCATTGTGCACAGATAGTATATCAGGGATGGAAAGTGACTGTTGGTATACCTGCAACAGTTCCAACAGACACGCGCGCACGTCCCCACACAAACACACACGGCCGGACGGAGCCGCACTCGTGCGCGTCCCTTCGCGGCATCCTGGACCCACAGTGAACACACACATGCGAACCCCGCCACACACACACACGGCCGAACAGACCCGCGAGCGGGTCCCGTCGCCGCTTTAACACGTTCTCTGTGTGTGCTTGTGGCAGACCCGCACGCGCGGGCGTCCCGTCCCCGCTTAAGCACGTTCTCTGTGTGTGCTTGTGGCAGACGGCAACAGTATAACACAGTGGGTCTATGGATTCGACGCATGCGCAGTTTGATCATTCATCCCATAGGTCGGAAGGCCATCCCACAGCTGGGGAGCCGTAACCATGGTGATATTCTTTTACATAAAAACACTAATAAATAGCTGACATTTGGGGAAAGCGAAAAACGGGCTTCGGTGTTCAGTGCACATGCTAATGGTGAATGGCGGTGTGCAAATGCAGATCAATTAATCCAGGCACCAGGAGAACTGGGCGATTTTTTGCACACAGCACAGACAGAGCTACAGAGGCACAGAGCTACAGAGGCACAGAGCTTTGGTTAGTTATTGGAGGATTATTTGCATAATTGTCTACTTCATTTTACTCATTCCATTTTTGTCTTGAATCTGATTTATTTGTCCTCTTTCTTGTTTTCTTTTCTCCTTTTTTCGTGTATTGTAGTAGCTTGTCACTGCTAACTCCAACAGCTGGCCCTACGGAGAGCGCAGACAATCTTTACACATGATGTCAAGGCTGCTAATCTTTGTGGCGGTGGTGTGGGCAGGGACTTGCAGGAACACCTGCGCCACCTGAGCAACCACAATTCTTTATCTCAACACAACTTCATTCCCCACATTAAATCAAGCATTTGTGGAAAATGTACTGTAGCATTTATGCAGCCGAGGCCCGAGGGAGATGTTCCTGTTCACTTCTGGTTAAAATGGTAAGTTTCATTGATGGGGGCGTACATTTTATTTGATCAAAAAGCTAGAAACAGCCTTGCCTCAAGGCTAGCCCACATTATGGTGCCATTATTGTGTTGCTGTTGATAAAGTGCAGTGAGCAAGCCATGGGAGCCACTGATTAAACTGACAGAGAAACTGCCAGCCATTGTGCAGGCTTAAATTCGTCCAAGTCCAATTAACATAGCTATCTGCATCTCAGTGCAGATACGCATACCAGAAAAGGTTAAATGCTGCTACTGCTGAGGGGCAATAGGAATGGCTTTTTGACCAGTTTTGACAATTATGCAAGCAAGAACATTTGGACCCCAGTGCCACCATTACACAAATGGGTTGTGTCTGCATGTGGCATTTTGCCTCTTATCCTACTATATAATTGGAGTAACCTCTGTCTGTCTTGGTGGGTCGTCGACCGGGTATGGGCTAGTTTACTCTAATCCACTGATGGTGTTTTTCCACAGTCTTACAAATAGCCCTTGTAAAGATCAAAGCCAACCATATGTTTTCTTTTCACTTATTTTCTATCGCTACTCTTCTGGCTTGCTCTTGTCTCTCAAATTTTTCTCTGTCTGAATCCATAATAAAAAGCGGTTGCAGATTAAACATGAGCTGCATATAAAACATGTACATTACAGTATGTAAGTAGACTCAAAGCAGGTTCCAAATAGTACTTATTTGGCTTTTTACTATGGGCCACAATTTCCCCAAACTCTGGGTCGGGACACAGTGTTTGGTTTTTTTTGGGTCGCAGGTAAATATTCCTTTTTTAGTTTACAAAAATAATAAATAAATTCATGAATAAATACAAAAGAAATCAAAGAAATTCCATAAATATGAAAGACTTTTAAGAAGAAGTTAAAATAGTAGATCTATAAGCTCACAATGTCTCACATCACGACACATGCTGAGCTTGCAGATCTGCTATTTCCACTAGTTTGGGTCCCGGGGAGACCCAAACTGGGCATATTGGTTGGATCGGCAGTTCTGGACAACTGGATATCCGAACTACTCAACGGTGGGCACCGCACTCCCTTGAGTCCTTGCCGCTGCACACACCGAGTTTGAAATTGGTCGGTCCCATATATAATAGCAAATGACCATACTGTGTATGTGCATAGCGGTAGGATCTGTGGCTCTGATATCAACGCCGTTTTAGTCATGGGATTCACAGCATATTATATTAGCCTACTAACTAGATAGGGGCGCTCAGAGGAGCGCATATATCCACCATACTGGTACCTAAGGCTGTGTACTGTATATCTTGGGTTGCAGCCACCATGGACCAGAGCATGCTGCGGGGGGTGTGGGGGGTTGGGAGCGACAACATACTGTTATTCAAATTTGTGGTGCCCTTATGGGCATAAATAAAAGTGCTCTCACAAACATATTTCAGTGAAAAAGTATATTTTTATTGTTTACATACAATATAGGATGTCCCGAACAAATCACCCAAAATAGAGTACCGTAGGGTAAAATTACAAATGATCGGGAATCGATCAGGCTTAATATCTAGCCCAGTTATATCAAACTGGTGGCCCCCAGGCTGAGGGGTCTAATGATTATGAGAAAAAGAAACAAAACAAAACACACAAAAAATGATATCCCCTCTCACGCTTTCCTCGCTGCTCTTGCTGTCTGTACCTGTCTCCTCCTCGCTGATGAGCTTGTTGTGTTTAGCATAACAATAGACAGCAGTTACTTTGCTGCTCCCGCTGTCTTTGCCTGTCTCTCAACAAAGTCCTCACCGGCGAGCTTGTGTAAACAACAGATGAATACACAGCACTTTGCATAAACTACGTTGTCAGACACAATATAAACACAGAGTACTCTGGTAAGTATGACCCGTACCGCAGCCAAGCTGATACTGTTTGCTAGCTGTGGTTCAAAAAGCTGTCCAAAAAGAAAGTTACACGTTGAAGGTCGGACATTGATAATTGGAAAGATCACTTTTTCTACAGTGAGTTCAACGGCAAACGTGTGTCTAATATGCTCGCAAGTGGCTGTCGAAAAGGAATACAACATCAAACAACACTATGAGATGTCACACTGAGAAAAACATGACAACCGTAACAGTATGCAGGAGGATGCTGAACGCAAACGTTAAATGAACTCTATGCAGCACAGAAGAAACAGCAACCCTTGTTCATCAAAAGTCGGGAGACTTATGATAATCGGGATGTTTGGGACAACATATAGCTGTGAGCAGCAATATGTTGCTCTGTAATGAGCAGTCGCAGGTGACACATAGTCATCTAAATGACATGGTGAAAATAACAACTGCTCAGAAACTGGTGTTGACACAGGGTGGTTAAAGCCAACAGATGTCAGGTGTCTGGAAGCAGCAAATGAAAAATGAGTGACATATGACGTGTAAGCAAAAAGGATGATGTATTGAATGTCAAATTTCCTTTCTTATGAATAATATAAGAAACAATTTGTTATGTGAAACATTTTGTAGTTGATTTGGTCTGTCCCTTGCATATCTCAAGAATCGTCAGAAATTGACATCAAATGTGCTCTTATTTATTTGAGTGTGTGTATCTTAGCCTGTTGCCCCCCAGCAGGAGAAGATGCATGATGTAAGAGCAAAATGGCCAAAATGTGAATGTAGACAAAAGGCTACACAGGAATGGTCCTAACCAGCCAATTGTCCCCTAGCTAGTGCCTTATTATTTCATATAATTTCATAATCCAATTTCCCTTTTTACTTATTTTATTTATATTGCTGCTTTCATCTTCAGAAGCCATTTTTATTGGATTGCACAATAATTTCTAATCTCTTATATTGTCCAAATTGTAGCAAAGAGAGGAGAGAGAAACCGCGGTCCTAGTAGGCAGTGTTGATTTTGTCGACTAAAATTCTGACGAAAAATGTTCGTCGACTACCTTTTTTCACTGAAGAAAACTAAATAAAAACTCAATTCAAACTAATTGCTATGATGACTAATACTAAGACTAAATATATTGACAATTTTGTCAAAAAAAATTAACTAGACTAAAATGTTAGTGAGGGACTAGTGGAGAAGAGATCCAGTAGAACTAAAAGACAAGTCATTTTATGTTTGGTTGCGCTCGGGTGTTACGCTCTGAAAATAGCAAATCTACAAGCTCACAACGCGTCGCAGCGCTTGTAGATCTGCTATTTTCAGCATGCAATCAACTATAAATCAGCCATTACGACGCCATCAAGGCACCGCCAAAATACATTTTAGTCGACTAAATCAACGATATTTAGTCAACTAAAACTAGACTAACAGTAAAACACTTCAGATGACTAAAATGTAACTAAAACTAAATGGAATTTGATTCAAAAGACTATGAATAAAAGTAGGTTGAAATCAGTTCTGAATCCTTTGCATTTGCGTCACAAGCAAAACACAACAGACCTTGTTTTGCTTTTGTATGGCATGGCGCCTAAGCGGCTAGCTGTATAACAGCCTTTGTATGTATGTACTGTATGTCCCCCAGATATTTGTGTGTCTGCAGCTAATCTCGCAAACATGGTGCTAGCAATTCCTGAATATTTGTCAAATCTGTCAACAACAACTATGGCATCCAACACAAAGGACAGAAGCATCACTACTGCCAGTTGGATGGTGTTTGAGGTAGTTAACGATTTCAAAGATCTTGGTGCATGGATTGCCTCAACAAAAATCTGGCCCTGACATTTTGGCCCAGACCGGCCCACCACAACCGGCACGAAGCACTTAATACCACCACTTTTACTGAACAACATCCCTCCATGTTCTGGAGCCTTGAGTAAAATAAATGATAACTACATAAGCAATACACAACTACAGAACGTATAAATATGATAATTAGCCTACAGTACTCACAAACAAAGAGAGTGTGTTATTATAAGGAGGATGCGGACTAAAGCACATCATGGCACTGGCAGCAAGCTACCCTACACTGGGGAGATCATCTCCAGAGCCTGCAGCGTCGTCTGGGGTCCCGCCTCCAGAGTCTACAGCGTTGTCTGTGGTCCCGTCTCCGAAGTCTGCAGCGTCCTCTGGGGTCCTGTCTCCAGAGTCTGCAGCATCCTCTGCGGCTCCGTTTGCAGCTTCCCCTGTGACGTCGCCTCCAGGTCGTCCGCCATGGACACCTCTGCTGCCTCGTCTCAGCCTCCAGGCCGTCCACTACACCACACCTCTTCTGCCTCGTCCCAGCTCAACCCTGGTCCATCCTGGCCGTCCGCCTGATGTCACCTGTCCACGTGGGGTCCATGTCCCCAGACCCCTTTTCCCCGGTCCCCAGACACAGTTCCGGTTATTCCGGTTTTGACTGTTTTGTTATTATTGATTGCTTGACACCTGCCCTGCAACTTCAGTGTAAGCGTTGCCTAATTTCTTCATTAAATGCACTGAAATCGTCTCTGTTTGCTGTGACTCTGCTTTTGGGTTCAAATCACTCTGCAGCCGTGTGACAACATGCAATCAGAACTTTGGCTAGTCAGCTAAAGTTTAGAAAACAAGGGTAGGTTATAATGACCTGAGAATGTTATAGGCTAGATCTATATGACAATGGTATAACAGGAAATGCTTTACATAGTGAAGGCCTGCAATTTAAGTACTGTGTGTATGCAAATAATTGTTTTGTTGTAACAGCAAAGTCATTCAGTGTTTTTATAGAGCGAGCCCGCCTGGGCAGCCCAGGCTCGATGTGGGTCCCTGAGCAATACTCTTAACGCCTAATTGCTCCCCTAGCGCCGTAAAATGTCTGCTCACTGCTCTTAGTAGTTATAGGATGGGTAAATGCAGAGGACAAATTTGTGCATAATTATACAGTGCCAAAAAACATCCCAAGGAGTGGGGACTAAATTATTTATTTCAACTATGTATGACCCTGTGAACATTTTGAAAGGTCAGTAAACAATAACACTGTGTCTGTCATACTGCATACCTCCCAGGCTCAGAAAAAGCCCCTAAAAATAACTAGGAAGCAGAGGAAGAAAAAAGAATGCTCCGACTGGCACTTGATAAGAAGTGGGAGGACCACGTCAGAAACGTGGACCGCAGTCGGTAGCGCTGTCGCCCCACAGCTAGAAGGTCCTGGGTTCGAGCGCCCACAGCGCTGTGGGCGCTGGGGGCGTGTCTTCTCCTCCGCATCATCAGCGCCCATACCCTAGGTGGGGTTGGTGAAAGGGCCTTTCTGTGTGGAGTTTGCATGTTCTCCCCGTGTCTCCTAGGGTAGTTAATACCCTCACAAAAACATGTAGTAATCCTGGTCACTATACTGCCTCCCCCATAACAGCCGGGGCACCTGATGGAGGGGAAGGGAACTGGTTGGAATAACGTGTTCCTTCCACACGCTACGTCTAACCAGGGAAACTCCCCCCTGTCAGGTGACAAGAAGGTCAGTTGGCTCTCATGAATTGAAGGAGGCATGAGCTCGGCCCTGGGCTACCTGGGCTGGTGGGGGGAGTGTAGCACCCAGGATCACTTAGAAAATTGGCACCGGGTGAAAAAAAGGGTTACAAAATCGTGGGATAAAAAAATAATAAAAATAAACGTGGACCTCATACGGATACGGGGGTCTCCCGCAGGACAAGGTCAGAGAGAGAAGGATGAAGTTGACCGGGCACTATGTCAGGCACCTGGGACTGACATTGTGCCCAATGATACCATGGGAGCAAAACGGGCACAGCTAGGAAGGAGGAGGACGCACCACCTATACGTGTATACACTGCAGTGTGACAGTGGGGCTAACAACAACACTGCAGAGCTCCAGACCCTGATGCTGCATAGGACGGAGCAGACCCATAGAGAGACGGAGGGTTACGACCTGCTTTGATCTCACGGCAAAGCGGGCTGCTATGGGCTGTATAGTTCCAAACATTGGAACCTCCTAATTGAGATAGAACTAGGATTTCCGCATTCCATTCTCACAATAGTAGTCAACGCTATAGTGTCTTCACTCTCATATTGGATCACGCTGGGACGGAGTGGAGTCCCAAGGTGGTGTCGAGTCGACCCTCTTTTTGCATTGTGTCGCCTCACTTCTTCACATTGTGTGTGTATGTATGTGTGCATGCACACAGGTGCTCACTTGCGCGTGTGTGTGTGTGTGTGTGTGTGTGTGTGTGTGTGTGTGTGTTTATAGCCGTGTTCAGGCGTGTGTGTGTGTGTGTATAGAGTACCGAAGTCTGACGTAATTTACGCATCCTATCTGGTTCGCGGTTTTCCACCCCCGTTCTGAATTCCCATAGACGTCTTTAATATCGCGTCAAATAAGTACTGTGTTCCAAAAATAAACAAATGACCCCGGGCGGTTTGACTCTTGGATATGAAGCATCAACTGACGGTGAGAAAACGCTAATGTTACTTCCGCCGAATTACTGTAGTTACATTTTCACCTGGAAACAGACTGTATCAAATATGAGTGACTGACTATCATAAACGATACAGAGCCTCCTCCCTGACAATATCGCCGAGACGGTTTGTTTATTTTTGGACCACAATTCTTATATGAGACGATTCTAAGATGACCCAATGTTATTCTCCATAGAGAAATTACTTTACGACCCAGGGGATGGACGAGTGACGTCAGGACTTCTGTACTCTATTATGATGGTTAATAAGACATGTCTGGCAGATGTCCTCATTACTGTATGTGTCCATCACAACAGAATATATTAAAACAAAATTGTTACCCAATTTTTCATCTCCAACTGAATCCTTCACCCTACTTCCCTCTCGGCTGGGATATATATGTCTAATCTTGCCTGTAGGTGAGTGTGGGCCTTCCACGGTCATTACAGGGTGCTGTGCTGCGCTGCACTGCACTGCATGCTTGGCTGATGAGCGTGCCTGCAGATTAAACCGGGCAGTCTGCAGACTCCGTCTGAACATTCTTTGAAGTGCACAAGAGAAAGTTGAACAAGGGCAAACCGAATCGAGCCTCAAGTGGCCACCGAAAACCACTGCTCTCCCTTTAATCTTCCGTACAGCGTTGTGTGTGTGTGTGTGTGTGTGTGTGTGTGTGTGTGTGTGTTCGCCTTTGATGGTGCCATTAATATTCTGGAGTTGGGAATACTTTGGTGTAGTTGCAGTCATTCATATTTAAACACCTAGTGCCATGATTTTGGTACTTTGTCTGTTTTTCATTAGTGCATCTCAACGGGGGTACTGTAGTACTGCCGCCCAGGGGCATCAGGGCAGGGTGCTAGAAACATTCAGAGAGAAAGATTTTAACTTGCAATTTGTTAAAATGGCACAGTAAGATTCTTGATAATGTTGCAGTATAACCCTGAAAAGTTCACTTGTTTAGTGCAGTCAATAATACTAATTACAGTGGAACCAGCACCAAATTGTTGCCCTTTGATCGCTGTTGGTGGTCAATAACAAGAGCTAGAGCTTGAATTGACACTTTTTGACACTTGTATTGACATTATTGTTGCAGTTGTTGCTCAGGGTGGGCAGTCAGTCACACCTCAACCAGGAACTGCTCAAACACCATCGTAAAGCAGTGATGGAATAAGTACTCATATGTTTTACTAAAGTAAAAGTATCAATACTGCAATGTAGAAATACTCTGTTACAAGTAGAATTCCAGTATTCTGGAAGCTTGTAGATCAGCTTGTAGATCAGCTATTTTCAAATGGCTGACATATATAGGGTTGAAGTGGTTAATGTTTATTTTGTAATAATCAAAATCTACAAAGTAACTAGTAGCTACAATTTCAAATAATTGTTGTGGAGTAAAAGTACGATATTTGCCCCTGAGATGTAGTGGAGTAGAAGTAAAAGTACAGAAAAATGGAAATGCTCCAGTAAAGTAAAAATACCTCAAAATGGTACTGAAGTACAGTACTTCAGTAAATGTACTTAGTTACTTTACACCACTGCTGAGGACACAGTGGTGGTGGACCCCATCTCAAATGACGACGGGGGATCTATCTGTAGGAGGTGGCAGGACCGTCTTAGTGAAAACAAGCAAGGAAAACACCTTTTTCTGAATGTGGGAAACATCAAGGAGGTGATCATGGATTTATGTAAGCAGAGGTCTTACACAGACAGGTCTTACCAATGTAGAGGGTAAACAGCAGTGTTGATTTTGACAGTAAATTTTGATTTAGTTTCAGTCATAGTCTTTTGAATACATTTCCAGTTTAGTTTTAGTCATATGAAATGTTTTAGTTTTTGTCTAGTTTTAGTCAACAAAATATCATAAGATTATAGTCGACTAAATCAACAGTTGATTTAGTCGACTAAAATGTATGTTGGCGGTGCCTTGATGGCGTCGTAATGGCCGATTTTACACTTGGTTGCATGCTGAAAATAGGCGATCTACAAGCCCACAACGCGCCGCGCTGCGACGCGTTGTGAGCTTGTAGATCTGCTATTTTCAGAGCGCAACACCGGAGCGCAACCAAACATAAAAGGGCTCGACTTTCAGTTCTACTGGATCTCTTCTCCACTAGTCCCTCCCTAACATTTTCTTCTAGTTTTTAATTTTTAGACGAAATTGTCAATATATTAAGTCTAGTTTTAGTCATCATAGCTTATGTTTTATTTGTTTTTTATTTAGTTTTCGTCAGTGAATTTTTTTTTTTTTTTCGTCTGCATTTTTTGTCATAGTTCACAGAGGAAATTCCAAACAGAGGAAATTAAAGGCCTGACGATCCTGAAATCTTTCTACTCTGCTACCGTCCGACCCAGAGCATCCTGTCAGGGGCCGTCTCTATGATGTGGAAAGAGCTCTTCCTAGGATCTGCGAGTGCTGCCGAAGGTCGTGACTCGCGAGGGTTGGTTGAGTTCACCACCACACAGAGCTCTCTCTCATGATCCCTACAGGACACATGCTGTGTGACAGCAGGTGGGCAGTTTGTGATGATGCGAAATGGAAAGAGCTGGAGGGTTCTCACAACCAGGGGCTCAAGGCTTAGAAAGAGTTTTTTCTTTGCAGCTGTCAGAACCCTGAATGAGGACATGGTCAAAAACAAAAGAACAAAAACTAAATAAAACACACACACTTTTTGCTAATAGTCCTTCACATTTTATCTGTATTTTCTTTGGAGTTAAGATTAAGGAGATCAAGATGTATCAGTCAGATTTTTCATATTTCATTCCGACTGTAAGAGCGACTTCCAAACTGTGCAGGCCCTGTGCTCTCAGAGAAGTGCACTTTTTAAGTAATTTTTTCTCCCCTCATGTTTATTTATTTTTAATTAGATGTAGTTGTGTTCAACGTAGGTTCGGGAGTAGAGACCGCCCTCTGCTCAGCCACTCACGTTCATGATCAAGTTCACCTGCGCTGCTTATCTCTCAGCCAATCCACGTAGCAATCACCACAGTATAAACACACCTGCGATTATATCACTTACCTGTTTGATTTCGCTTGCGTTCTCAAAATGCCCTCCTCCTCCCCAACATTCCTCCATTATTTTTGCTCTCCTAACATCTCTACCTTCTTTCCTCCAGGAGCCCGGGGGGGGGGGCAGCGTTCGGAGCAGAGCGGACAGACAGCTCCAGGGCCGAGCAACCATGGTCGTCTGGCTCCCGAGACTACACCCCCACCCTGAGTCTCGCCCCACCTCGGGCTCCTCATCAATACACATACTGTACATCTCATTCCATTCAATAAATACTGTTTAACTTGAGCAGAAGGCGTGGTCTCTTACTAGTGAATACTTAATTAGATCCTTTTATTATCTTGTTTTGAGAGGAGAGCAGTTTGAGCTTCAGGCTGCTCAGGTTGTCTGCTCATGAGGGCTTGGGGGGGATAGTAGGGGGCACTAAGTGAAAAATCGTTACGCGGCGGATAAAAGCATGAAATTTGATACAGATGTCCCTTGGGTCATCCTAAAACATCCTAGAAGGGGTGCCCAAAAAAATCTTAAACAGGAAGTGAGTTATGGACAAAATCCAAAATGGCCACCTAAACTGTTGACCGTTGACTCAAAAGACACCAAAAGAATCTCCAAAAAGCATAAAATTTGGCACATGTGTCCCTTGGGTCATCCTAAGACATCCTAGAAGGAGTGCCCAAAAAAATCTGAAACAGGAAGTGAGTTATTGACCAAATTGAAAATGGCCGCCTAGTGTTGTCGATTGACTCAAAAGACAACTAAAGAATCTCCAAAAAGTATAAAATGTGTCACACATGTCCCTTGGGTCATCCTAAGACATCCTAGAAGGGGTGCCCAAAAAAGTCTTCAACAGGAAGTGAGTTATTGACTAAATTGAAAATGGCCGCCTACAGTGTTGGCGATTGACTCAAAAAGCCTATAGAATCTCCAAAAAGCATACAATTTGGCACATATGTCCCTTGGGTCATCCTAACACATCCTAGAAGGGGTGCCCAAAATAATCTGAAACAGGAAGTGAGTTATTGACTAAATTGAAAATGGCCGCCTACAGTGTTGAAAGATGATGCAAGATACCTAAAGAATCTCATAAAAGCATGAAATGTGGTACAAATGTCCCTTGGGTGATCTGAACGCATCCTACAAGGGGTGCCCAAAAAGGTTTTTAAACAGGAAGTGCTTCTTAATATATCCTAGAAGGGGTTATTTATTTGTTTGTTTGCTTGTTTATTAAACTTTTTAGGAAGGGACCATGTTGAAGAAATTCTAAATGGCTGTTTAAACAGTTGACCATGGCAGTCTGCATATTATGCAGACTCAATACGACAGGTTATGCAGCGCATAACCTGCCGTATTTTGTAGTCTACCTTCTGTTTTCATTTCTACATCACTTAACTCTCTGCATATTCTTATTTATTTTACTCTGCATCTTATCGTACTCTGCATATTCTTATTTTACTCTCCGCATCTTATTTATTTTGCACTCTACATCTTCTTGCTTGTTTTACACTCTATCTTCTCATGTATTTTCTTCTTGATCATTACAGTTTTTTTGTGATTAGTGTTTAGTAACTACATGTATTCATGTGTGCCATTTCGCAATTACCAGCACATTGGCATAATGCTCTAACCCAGCATCCCGGCATCTACACTTTCTCGAACAGAAGGGCTCAGCTTTGCAGCCACACTTGAGTTCTCTACAAACTTAAGCAGCCTCTGGCAAGAGTGTCCATAAAGGTGTCCACGAATCAGCGACTTTAATCCATCCATATTTGTCAGGAGATGGTAGAGATTGCATAGCTTTCAGGCTTCTGGACCAAATGCCAGATTGGCTGCTCGATTTGAATATTGTAGCAGTGCAGCCCGTGTGGGAGGAGTGTTTTCCATTGAGAGACTTAAAACTTTTTTTAGCACCCCTTAGGATGCATTCAGATCACCCAAGGGACGTTTGTACCAAATGTCATGCTTTTATGAGATTATTTTTTATGAGTGTCTTTTGCATCATCTGTCAACACTGTACATGGCCATTTTCAATTTAGTCAATAACTCACTTCCTGTTTCAGATAATTTCAGGCACCCCTTCTAGGATGTCTTAGGATGACCCAAGGGACATATATGCCAAATTGTATGCTTTTATGAGATTCTTTAGTTGTCTTTTGAGTCAATCGACAACACTGTAGGCGGTCATTTTCAATTTTGTCAATGACTCACTTCCTGTTTAAGATTGTTTTGGGCACCCCTTCTGGGATGTCTTGGGATGACCCAAGGGACATGTATGCCAAATTGTATGCTTGTATGAGATTCTTTAGTTGTCTTTTGAGTCAATAGATAACACTGTAGGCGGCCATTTTCAATTTTGTCAATAACTCAGTTCCTGCTTAAGATTTTTTTGGGCACCCCTTCTAGGATGTCTTAGGATGACCAAAAGGACATGTGTGCCAAATTGTATGCTTTTATGAGATTCTTTAGTTGTCTTTTGAGTCAATCGACAACACTAGGCGGCCATTTTCAATTTAGTCAATAACTCACTTCCTGTTTCAGATTCCTTTGGGCACCCCTTCTAGGATGTCTTAGGATGACCCAAGGGACACATGTGCCAAATTTTATGCTTTATGGAGATTCTTTTGGTGTCTTTTGAGTCAACGGTCAACAGTTTAGGTGGCCATTTTGAATTTTGTCCATAACTCACTTCCTGTTTAAGATTTTTTTGGGCACCCCTTCTAGGATGTTTTAGGATGACCCAAGGGACATCTGTATCAAATTTCATGCTTTTATCCGCCGCGTAACGATTTGGCCATTTTTTGTGCTTAGTACCCCCTACTAGGAGCCGTTAGGAGCTAAGTGTCTTGCACAGGGACACTTTGACATATGCTGGGAGGCCCGGGAGGGGAAGTGGTGGCCTTCTGATTACCAGACGGCCTCTCAACCCACTAAGCTGTCATATTGTTGAATTAGCACAGTCTCTGTGGAAAATGTCCAATGTCATCCAACGCTCATCACAAACTTCATTAGTGCATCTCAACGGGGGTAGTACTGCCGCCCAGGGGCGTCAGGGCAGGGTTTTAGAAACTTTCAGAAAGAAAGATTTTAACTTGCAATTTGTTGAAATGGTACAGTAAGATTATTGATAATGTTGCAGTATAATGTACCCTACATGTTACAGACTGACCTGGCATTAATTAGGGCCATCTTAAATGGAACAGACTTAATGGGAGGAGCTATGTAGACAGGAAATGTGGGTGAGGTTTGAGGGAGTGACTGTGCCAGGGTTGATGTTGTTAGCCTGGGATCAATATCATTTTAGGGTTTCTGAGCTCATGATTATTGCAATGTGAAGTTAGTCAAGTTACTATCGTGGGATCATGCTGGGGTGGATGTCAGGAATTACCACTGATGTTCTCATGATAATCGAGTCATTCAAATGTGATAAAACTATGATTCTGGAAACCCCAAATCTATATATGTATTCCACATACTGCCAGGCTCCTCCCCATTACTTGAACACCCGTCCCACAGATATCCAGCCTCTTAATGAGTTTTTTTGTGACGTTAACAATTAAAAACAAATCTAAATATTTCCTTCAGGGACAAATGTGTCAGTATGGACAGTTCCTTTTCCCCATCATGCATGTTGACGGGTCTTTGGGAAGACAACAATCACTTAAAAAAATTGCTCTATGAAGTGATAGTAGGCTACTGTGCATTGATGATATAATTCTAATATGGAATGTGACTCAAGATTAACTTGTTCATTTTGTTGTGTGTATGTCAGTTCCACATCTGCTTTTCTCTACCGAATAAAAAAAGTTCACTTTTAAGATCTTAGCATTTTTTTATATGCATAAGAAACATTTATGCATCACAAACCTGAGAAGCAAACCTCTTTTCCGAGTAGAAAGCAATCATCCCAAACATTTTAAAGTTTGAAGTTTTAAAGTCTTGCAGTAGCTACTGACTCAGAATTTCAATGGAAGGCAGTAGATTATGAACAATCTCAAAAGAGGCTACTCAGAGGTTTGATGTGTCAATGGCCTATAGCGTCTGCGTCACACTCAGACCATATTGATTCAAAACAACCTGCTGTCTCTCCTCAGCGGTTATGCTTCTCCACAGAGAAGGGAAAATGATATTTTCAAAACATTGGCATGTGCTCCAAAATGATCCTGCATTGAAGACCATTTGTGCAAAAAACTGCCCATCTTTTCTTTTAGAAAATCCCATTATATTAAAGAGAATGGTTCATAGCATGATTCAGAATACATCACCACTTTACACATCCCTGCACAGTCAAAGTATATACACACACACACACACACACACACACACACACACACACAGTTATAACTGTATATAAATATATAAACTTTACTGAGTGACAGGTGGATGCCGCTGAAATTCAATTTACAGCTGAGAAATCCTTGACCTAAACTGTGATGATACAGGTCTGTCAGTCCTGTGAGGAATTATTTTCTGTTCTATCAATTTTGACACCTGCCGTTAGATGCTTGGAAAACCTCCCAGAGGGATCTTATTTCCACGAATGTGTTCAGAAAAAAGATATGGACGCAAAGCTCGGTTTAAGCTGTCAGCTCTGCTGCTATGTTCTTGCCATCCCCAAATAAAAGGCACCCACCCCCACCTCCCTCTGTTAACAGTGTGATGTTAAAATAAATATGCACATCTCTTTTGTAACACATTTTTAATGAACTTGAGATTCATTATGTTAAGAGCTTTGTATTCTTCAGCAAATTGAAATTCCCACCCTGCAGCATTGTGAGTGGGCTGTTGTCACACTATAATACTGCTTCACATGCACTCTCACAGGAAATATAAATGGATTAAGGCCCTTTGTAATGGTTAATCAGAACCCAGAGGTTTCCTCCAAAACTGGGCTATCTCAAATATGGTATTTTCAAAAAAGTTGGAACCCTGTCACTAAGCCTGGCAAAAGTGCCCAATGGTATACTATATAGTATACTGTCATTATTACCAGTCAGAGTGGGAGCACTGTGATAGGACAACATGTCATATCAGAATCTTGAAGAGGACACAATCGTTCTTGAGTTTAATGGTGCCAGTTGCAGACATTTGTGCCATGCATTCAGCATTGTAATTTGGTGACTAGACTGACTACTATTCAACACACTGTTTAATATTACTGATACAAATGTCGCTGCTTTTCAGTGCTCCATGATAAGGTCAAGAACGGACAACATGTCAGAAATCAACCTTTTGTGCTTTGTCAGCTGTACCTTGCTGCTGCCATGTGAGGTCTGGAATGTGCTCATTTCTCTGTCTCATTGGCTTATCCCGGCGCTCGCAATAATGATGGTCACAGACATGGATGACAGCCACGTCCCAGTGGTCTGTTGGACTTCCTTTCCCTTGACTTGTCTGCTCCCCAGGTTTATTACCTGACAAGAGAGGGACAGTAGATAAGGCTTGAAACACTGGTTGGTATTTTAGCTGATCTATTGTTTGCCAAGTCTGGACGAGATGACTATCAAAGGTAGGGTAGCAGGGAAAGGTCAGACGAACAGCACGAATCAAAGCGTTAGAGTCGTTGCCTTGTTGCAACAGAAACAGAACGGAACAGATGTAGGTCTTTTCATTGATAGAAACAAGTCATGAAACAAGAGGGTGAGGTGCTGAATTTGTAGTGTGTGTGTTGTGTTCCCCCTAAAGGCCTACATCCTTTTTATTGGATATTGTCAGGGACCGAGTTGGTCGGAAGGAGAGACACAGGGAAACTTTGTTGATTTTAAAATATTGTTCTTTTTTAAATTTATTTTTCTCTCTTTTTCGTTGGTTCAAATAAATGATTAGGGAATAACAAAAATAAGTGTAACCAAAACAAATCAAATCAACTTAAATAACTAAACAAAAACTGAACTGGACAACACAAATGAACTGAACCTTAACTAACCAGTATAATACATGAGGTGGTCGTATATAGGGACGGGTCAGACCAGACCACTGTTAACACAAAGGGGGAAAAGACACAGACTATACCACTTAAACACACTCTAATAACCCCTGCCCCTCCCCATGGTGCAGGGAGACTGTGGTGCAGTCCAATTGTCCGCATTAGCTTCAGATATGGAGCAGCTGATTCGCATTCATTTGGCCAGCCCATCATGTCCATTTCTGCCAGCAGCTTCTCACAGAACTGGTAACTCAAAGAAAACTCAACTCAACTCAAATGCAAATGAACTCACAGAAAAACAACTAAATAAATTATGTTATTTCAACTGGTTAATAATGTACAACTGAAAATAAACACTAAATATATAAACCAAAAGGAAGAATTACCATATATTATAGTTTCAATGTGTGGCTGCTGAGTCAGCCATCACAGATATATACTGTATATCATACGGAGTGTGTGTGTGTGTGTGTGTGTGTGTGTGTGTGTGTGTGTGTGTGTGTGTGTGTGTGTGTGTGTGTGTGTGTGTGTGTGTGTGCTATCAATGCACTGAATGGGACATTATCACGATTTATCAGACCATTCATTGGGTGTAATCAGGAGATACTGACCTACCCGGAGGCGGAGCAGTCCCCACAACATGATTTACGATTCTGTGCCTATCGGTAACTCGGACG
The DNA here is from genome assembly GCF_963280865.1 of Gymnoscopelus braueri. NCBI lineage: Eukaryota > Metazoa > Chordata > Actinopteri > Myctophiformes > Myctophidae > Gymnoscopelus > Gymnoscopelus braueri. Next base: position 52,913,270 of record NC_137607.1, on the reverse strand, counting down.
GCGCTGAGTAGGCTCAAGCGAACGTCGCAACGTTCGGCACGGCGACTCGTTCTGTGGTGCCTCTCGTAGCTACAGGTCGCTTGAGACTGCGTGCCTCCGTCATGGTCCGAAACGAAACGTATCTTTATATAAGTCATCTCCGTCGGTAGGTCAGTATGTCCTGATAACACCCAATGAATGGTCTGATAAATCGCGGGTAGGTCAGTATGTTGCCTACTTTGCCCATTCAATGGTCTGATAAAACGTGATAATGTCCCATTCAATGCATTGATAGCATCCGAATCAGGTGGACTGTGTGTATACAGTACATATATAAAGCCAGGGTTTGTGCCTGTCTTTTTTGCAGGGTGCTGGCTGGAGGTTGGGAGATAATTGGGAGTGGAGACACCTGGCCAGTGTACGCCCTACCTCAGGACCTGAGGGATGCAAACTCCGTGGCATCTTTTAAATCACTTCTGAAAATAATAAGCTTTCTCTTAGATCACTTGTTTATTGTTTGTATTGTTTTGTTTATTGCTGTAATGATTTTATTGTTGTTTATCTTACCATCTGTCTTTAAGCTGAATTGCTTCAGCGCAAACACCCCAAAATTATTAAGCTGAATCGTTCTTGGTGTACTGTATTTTATTGCCACCATGTGTCGAAAAAGCGATTTATAAATTAAGTTTATTATTATTATTATAAAGACCCGCCCTTCCCCTTGCTCTTTCTCTTCCTTCCACCTGTATACACTTTTTATAAAGCCATCGTCCTCAAGAATTCTGTCACATTTTCATCATAGGAGACAGAGTGCCAGGACAAGTGGTACAGGTACTATAGGTACTCACAGTGGAGCCCAGCAGTGAGAACTAGCACTACACCTAGACAGTGCAAAATCGATGTAGTGCTAGCATGTCTGAAAGGATTGCAAAAAGGTTCCAGAAATGAAATGCTGCTGCATTGGCACAGACTATGGACTGAGAGACCACAACATCTGTCTAGAGGAAATTAGATCACGGAAAGCTCTGCATTCAGGTCAACATAATAAATAAATAAAACTTGGACCCCACTTTAGCTCCACATGACAACTATACACATACATTAACTCCCTGTCTCCCGCATTGCTAATCTTCGTCCTATAGTACTGTGCGTACAGCACGGTCACTGTCTATAAAGCTATACAGTAGGTTGTTAATGTATAGCGATGTTGGAAGACATTGGGCAATGTTTGGTGAACACTCACTGATAGCATAGGCTTTCCAGTTCTGTGGGTTGCCTCATTTAGACTGTATACATACACTGATTCTACAGAAAAACGAAGTAATCATGAATGATCTGGGCAATATTGGTTGGCATAAGGACATAGTAGACTTGCCTCAAACTAACCTTTACCATGCTGTGCTGTATTCTCTGGATGCCCACTGAAGAGTGTCTTAAGGCAGGGGTCTTCAACGTTTTCAGGCCAAGGACCCCCTAGCTGAGAGAGAGATGAAGCAGGGACCCCCTACTCTATATTGTATAAAATTGTGTTTCAGATTAAAGTTTTTTTTTACTTAGTCTGCTTTTTTCCCCCTCTACACCTATAGCCTCTTTGCCAAAAATAGCCGATCTACAAGCTCTCAACACCTCGCAGCGCGCAGCGTTGAGAGCTTGTAGATCTGCTATTTTCGGGTTAATGTTCCCCTCAGAAAAGGAATTCTAGGGTTCAAGTGGTTAATGTAAAAAAACCTAAATCCTATCACACAAAGATTTGGCGGACCCCCTATAGTAGCTCTGAGGACCCCCTAGGGGTCCCGGACCCCCTGTTGAAGACCCCTGTCTTAAGGTAACCTAGGCTGCTTTCTTGGTTACAATACGGGAAATTGTGAACCTCAAGTGTTCTCTCTAAATGGTGTGTTTGCAGGCTATTGGGTAAAAGTTGTATTTCATCAAATGACTCTTTTGACAGTTTTAACTTGACAAAACGTTTGTATTTTCAACTAAAGACTTTTTTCTCAAAGTGACCTTCATATGATGAATGTAGAGCAAGCGATGGTGTTCCTCTGATGAACGATTGATTTTGCCCGTTGAGGATTACTTTACTTCTCACCCTGGTCACAGGAAGCATTGAGCAGATGCAAGATTATTAAATCTAATATTGCATCTTCTTTTCAGTCACAGCTATTATTTCTGGTTCCCTGCTACTTAAATCTTATTAAAGCAAGTGTGTAGCCATTATTATTACTGGAAAAGTACAGTGTGACATTTGTGAGAGACAGGGTCTGGAGAGACAGCAGCTTCATCAGTGTTTTGGTGCTGAATGTAGGCCTCGCCCACTAAAACTCATAATGGGCTGAATTAATTTGAATTTCACCATGAACTTTTGAAGATAGGGCCCTATTTAGACAATCTATAGTGCAGCGCTTAAAATGCATCGGGGGCGTTTCACCGCCAAAAGATTACCAATGTCCTGATGTCAAAATCACGCCCACTGGGTCACAGAAGTGTTTTTCTCCATTCCAAATACCATAGACTTTTTGGGGGGTTAATCATATAATATAAGGAGATCCAAAAATAAATAAAGGAGTTTTTGTCATTTTACATGTTTAAGCATCAACGGACGCTGCAAAAGTGCTCATCTATCCAAAGAGTAAGAAAATAGAAGGCTGCCTATACAAATTGCCTATAATCCTAACGACCAAATGTTAATCAGCATCACGTCGTGTTGCATTGAATTCTTTCTTTCTGTAGGAGAGTAGCGTTGTCAGTTCTCAGTTGTTTCATCAAACAAACTAAATAATAGCAAATGTCTCAAAATCTAAGGATTCTCAGGAATGTGTTTGATGGAGAATGACGTGCGTCAGTCGGAACAGTGAATAGTGAGATTTCCTGTTGCAGTTTTCCAACACTACTTTTGGGTAAGTAATAGTGCCCCGTACCTGCATGGTATCTATCTCTCACTGATCTGTGATCTCTCAAAGCAAAATGTGAAATAAATGTGTAGGTTATCTATTGAGCTGTGTCTGGGGTATGTCAAGAGCTTTTGATTGAGAATGCTGATGTAATCAGCATGCTCTGTAGTATACCTTCATCTAAGTAATCACATCTAAGGTTGTAAAAGTCAACTTTGTGCCAATGCTGTGTTAATAAATAAGATAAACCTTTACTGATCCCCGGAGAGAGAGTAATGAGGAGTAATTCATTAAATATTCCACTACAAAGTGTCATTACATTAAGCCTTAAAGAAAGGTTAGAACCATGGGTGAAATGCGATCTTCTATGCCCACCACTTCCTGTCCCAGGGGACGCTCACGCAAGTATTGATCAAAATGAGTAGAGATAGCTGTTAGGGAACATTCTGATGTATTAATTAGATCCTAGCTTAAGAAAAAATAAAACTTAAAAGAACATGAATGAAACTGCACTTCTGTCTCTACAGCAGATGTCTTCATCTCTAATCATCTCTACATTATGAATGTACTGTACGACATGATGGAAGGACCAGTCAGTGATTGTAAAGGGTGAATTTACAGTATATATATAAAACGCCTTTTATCCAAAACACTACAGGGGTCTTCAACAGGGGGTCCGGGACCCGTAGGGGGTCCTGAGAGTTACTACAGGGGGGCTGCCAAGTCTTTGTGATAGGATTTTTTTTTTTACTTTAACCACTCAAACCCTTTTTTTTAAGCATCCCTTTTCTGAGGAGAAGTTCAGCCAAAAATAGCAGATCTACAAGTTCACAACGCCTCTCGCTGCGAGGCGTTGTGAGCTTGTAGATCAGCTTATATTTTCGGCAAAGAGGTTTGGTGTAGAGGGGAAAAAAGAACAGACCAAGTACTGAGGGTTGAATTGGTTAAATGTCAACCAATGACATGGAATCCAACACACACTGATGATAGTTCTGGCAAACAAGTCTATGAAACTATCCATGAAATCTATGAAAAAGTTTAATCTGCAACACAATTTTATACAATATAGTGGGGGGGTCCCTGCTTCATCTCTCTCTCAGCTAAGGGGTCCTCGGCCTGAAATACGTTGAAGACCCCTGCTTTACTATGTGCATTACATTCACCCACAAACACACACATTCACACACTGACGGCGGAGGAAACCATGCTGGGCAGGCACCGACCTGCTCATCAGGGGAGGGGAGGGGTTCGGTGTCTTCTTCAAAGACACTTCAGCACTAACCCAGGGGGAGCCGGAGATCAAACAGGGAGGCTTCCCAAGCGGCAGCTCTACCTCCCGGGCCACTGCTGCCCGGTGGTGGTGAACCCTCAGAGGGGATGGAAAAACCAGCAGGATTGAGGCGCAAGCTTGATCATAAATAATGAGCCAAGCAGGGATTCTTCCAGAGCTCAGAGTTCTCTTTTACTAGTGACTATACAACAGTTTCTTTAAAAAACAACAAAAAAAAAAACAACAACAGCAGGTTCCAGCGCCTGCACTGTTGTTCTACCTGGCATATATACAGCAGCTATACTGACTCAACCATAACCGTCCTCCAGTTAACGGCACCATAGCCTCTATCTCCATTCTCCAGGCTTTTATTTTTTTGTTTTGCTCAAAAATAAGAGCCTGGACCAGCCTGTTGACGTTCCTGGAATAGGAAGTGCTTCATTTCCCCAACCAACCAGAGTGCAGTGGGCGTCGCTCCCAATGTTGTGACGTCAGGGCTCTCAATGCTGCACAATGGGGAGGAGGAGGGGCGCGGGGTGGGGCGGGGGCTGACGGACAGATTGATGAACCAATGGGATCCGACGGAATTTTTTACAACATCACAGTAGTGCACTAATATTCACATTTACATAATGCAAATTCCTATTTGCCTAGTACAGATTAAAATCAAATACATACATTTTTTAAAGGGACTACACCATGAATTTAAATAATTATAATAATATTTAATATCATATTGTTTATGTCCCTCAAACGTTTTTCAAAAGGTTTGAGCCTAAATCAAGCCTCAGATATACTCATTCCAACTAACTTCTCTCTGGCTTATAAAGCACTTTCACCTGCAATACCACATTGTCCTGTTTGGCACGGGGCGCTATTGAGCCAGTTTGTATGCACGTTATCTCCTAGTTCTGTGTGGAAAAAGTTCTGAACTGAAAAACGGGAGGAATTGTTCCCTGACGTGACGTAGGCAGGGGGACCAAATCAGTTTGGCCTGTTTTTAGACCAATTTACAGAAAACCCCAGATTTGCTGTGAAAGCCTGAGTGTTCAAACTGGGGTATTTTTGAGGATAGAAGAGAGGTAGGGGAGACCAAAAACACACAAAAAAGAAGAAAAAGTTAAAATTCATGGTGTAGTCCCTTTAAGAAATACCAATAAAGTAAAAAAGACTAACAACAACAAAAAACTCTACCCAGTCAACAAGGTACTTGACATCAGCTGGAGTCCTTTTGGCTGCATTCTCAATTCTGACCACCTGCCTGCTAGCGCCCAGCTTGCTCTCAAGCCTGCTCACCAGCCTGCACCCCAGTCAATCAGGCGTGGGTATGTAGGCCTTCTGCCTGTGTGCACCGGACTCGCCTCTGTTGACCCCGCGTTCCCTGAGCCGCCCTACAGCGAGACTGCGTCAGCCCCGAATCCTTGGGTTGGGTCTCGCTTGGCCATCATCAGGGGGAACCGGGCGAGGGGGCGGCATCGTCACCGCTCACGCCAAAGCTCTCCACTGCGGCCCAGCGACGGAGGCGGCGAGCCCCAACTGCGGCCCAGCGACGGAGGTGGCGAGCTTCCACTGCGGCCCCGCTCAGCGACGGTGAGCCTCCACTGCAGCCCAGCGACCAGTGTGCACCACCGCCCGGCGACCAGCGTGCACCACCGCCCGGCGACCAGCGTGCGCCACCGCCCGGCAACCAGCGTGCACCACCGCCCGGCGACCAGCGTGCACCACCGCCCGGCGACCAGCGTGCACCACCGCCCGGCAACCAGCGTGCACCACCGCCCGGCGACCAGCGTGCACCACCGCCTGGCGACCAGCATGCATCTCTACCCTGCAACGGTGAACCTCCTCAGCTGCCCAGCAACGGTGACGGCGAGTCTCCGCTGCTGCTGCCCAGCAACGCCGAGCTTCCACTGCGGCCGAGCGACGGAGGCGGCGAGCCTCCATGGCCGCTCAGCGACGGTGAGCCTCCACTGCAGCCCAGCGACCAGTGTGCACCACCGCCCGGCGACCAGCATGCACCACCGCCCGGCGACCAGCATGCACCACCGCCCGGCGACCAGCGTGCACCACCGCCCGGCGACCAGCGTGCACCACCGCCCGGCGACCAGCGTGCACCACCGCCCGGCAACCAGCGTGCACCACCGCCTGGCGACCAGCATGCATCTCTACCCTGCAACGGTGAACCTCCTCAGCTGCCCAGCAACGGTGATGGCGAGTCTCCGCTGCTGCTGCCCAGCAACGCCGAGGTACTGCTGGTGCCGAGCGACGTCCCGTCTTCCCCTGCGTCGGCGAGCCACGCTGACGTTCTGTCTTCCCCTGCGTCGGCGAGCCACGCCGACGTTCTGTCTTCCCCTGCGTCGGCGAGCCACGCCGACGTTCTGTCTTCCCCTGCGTCGGCGAGCCACGCTGACGTTCTGTCTTCCCCTGCGTCGGCGAGCCACGCTGACGTTCTGTCTGAAATCGGGTCGCCCAATCCGGCCGACAATCTGTCTGGACTCTGGTCGGCTGTCCCCACCGACACCCTGCCCCAATCTGCATCGGCTGTCCCCGCCGACACCCTATCCAAACCTGCATCAGCTGATCCCGCCGATGTCCCCTCGTCAGCTGTCTGGGCCAATCCCCTGCCTGGAACCATGTCAGTTTTCTCGGCTGTCACTGCTGATGAACTTTCTGTATTGCCACTGTTTGTCGCTGACGAAACCAACCCAGCACTCCAGCCGTTGGACTCGGGGCCCGCACCCCAGTCAGCGGGCCTTGGGCCTGCACTCTAGCGGTTGGATCCCGGGCCTGCACTCCTGCGGTTGGACCCTGGACTGGCTCACCAGTTGCCAGATTCAGGGCCTGCACTCCAGCCGCTGGACCCCGGGACTGCTCTGTTGCCCGGTCCCCGCCCTGCACCGCTGAGGTGCAGGGCACAAAAAAATTTGTTTTAGCTTGTGCTCATTTGATTTTGCTATTTTGTCTCATCTGTTTAAGAAAGTACGTAGCTGATATATTGCACTTTTACCTTAGCACTAGGTATACTCTTGGTTGCTTGTTTTTGCAGGAAATGCACTTAAGACTTCTGGTGATTAGTAGTTTCGTTCCCTACCTATGTTGAATGCACTTATTGTAAGTCGCTTTGGATAAAAGCGTCTGCTAAATGACTGTAATGTAATGTAATATAATCCGCAAGTAGCTCCATGAGGGAGTGCTACAAAAAGTCATTTGTACCTGGTGTAGTCCACAGGTATGTCCGAGGGGGAGCTAAGTCCAAGTCATTTGTCCCTGGTATAATCCACAGGTGTGTTCAGGAAGAGCCAGAAAAGTCTGCGACCAGCTGGACAGTACCACCTGTTGTCAGGCTGCTGAACAAGGCTTATGCCTCATTCAGCATTCTGACAGCAGCCGGATTAAAACTGCACCATAACCTGGTGGTGGAACTCTTGATACTGCGGTAGAGCCCCTTGCCCGGTCGCGATCGTTGTAGGGGTTTGAACAGTTTGTGACTTGGGTGGTGCTTGTCCTTGATGATGCGCTTGGCTTTGACCACGCACCGCTTTTTGTACAGTTCCTGGAGCGCTGGGAGCTCGCCTCCCATTATCCGCTCTGCCGATCGCACTACTCGCTGTAGGCTGATCTTTTCTCGAGCAGTGCAGTTCCCGTACCAGGCCGTGACACAGCCTGTTAGGATGCCTTCAACAGAACTGTTGTAATACAGCCTGAGGATGCGACGTCCTACTCCGAGCTTCTTCAGGCGGCGGAGCCAGTACAGTCGCTGCTGAGCCTTTTTCCTCACGTGTGTGGTGTGCGTCTCCCATTTGAGGTCCTCCTCGATGTGTACTCCAAGGAACTTGAACTCGCTGACCCTTTCCACTGCAGCACCGTCGATGAGGATGGGCGCATGGTCTCTCCGCGGCCTCCTGAAGTCCACGATCAGTTCTTTGGTCTTGTCGACGTTAAGAGCGAGGTTGTTCTCCCGGCACCAGAGTGCCAGTGAGTTGATCTCCTCTCTATAGTCAGACTCGTCGTTGTTGACGATTCGGCCTATCACTGTTGTGTCGTCCGCGTACTTTATGATGGTGTTGGAGACATGTGTGGCTATGCAGTCATACGTGTACAGGTAGTAGAGGAGAGGGCTCAGCACGCATCCCTGGGGTGCTCCGGTGTTGAGGGTCAGGGGGTCGGATGTGATGCTGCCCATTCTCACCACCTGATGTCGGTTGGACAAGAAGTCCTGTATCCAGTCGCACATGCTTGGGTGTAGCCCTAGGTCTCTGAGCTTATATAAAAACCCTTTACATAGACTCACCCACACATAAGTAGCCTACTTAGATAGTAGGGAGCGCCATGGAGAACGGCTGCTTTCGTCATCGCTCCGTAGCGTCGCAACGTTTTTCCATCCTTTTAGTATTTTTTAGCCTTCTCTTTTTTTCCTACACCGTCGGGTGTCTGAGGAGTTATGACAGACAAGCACTTATGGACATCAGCACAGCGATTACACACAGAATTCCGGACTTTTTTGCGGAAAATCCTCCACTCGGTTGGATGGGGGGAGGGCTTCCCTTTGTCCCGGCCGGGACACTAGCACGGAAACGGCGAAGAAGGCGCCCAGGTCGACGAGGGAAAAGAGCGGGTCTCCTCGTAAGAACAACAAAACGTGGATATAAACCTGCACTGCCTTCAATCCTGCTAGCGAACGTTAGATCTCTGTGTGAATCAAGAACAGTGACCACTATGGACGACTTACTGGCGCGCGTTAAATACAACGCAGAGACGAGGAGCACTTGTATTGTTGTGCTAACAGAGACGTGGCTAACGGAGTTAGCATCTGATTCTTCCATCACTCCCCCTGGTTTCACCGTGTATAGAAAAGACAGAGACACTGTACTAAGCGGTAAGCAACGTGGGGGGGGAGTTTGTGCCTTGATCAACAACAACTGGTGCAAAGATGTTAAAATCCTAGATAGTCACTGCTCACCAGACCTTGAACTTTTAATCATAGCCTGCCGTCCTTTCTACCTACCACGCGACTTCAGCATTGTGATTGTAGCCGTTGTTTACATTCATCCTGGAGCTAATAAGGACACAGCTATGAGGGAATTACACCAGGCGATCAGTGCACAAGAAAATCGCCACCCGGACTGCGCAGTCATCTGCCTAGGCGACTTCAACCGGACAGACTTAAAAAAGGTCTTTCCCAAATTCCACCAGCATGTCGCCTGCAGCACCCGTGGTGACAATATTCTTGACCACTGCTACACGCCCTTCAAGGATGGATACAAAGCTCTCCGCCGCCCACCGCTAGGAAGCTCTGACCACTACGCCATCCAGCTGCTACCTGCCTACAAACAGAGGCTAAAAAGGGAGCCGGTCATTGAGAAGGAAATCCGAATCTGGTCTGAGGACACAGACGCTATGCTACAATCCTGCTTCTACCAGACTGACTGGGGGATGTTTAAGAACGCCGCTGGGAATAACATCAACGAACTCTCAGACTCAGTCACTGGCTTTATCAGTAAGTGCATAGATGACATAGTCCCAAAAAAGACAGTTCGGATCTATCCCAATCAGAAACCATGGATGGACAGCGGAGTACGTGTACATCTGCATGAACGGGATGCTGGTTTCAAATCTGGCGACGTGGAAACGCGCAACACGACGCGCGCGGCCCTAAACAGCGCCATCAGGAAGGCGAAAAAGGCCTACACAAAAAAGATGCAAGACAAACTCAGCAATGGCGACATCAGGAGCACATGGCAGGCGGTACATACCTTGACAGACTGCAAAACAAGAACCAGAAGCGAGGTGAACCCGCCTGCCTCCCTCCCCAACGAACTGAACACTTTCTACGGCCGGTTTGAGCCCCCACCGCGGCAGCCAAGCGGGGCCATCAGCAGCACCAGCAGAGGAGAACCCTCTAACCATCTCGGAGAGAGAAGTGCGTACAGCCTTCGCACGGGTCAACATCCACAAGGCAGCCGGACCTGATGGGATTCCAGGCCGGGTCCTTAAGGCATGTGCAGACCAGCTGGCGGGTGTCTTCGCTGACATCTTTAACCTCTCCCTCTCCCAGGCTGTGGTCCCTGCAGGTTTCAAAATGTCAACCATTGTGCCCATTCCCAAAAAGGCCAAAGTGACATGCCTGAACGACTGGAGACCTGTCGCTCTCACCCCGATCGTCAGCAAGTGCTTCGAGAAACTGGTGAGGGAATACATCAGCTCCACGCTACCTGCCTCGCTGGATCCGTGGCAGTATGCATACCGCAAAAACAGATCCACCGACGACGCTATTGCCATGGCTCTCCACACCGTCCTCTCGCACATGGACAACAAGCTGCTGAAGGACAAATATGTACGTATGCTGTTCGTGGACTACAGCTCAGCATTCAACACCATTGTCCCAGCAATACTTGACAAAAAGCTCAGAGACCTAGGGCTACACCCAAGCATGTGCGACTGGATACAGGACTTCTTGTCCAACCGACATCAGGTGGTGAGAATGGGCAGCATCACATCCGACCCCCTGACCCTCAACACCGGAGCACCCCAGGGATGCGTGCTGAGCCCTCTCCTCTACTCCCTGTACACGTATGACTGCACAGCCACACATGTCTCCAACACCATCATAAAGTACGCAGACGACACGACAGTGATAGGCCGAATCGTCAACAACGACGAGTCTGACTATAGAGAGGAGATCAACTCACTGGCACGCTGGTGCAGGGAGAACAACCTCTCTCTTAACGTCGACAAGACCAAAGAACTGATCGTGGACTTCAGGAGGCCGCAGCGAGACCATGCGCCCATCCTCATCGACGGTGCTGCAGTGGAAAGGGTCAGCGAGTTCAAGTTCCTCGGAGTACACATCGAGGAGGACCTCAAATGGGAGACGCACACCACACACGTGAGGAAAAAGGCTCAGCAGCGACTGTACTGGCTCCGCTGCCTGAAGAAGCTCGGAGTAGGACGTCGCATCCTCAGGCTGTATTACAACAGTTCGGTTGAAGGCATCCTAACAGGCTGTGTCACGGCCTGGTACGGGAACTGCACTGCCCGAGAAAAGATCAGCCTACAGCGAGTAGTGCGATCGGCAGAGCGGATAATGGGAATCGAGCTCCCAGCGCTCCAGGAACTGTACAAAAAGCGGTGCGTGGTCAAAGCCAAGCGCATCATCAAGGACAAGCACCACCCAAGTCACAGACTGTTCAAACCCCTACAACGACCGCGACCGGGCAAGGGGCTCTACCGCAGTATCAAGAGTTCCACCACCAGGTACTGGTGTAGTTTTAATCCGGCTGCTGTCAGGATGCTGAATGAGGCATAAGCCTTGCTCAGCAGCCTGACAGCAGGCGGTGCAAAACCTTTCTGGCTCTTCCTGAACACACCTGTGGATTATACCAGGGACAATGACTTGGACTTAGCTCCCCCTCGGACACACCTGTGGACTACACCAGGTACAAATGACTTTTTTGCTGCACTCCCTCATGGAGCTACTTGCGGATTATACTAGGGTCAGTCCACCCTAGGTGGACACGCAATGACCTTTTGCACCTTAAATCCCATGTATAACGCACTGACTTTTTTGTCTTTTTTATTGTGCTTTTTTTTCTCTAAGCACCTTAACGTCCATATGTATATCATGCACAGTATAAGTATAACATGCACAGTATACATACATTGCTGCTATGCTCAGGCACCTTAGTTTTTTATTATCTCAGGTACTTTGTAAATATGTAGATAACTTGTCTGGCCTTCTGTTGCTCTCTTGTTTTGATCTCCTTCCCACTTGCCCCCCACCCCTCTTCTTCTCCCCCCCCCCCTCTTCTTTCTATGGAAATTAACGTTGCGATGGGAACGATGTACAAAAACGAATTTCACCCACTTCTTTACCTTGTAAACCTGTGATGTGACAATAAAACTGATTCTGATTCTGATTCTGATTCTGATTCTGACTTAAGATAATCAGACAACTTGTCTTTGTCTTGTCTCAGAGAACTGGGTCCTCTGCTAAGCGATCCCCTTCACACTCTGCAGTGCAGAGACTGTTGTCTGTCATTGTGAGAGGAATGTAACACATTCAATTCAAGTCCATGGCTTTTCTCGAGTAGCCTAATGTTATGCAAAGCAGCCAGGCTATTGAGAACGGCTCGCCGCTGACGGCGCGAACCTTGAGAGGCTATTGTTGGCTAACTTTAAGGTGTTAAAGACCGCCGCTGACGGTGCGTGCTCGTGCGTGCATGTGGAGCACGCGCGAGCCCCCAGCCCCCATAGCGCATGTACTAGGGTTGATTTTGTTCTTTTTTTAATTTGATTTAGTCTCAGTCTTAGTACAGTCAAGCTCATTCAGTTTTTATTTTAGTTTTAGTCGACTCAAAGTTGAGCATTTTAGTCATCTTAGTCCAACAAAACCATAATTTAAATAACATTTTAACAACACAAATCTTGTAAGGGGGTCCATGGCACCACATATTTACAGATGGGGGTCTGTAAATATGGTGGTGTTAGTGTTCCGTTAGTGTTCCGTGTGTTCCGTGTAGAAATATTGTTAGTGGGAATGAAAACATAGTCGCACCACCGGAAGTGATGCGCTGAAGGCAGACCAAAACCCCGGTTTCCTTGTGCACGGGTGCTACGTCAACTTCCTCCCAGAGCCAACTGAGATAGTCAAAAACAGCAGAGGGCGCTGTTTTTCCTTTTCATTTGGCGATGGGTTCCCAGATTGCTCTTGCCATAACCGATGTACATCTCTTTTTAATATTTGTTCTAGCTGTAATGATTCCAAACATAAGTATACCACTCAACTCGTACTGATTTTCTTTAATTTGAAACAGATTCTGAATGCAGCTTGGAAGCAGTTTCTGTTGTGCTTTGAATGCTAATAAAACTGTTTTATGAGCTACTATATCATATAATTTTAAGGTATTATACTTAATAAAGAGTTTATTAGTCGGTTCATAATATCCTGATCTATTTATTATTCTCATGGCTCTCTTCTGTAATATAAAAATAGGTTTGGTATTCGTTTTATATGCATTTCCCCATACCTCCACACAATAGGTAATGTATGGAACTATGAGTGAACAATACAGTAAATACAGTGATTTCTGACAGAGGATATATTTAGTTTTATATAATATTGCAATAGTTTTTTATTTGTACATTATTTATTTTGTGTTGTACGACCATGACATGCCATCATCCTCTGTGGTAATAGCTTTAGAAAACTCAGCAAATGTGTTGATTGTGTTGATGTTCATTGTGGCTGCAACCTATGGCCTAACTGAATGTTTCTCAGACTGGGTTATAAGCTAGGTTGCAGCCACAATGAACATCAACACAATCAACACATTTGCTGAGTGTTGCCGCAACACTGACTGAACTCAGTACACTACAGTCTAACACAGAAACACCTCACATGTCCACTGCCGGTGTGTAAGCACACACACATGATATTGCCGCACATGAAATAAAGAGGTATTTGCTGATCTTGGTCCTTGATGAATCTCTAGCTTGATAAGTCTCTGGCATGAATGTATATATAGCAAACTTCACCTCTTACATTAATGCCATGGATGTGTTATTGCATTGCTGTGTGCATCATAACATTTCAATATCATCATAACTTGTAGGAATTGTAAGAATGAAGCAATGCCAACTTCTCTCTTTGGGCACGCAAATCGCCATGTTAATCTCCGCACACGCACACACACACACACACACACACACACACACACACACACACACACACACACACACACACACACACACACACACACACACACACACACACACACACACACACACACACACACACACACACACACACACACACACACACACACACACACACACTATATACCCTGCGTTATTTGTGTGCTAATGATAAATTGATCCTTAATTGCCATGTGAATGTTCTCTGTGCTGTTTGCTTGCACATTCCATTGCAGGAAAGAAAAAAGCTCAAGGCCCTGATATGCACTACTACTCAATTATTTGTTTATTAAGCTGTTATTGAGGAAACAGCTGAACAAGAATTAGTGAGAGAACTGAGGGAAATAAAAAAGACAGGGACCCAATATGGGAACCCATTCTGTGTTTATTCCTACTAACAGCAATATTACCCCTATCTGGTCCTTTGTCTCTTGCCAGCTGGTCGTGCCCAAGAGGCATCCTTACCAGATGTCTGAACCACCTCAACCTGCTCCTTTCTATGCCAATCCAATCCAATCCAATCCAATCCACTTTATTTGTATAGCACATTTCACAACCAGGGTTTACAAAGTGCTGTACAGAAAATCATGCAAAATACACTGTTAAAACATGCTAAAAAACACAGAATACATATACAAACCGAATTGGAGTGGGAAAGGCCTCGTAACTTAATGAAGGTCAAGGTTTAAGTTGTAAACATTAACCACTTTCACGCTGGTGTTCCAAAAATTTTTTTTAATGTTCAAAAGCATTCACAATTTTCAAAAAATGTGAAAAGATACAAAATGGATGTCTCTCTGATGTGAAGAGAAAGAAGCAAGCAATCTGTAATGTCCTCTCAAAACTTAGTTTCAGCTAATCAGCCGATGAAGTAATAATAATAAAATAATAAATACAAAAAACTATATACAGTCATTATAAAATACTTGATGTAATGTAGGAGTTTGGGTTAGGGTCTTGTCCTAAACAGGTACAATAGCTTATCTTTTAGCAGCAGTTTAAAGGAGGCATGTATACAGAATATACATAGTATGAGAGTCACTTGTCTGTTTAATTTTGTTATGTTTCTGTAGCTATATGTTTTAGTCCTCATTTAGGGCTCTGACAGATGCCGGGGAAAAAAACTCTATAAAGCCTTGAGCCCTGAATTGGCTGTGAAGCATCTTAGACACTTCCAATTCCACAAACAACATTAACAGCATACCAGTCAACCTGACCTAGAAAAGTGAGAAGACATACTCTCAAGAATCATCGATCAAGCAACCAAATTCACCAGCACCATTCAGAAACCACTCTCAGATCTAAGAAAGGCAGATTCCCATGGTAGACACCCTCGTCACCACTCCTTTCAGTTACTCCCATTAGGGAGTTAGTTAGATTCTGTCCAAACATCACACAAAACGGTATACCTTTTCTCTGTATGTGATCGAGACGTATCCGTCAGATTTCTCATATTCCATTTTTTCCAAATTTTGCGTTTTCTTCAAAACTATAACTTTTTGCTACTTCTCCTACAGTTCCAATAGGCTCTATGCACAGCAGCCATATGGTGAAGACATTCACAGGTGTTGCCAATGATACCATTCTGGCCATTCTGGTCAAACAGAGTCAGGGTGCTGATATTGTGCATGTTGGCTCACTGCAAACACTCTGCTACACCAGTGGGTCTAAAATTCCCATGAGGGTCTCAAGGACCCTCATGGGATTGATCGTCTAGTCAGTAAGAATACTCTGAAAATTCTTGCAGGGGCCCTCATTCAAGGTCATTATGATTATGCATGCACTTCATGGTATCACAACACCTCCAAGGCCTTAAAAACAAGGCTCCAAACATCCCAAAACAAACTTGTAAGGCTACTTCTTGGCCTCAATCACAAAACCCATCTAACCCCTGCTCATTTTGCTAGGATTGGATGGCTTAGGGTTGAGGACAGAGTACAGCAACTTGCTATGGGCCTGGTCTTCAAGATACACCACAACATTGGGATCCCCCTGTATTTGTCAAAATACTTCCAAAATGTTAATGCAGTCCATGATCATAACACCAGAGGCAGCTCCACAAATCATGTTCAACCCAGATTTGGCTCAACTAAGGGAATGAACTCGTTCTCATGCTATTCATCAAAAATGTGGAATGCCCTACCAAAAGGAGTGTAAAAAAAAAACCCTACTCACTTTCAAAACTGCCCTAAAGATACACCTTCAGGAGGCTGCAATTCGAAAATGGCCCCTGTCTAAGTCTTAACCTACCCCCCCTACCCCCCTCCTCCTTCATTTTCCTCTTTTGTATATATATATATATATTTTTTTCTCTCTTCATACCAGTAACCTGAAAGCTGATTGTATGACATTCTGTATAGTAGTGTGTATAT
This sequence comes from Gymnoscopelus braueri, assembly GCF_963280865.1. Classification (NCBI taxonomy): domain Eukaryota; kingdom Metazoa; phylum Chordata; class Actinopteri; order Myctophiformes; family Myctophidae; genus Gymnoscopelus; species Gymnoscopelus braueri. Next base: position 52,897,068 of record NC_137607.1, on the reverse strand, counting down.
CTGCCTGCCTCTTATATTTCATCATGATTTGTGTGCATGGGGTTCTCATCTTAAACAAGCTTAGTGCTTAATGAGAGTTCCAGTTTAGTAGACCTTGTATTGTGAATTTGTGAAGCTGTAATAGCACAGAAATGTGTGTTGCAGGCAGCAGGGGGCTGATGGGCATATAGAATAGGTCTGGCCACATGGTTTCCTCAAGATGATGGTAAATCGACTGCATTCATTTAGAATAAAGCAAACTTTCTATCCTGATCTATCTGACCACTCAAAGTGCTTTACTTCACATTCACCCATTCACACGCACACCACAATGGCACAGGTACAGGCTGCATGCTAATGCTGCACATATTCACATGCTGGCGGCTATTCATCGGTAGCAGTTAGGGGCTCAGTTTTTTTTGCTCAAGGACACTTTGACACACAGCCGGGGATCGAACCGGCCACCCCCTCCTCCTAACCGATCGTATAACTCTGCTGATTATTTCTTCAAGTCAAAAAAGACTTGATTTTATCAATTTTATAATGCTGATGTGACTTTGATTAATTACCTTCTATGCTAAATTGCCTGCAATAAATATTCATCTTTAAAATTCTAATTACTGACTTTGTCCCTATTCTTCCTGTTGGAGATCGTAATCTTCTGTAGGGATGAATGCATGCTAAATATTCTATTGGGTTTGTTCGAGAAAATTATTTAAAATGTGGAACATTTTACATTTGTGATGTCCCTATCCAGTTTTGTTCACAATATATATATTAACACATCTGCCATCTTTGATGGTTTTATCACAAAATCAACATATATGAGATATGTAACCCCACTATGGACCCCATCCATCCATTTTTATCTGCTTAAGAGATTAATATACTCACTCAAAGTCCACTCCACATGACAGAGATGAATGGGGGCGGGGAGGCTCTCCATATTTGCTCACATTTACCAAAATATTTATATCTATATTGATAAAAGGCTGGGTAGTCTGCAGAACTTTCCGCATAAACAGAACCTTCAAAAAGTGTTTTGTTTATGCGGGAATGATTTAAAAAGTGGAGTCAGCTTCTGTTGCATTTTAAATAACAAAACTTATTTCAAGTCATTACCAGGCTAGGGTGGAGCTATAATCCCCCTATCTGGTCCTTGGTCTCTTGCCAGCTGGTCGTGCCCAAGAGGCATCCTTACCAGATGTCTGAACCACCTCAACCTGCTCCTTTCTATGCCAAGGTGAAGTGGCTCCACTCCAACTCTTATGACTGAGATTCTCACAAAATTGTCCTAGGGTTAGGGATTCCTGAACATCATAAAGACATACACCAATTCTATACATAAATAAGAGCAGGTGTGCAAAGCTGCATTAAAAAGTAGTGACATTCTATTTGTCCTTAGAACATTATATTCTCTGAGTTTCCTTTTTGGTCAGAGGTGCTCTGAAGCTGTGGCCTGATGGGAGTGGATGAAAGGAGTGGGGGAGTGAAGACCAGAGTGCTTAGTGAGGCCATTTCTTTTTATTGTGTGAAAGTAACGTCGATTAGAAGGCGGCAGCATTAAGCTGCCGCGTTCTAAGAAAGCGGCAAGGTTCAATGCATTGCCTATGGAGACGAGCAACCGCCACTTTCCCCACTGTGTCAGGGCGTGGAGCGTGGTTGTTGTTTGGATCGTCCCTAAACCTGAAAACAGTTTTTTTTATGAGTTATATTTTATTTATCTTTTTCATTTTAAGATAGCGACACAACTGGAGACAAAAAACCAAAGCAACAACCAAAAAAGAAATACAAAAAAACAATACAGATATCTTATTAAAAAGAACTAAAACAAGATCAAAATCACGTAACAACAACAAATAAAACAGAAAGGTATATCCATGTGCTGCATACACGCATTCACACTGCGATACGCACTGTACTGTTACCTGTTACCTATCCACTTCGTGCCTTGTGGCACATAAGGCCTTCACAGAGCGCTTTACTCTGCATCTGATTTCTGTAATAATGTGTTTTTTCCGGGAGCGGGTTATCAGCCCACAGCCCAACCCCCAATCACTCTTTGTCTGGTCTCTACCCTTCGACCAGTTCGGCATGGGTGACCCTGCCAGGAGTACAATACTCCTGCCGACCCACGATAAGGTGGTGATCCCGTCGGGGGGATACGCACTGTACACACAGACCTATACGCACACATACGCACACCCACACGGACCCAAACAAACAGAGAATACAGAATACAAGGTTTGCATTGCACATCTCGACCCAAAACGAAGCCTCACTCACTCAGTCCACAACACGATCACATGACAGAATACGTTGCATTTATGTGCCACACCTACATGCCTGGTCTCCTCGGCTATCAATACCCAAAGAGGGTTGAGACCCCAGGCCAGTCTGGGGCCCCTCCACATAAGCAGAAAGGCCCCAGAGCCAGCCCAAGACCTCACACCCCCCCTGATATAAATGAGATATTTCAGTTCTAATGCCTCTGATCTGTTTTGCGTCCCGTAAGATAGACGCTTATATGCTGCAACCTTTCCCAGCTCAATCAGCCATTCCTGCACAGAGGGTCCCCCTGATGTCTTCCACCCCCTCATTATGATCTGCTTTCCCATCATAATACTGGTCTGGATCCATTCTGCATGAAGTCTCTTACAATTAGCAAGGAGCAGAGGGTCACCCAACACATACAGCCTAGGGCTGAAAATAAAGTCACTGTTCATAATGTGGAAAATGATCTTATGTACTATTCAATATTCTTGAATAACGGAACACAACCTTACTGTGTGTAAGAGTGTGCCCTCTGCTTTCTCACACCTCCAGCAATTTGCTGTGTCTTTTAGTCTGATTCTGTGTAACCTTGAAGGAGTTCTGTAAAACCAATTGAGTATTTTAAATTGAATAAGTCTGAGTCTTAATAATCTGACAGATGCTATCCCATTCCTTATCTGTAATTGATATTTTTTTCATCATTTTCCCAGACCCGCTTTTAATGCAGAAGTCCCCTTATGGGCTTGATTAAAGACCGTGGCATAGTAATGTGATGCTTCATGACCGAGACCAAATACTTTGATTATGTTGCCAAGCAGATCAGAATGTGATGAAAATAGTGAAAATTGACACTTCTTCAAAGATATAGTGTGTATAGTTTCAATGTACAAGCTGATGACAGTGTTCTTGGTTTACTTATGTATTAGTTTATAATTAGATTTTTGGTTTACTTATGTACTTATGTATGTATATATTAGATTACTATTTCTACTATGCCTTGTTGTTCTTACTGTTGCTTACTGTAAATCGCTCTGGATTAAGAGCGTCTGCTGAATGCCTAAATTGTAAATTGTAAATTGTAAAAAGAACAGTGTCTGCCTCTGGAGGTAGAGCAGCCATCTGAGAACCGCAAGATTCTTTCGATACTCTGTTTGATCCCTGGCTCCTCCTGGGTTCTTGTTAAAGTGTCCCTGATGGCAAGACAATGCTCTCTGAACACGCTCCTATTTTGATAATAGTCTTGTAAATACAGCTTTTGAATCTATCAGTGCAGCACTTGCTTGGTCAGGGATCATCTGCCTCTTTGTTCAGTGCAGTGCTCATTCTGTTGCTAATGAGAGAGAACTCCAATGCAAAATGAAACAAACGACTTCCATTAATAGTTGGAGACAGCCTCACTGTCAGAGATGAGATGATCATTAGGCCATGTGGAATAATATATTTATTCACTGTTAAGTAAGGTCTTCAAATCACTCAACTGGTCTCAGTTTACAGTACGTGTTGGATTTAATGACTACACAGTAAAAGTGTTGAATTATCTATTTGTAACTCTGAGTGTACAAATGGCTACAAATTCATTATTCATTAACGTATAACTTTCTACTGCTTTAAAGTCCCACTTCATCATACAAGCTCTTATCCACTCAGCTTTCTCATGTTCCCACTGTCCTTTGAATTCTAATTTGACACGCCACAATTATTCAGAATGCTGTAGTTCAAGTTCAGAGCTTTTATTCATTTGTATTTACAGTTGCACTTTATCCATCAATTACATTTTATTCCACTGATACATAATACATACGTATATTGTGTCAACTGTAAGAGATGGTGATTATGTTTATAGTCATGATGAAATACAGAGGAAACACAAACAAAATCATATCATCACATTAGTATTACTTTCGTGCTTAAATAGTCTGCACGATTGACTGGACAGAAAGTGCATGGCTGTGCTTGTTTCAAAGTGCTCTCAAATGAGTATTTTGGTATTTTTTATCAATGGTCTGCATTGGACGCTCTTCAAAGTAACCTTGTGGATATGAATCTCCAAAGTTAGTGCGAGTTAAACATACACTTTACAGCATGGACTGAGACATCTAAAAGCGCTGCTGTGAAAGAACTGCAGTGGGTGTGCGTATAGGGGAGCGTGTGCACACGTGTGTGTGCATGTAAAGCATGTGTACACCCGTTGCCAGCCAGAGAACCTTAAAAGAATCTCATCACTGGTCAATGCGAACCTTCAGCTCCACGGGATTTCGCCGGTAGAAGAACAGCCAACAGACGTGTCTTACAGCTTAGTACTGAAGCAAATCCTTTCATGTTGAGCCCCCTGTTGCTTCCCTGTGAACAGCTAATGGAATTGGATATCGATTTATTCTTTAGATATAGATTGTCTTTTAGTCTTTCTAAGAACTCTGTGTGGTTCTACCCAGCTTTGTAGAACTAAGAGTCTATACTGGCTTTTCAGGACAATTTTTTTTATTTGATCTCGCAACTTATATAGTGATGACGGTGATAATAACAATAATAATGTATGTCGTTGTTGCCCTGAATGCCTCCCACCGTGAGCCTGGGCCTCTGCACCCCCTCTACTGTACAATTACGCCACTGGCAAGAAAGGAGGGCTTTGCTTTTCAATTGTCCACTTTCACCAGTGATATTTTAGGCACTGGGGACATTTACTGTTCCATTATATATATTTTTATCTTCAATAACTTTATGTAACCTATAGCACATGCTCTAATGAACAAGTAACTAAGCACATTTTAACCCCATCAGCTGTGACTGGTTAGGCTTTTCCGTTGCTTGTACAATTGTATAAAGTAATATACACAGGACAGGTGCAGGTCAACACTGAACAAAACAATTACGTACGACTAAGCATGACAAGCAGCTACTGTGGCATTCCGAGCAATCTCACTGTTATTGTTATTCTTTTCAGTTTCATTCATTTATAGACATGCATGAAGTTCTGTTTTCCTGGTTCAATCCTACGGTGAGACAGTCCTTCATCACTCTACCGTCTCATAAATAGAAGGTAGCATTGGGTGTCCCCCAGAAACTCTGGCCGTCTTGTTAGTATTGTGGTGTAGTTCTCAGCCTTCGATAATTGACAAACTTTTCTTGTGTGAACTAAATGTTATTTTGACCAATCTGTATGGTAGAGAATATGTTTGTACATTATAACGCGGTGGTCAAAATTACATTTCTCTTGTGAGTAAGCAGTGGTCCAGCGGAAGAACTGGACTTCGGCTGGACATAAGAAAGAAGAAGGACATGAAAGTTACGGATTGCAGCTTTAAATAGGATGATTCCTCCTAACAACGGAGTGTCGTGGGGAATGAGAATTAGGGATACCATTTCAGGTGGGCTACTTGAATTGCACAAGCCTCTGAGAGGGGAACATATTTTGGCCGCATTGATGATTGGAAATGTTACATATTCATGACAAATAATCAGAAAGCAGCAAATTTCTGTCAGAGAAAGGGAGTTTCTAGGGTGACCGGAGAAAAAGGTGAATTGGAGAGCAGAGCAGAGCAGAGTGAGAGAGAGAGAGAGAGAGAGAGAGAGAGAGAGAGAGAGAGAGAGAGAGAGAGAGAGAGAGAGAGAGAGAGAAAAAAAAGAATAACTGGGGCACAGTGACATCCCAAAGGCCAGTCCATCATTTTTCTCTTTGTGTCAGTGAAGAACACTATTTGTCTATTGATGGGAGACACGAAAGCTACACCATTATAAACAGCCACTCATCAGTAAGATAGCACGTAAATTTTCTCAGATGCCTTACTCACACTTTCACTCAGTGAGTCAGTCCAAACAGTCCTGACACTCACTTCACTCCTTCCTTTTCTCTGTCATTCAGACATCCATTTGGACCAGCACCAGAATAGGTGGAGCCTCTGCTACTTTGGCCTTGCGTGGGAGCAGGCGTGTCAGGCTCCTGAAGGAGGGTGTGGCGCGCAGCAGGATTTCCTTGAGGCCTGCTCGAAACTCCTGGCGGATCAGACAGTAGAGCACGGGGTTGAGGCAGCTATTGGTGTGGGCGAGACACACGGTCAGGGGGAAGGCGTAGTCTTGTGCGTTGTAGAATGCCTTGCTGAAGGGCACGAGGTCAAACTTAATGAGCACGCTCCAGAGCGTCAGGGCCTGATTGGGAAGCCAACACAGAAAGAAGGACAAAACCACAATGGTGACGGACTTGGTGACTTTGGAGCAGCGCCTGTGTCGGCCCTGCTCGCTCTCCGGGCCGGCGATGCCGGCGACGCGCCGGCTGAGCACGAAGCGCAGCAGCAGGAGATAGCAGACGGTGATGATGACCAGGGGGATGAGGAAGCCCACGAGGACCTTCTGCAGTTGGTACAGCCCGAGGAGAAGCTGAGCGTCCCAGTTGCCCGAGTCCGGGAAGCGCACCAGGCAGAGCTCCTCGTCCGACACCTGGACACTGGTGGAGTAGATGGCGTGGGGCAGGGTGGCCACCAGAGACACGACCCAGATCCCCACGCTGGTCCACTTGGCCCTGGCCGCCGCCGCCCGTCGGCTGTGCATCTTGAGCGCGGAGGAGATGGAGTAGTAGCGCGCCACGCTCATGGCCGTCAGGAAGAACACGCTGGCGTACATGTTCATGGTGGTGACGGAGCTGATGATCTTGCACATCACCCGGCCGAATGGCCAGCGGAAGTCCAGGGCCGTGTCCACCGCCCAGAAAGGGAGAGTCAGAACAAACTGCAAGTCTGTGACAGCCAGCCCCATCACGAAGCAATTGATGGAAGACTGTTTCTGCCTGTGTCGCGAGTGGAGCAAATACAAAGCCAGGATGTTCCCTACCAGCCCCAACGCACACACTACGGAGTAGACAAAAGCTATCATCACCCGCACCACAAAGGTGGAGCCCTCTCCAGTTAATTCCATGATAGATTCCTTGGTGAGAAGTTGCAGCCAGCAGTGCAGCGACAGGTTGCACGTGGCGCCTCCACCACAGTTTCCAAGTCCTCCCACATCGTCCTCTTGGAGCGTTTGATGCTCACATATCTCTGGAGCCACGGTCTGAACTCTACTCTCATTCAGCTGCATGGCTGGACTCTCTCTCACACATCACCCTGCAAAGTTAAATGCACAAGAAAAGTTCTACCCAGAGGAAAAAACATGTCTCAATACAATTTTTTAGACAACCCTGGACTGGTCTATCTGTGTGAATAAAATAAAATAATAAAATAAAAACGGTGCATCTACAGACTACAGTACATCACTATATCCCGTTGCGCTACTGCCTTTCCGCTGCTATTGCCTCGCTCTGTGATGAATTCTGGCGCTCCACATTATTTTATACCATCCACGTGCGCGCGCAAAGCACGGTCGCGCAGCTGAAGCTCTTCCTTCCAACCAGAAAGTCGGTTGTGTACAACAAACAAGCCCCATTCACTTCACGTGTCCAGCCCAGCCGCATCATACATAATATCTTGGATATTTTCTGACAGGAGGACTGACTGACAGTCCCGAGTGTTTAATCATGTTTGCAGCGTCGGTTCCACGTGTCAGCGAAAATGATCGGGAGGTGCGCAACAAATCGGAGATATCTGAGTTCTCTCTAACGCCCTGCCAGCCGCGCTGCTCTGCTCATAGACCGAAAATTCCACTGCCGTGCGAGGTCTGCGTCTTTAGTAAAAATAAACAAAACTATTTCGCTACTCACCGAAACAAAGGCAGTGTTGTGTTGTTGAAAGTCTATTCTCCAGGGTGGGGAGCCTCTCAGGACCCCACCTTCTCTGTATAATACACTTTTTGGGCTGAAAATAAAATATGTCCACCGGATTGAAATTATATTATTTACTCCACTGCGCTCTCTACAGATCTGGTCAATATAAATGACCATTCACCAGATCTGTAGAGGGCGCAGTGGAGTGAATACAATAATTTCCGTCTGGCGACACATTTAGTTTTCTGCCCATAACGTGTATTATACAGAGACTTTGGGGTCCTGAGAGGCTACCCACCCTGGAGAATAGACTCTCAATAACACAAAACATTCTTTGTTTCGGTGAGTAGCGAAATAGTTTAGTTTATTTTTAATGTTCGGTCCATGAGCAGAGCGGCACGCCTGGCAGGGCGTTAGAGAGAACTTTGGACCAGAGCTAGGCTGCTGAATCCCATTCCATTCGCACATGAACAAAAAAACGCGTTCCTTTTAATTACTCGGCGTTTAGGGACAGATCATTTAGCAAACATATGGTGTTGTTGGTTTAGCTTGGCTGCCAACGTTGCTATAATGACTCACAGGAGACTATACACATATACCTTGTTGTATTCATGGCACTTTCTCACTACTCCAGATACTTGGAGTTAAGAGTTGAATGGAACGAGTAGGTGGTGATGTCGATGGGTGAACCGATGAAGGACGCATGCATGACGCATCATTTGCACACTCGGTCCGTCTACAGCACTGGTTCCCAAACACTGGGTCGGGACCCATTTGTAGGTCGCAGATCTATTTTTATTTTATTTTTTTTCAAAAGAAGCCTATTTCATGAATAAAACCAGAAAATCTAATAATTTACACAAATAACATAAACAAAAATATAGCTGCAAGCAGCAATAAGCGGTTTCGAGGGATAAGGCAGAGGCAGGCAGAGAGAGAGAGAGAGAGCGAGCGAGCGAGAGAGAGGCAGTGACAGAGAGAGAGAGGGGCAGTGAGAGGCAGTGACAGAGAGAGAGAGAGAGAGAGAGAAAGGCAGTTAGAGAGAGAGAGAGAGAGAAGAAGTGAATATGCATTAATTAACAAAGTCATGATTTTGAACCAGGGACCTATAGACTTCATGAAAGTCCTTACGGTCTTGTTTCCAATGAGGGCCTGTGAGCAATTAGGGGTTAAGAGTCTTGCTCAGGGACAAATTTGATTTCATTGACACATTTGCTGGCCTGGCCTGGAATCGTACCTGGGGCAACCAGGGCCTCTGGCTCCCTAGGCGGGCTCACTAACCACTCAGCTATGGCCACCCCTAAATAGGGGGAAGGTTGCTGACTAGATGACTCTTTTCTATACCCACCCTCACTAACCTCAACCTCAAGAAACACTATTTGTAAAATGAAGAATTCCAAATGATGATCACTTCAACACATTGTTGGGGACAGGGATCGAACCAGTGACCTATGGATTCACAGGCTGCCTCTCTTCTCATTGAGCTAGAGATATGGCCTCCCTGATGGTGTCTGTTGATATCTGTAGGTTTTTCCGTCCGTTATGAACCAAGCCTCTGTTTCGCTAACTACTGTAGATCACTGGTTCACAAAACATTTACCAATAAAGTTTATTTTTTGTCTCCTCGGAATGGAAACTAGTGAAAATAGTCGATCTACAAGCTCACAACACGTTGCTATCTGAAAAGTTGTGAGATTGTAGATTGGCTATTTTCACAAGAAAGTATGTCATACATAAAAAACAACTACTCTCAAAAAAGCATTTCATGTTATTGTTTAAAAATTGCACATGTCTGAATTAACAGGGTCATGTTTTGTACAATGCAATTTAAATGTAAACTGTAATGAGTGGGGTTTGAACTGGGGACCTTCGGCACATGAGGCTCACACTCTACTGATCAAGCTATTCATTCCACAGGCTTGGACAGTGAGAAAGGAGAATCCAACAAAACAAAAGGGCGAATGAAGTACATCATAAATTGAAAATAACTACTTTCAAATAAGCATTTCCCGTTATCTTTAACAATTGCACATGTATTCATTGATACAGTCATGTTGTGTGCAATGCAATTATAATGAAGTCTACATGAGGTGGGGTTCGAACCGGCAACCCCGTAGTTTCAAGGCAGATGATTAAGCCATTGGACCACCAGACCTGAACTGGTGAAAAGGGAGTTCACACACATGACACACTTTCACGCAAATTGCTCAGAAATCCTGGGTTTAAATGTTTTTCAAACTGCTCAAAATTGCAGACAATCTAAGGGCGGAGCTTACTGGTCAAAGTGATAGATGTGTTCCTCATGAGTCAAGGCACATGTGTAAGCAGGTTTAATGGCTGTCGGCCAAACGAGGCATGACTTTTGCCTGTTTAAAGTTTGCATTTTCAAAAAATTGCTATAGCGCCCCCCTTTGACCAATTGGAGTAAGATTGGTTTCAGTGATACTTGGAATGACCCTCTACATTATTGCAAAGTTTCAAACAAATGTGAGTCTGCATGAACGTGTTAGGGGCAGACGAATAATTGTCATAAAACTGCAATATTAATTGGCTCATAAAAGCTTAATGTTTTCACTTAGAAAAAATCCAAACCATGTTTTTGTCGGCATAGGTCCAAAGTTCATGTGTAAAACGTTTCGTGCAGATTGCTCAAAGATCCCAGAAAGCTATAGATAGATGTTGATGTTTTTCATATAATTCAAAATGGTGGGAGATCTAAAGGTCAGAGGTCAAAAGTCAGAATATGAAAGTTGTTAGGCATGAGGAGACGCATGTGTGTATCGAAGTTTCATGGCTGTAGGTCAAACAGGGCATGAGTTGTACCTGTTCAAAGTTGGCATTTTTCAATTGATTGCTACAGCGCCACCCTTTGGCCAATGGTTGTGAGTTTCGTTTCTTAGCCGTTTGGCATAGCCCTCTACCATATTGCCAAGTTTCGTAAAAAGTGACCACACGGTTGGGCCAGAACTAAAAAAACGGCGGAAGAACGCCTACAATCTCAATAAGGCTTCGAGCCTGATAGGCCTCGAAACCTTAAAAACGTTTAAGAAGTAGTGAAAATATTCACAAGCCCACGAGCTTGTAGATCTGCTATTTTCACTAGTTTGGGTCCTAATTTCTCTTTTGGGTCTCGAGCAAAGAAGTTTGGGAACCACGTGGTCTACAGTATGTCAGTTCTATCTCGAAAAGAAAACCTGACATTTTCAGGTAAATGTCAGGGAATGTGTCTGTCTGCAAGTACATCCATCAAGGTTTTATGCATTTCAAAGGCTGCACATATCTGACAGAGGGCAAAGTCTTATGAACGTCTCTAGGATGCAGCTAGACAGCTGACAAAAAGGTGACATGGTTTTTACAAATCCCTGTCTGTTGCAGTTATTTCTTCTTCTTTTTTTATTTTAAAAATTTCTTACAGGGAACTGAAATGATGCAGCGAGTGACACTATAGCGTCACTATATATAGGCCCCTACTGTGAAAATAGGTTTACCTTGAAGGACTAAAGAGAAACATTATTCAGTCACACTCACTCAAACGGCAAATAAACAGAGAAGTGTTTTTAAAAAAAAAATATTTTGGTATATTATGGGTTGTGAAAGTTTTGACAGCTTTATTACATATGTAGACATAAATAAGCATGGCCCAAATATCAATATCAATAGGAGAGACTCAATAGACCCCTTAACAGACGACGTCACACTGGTTGCAAGCGTCATACTGGTTGCAAATGAAACCCATTCTGTCAGGTCTCGCTAGGGCACACAAGAGGGGGTTGGGGTGTGCTGAAACCAGCGCACCCGAAACAACAGGTTGAGAATTGATTGCATGAAACAATCACCTGTGCATCCAGTCTCAATGTTGGTAAACAAATAATTGGTCTACAGACACACACCAAAATTTAGGTAGCCTTATAGGCTACAAAATAGAGTGAGTGAGTTGATACATATTTTACTTTCAGCTGTAAATCTAACTGTACCTGCACGGTTTAGTCCAAATTTCAGAAATAACAGTGGCACTGTCCTATAGTGTGCAACCACAGACTATCAAGCTATACAATGTCTGGGTCATGGCCACACAAGTGAAAAGATCACATCTTAATAAAAAATAAAATGCCTATTCCATGCCATGATGTTTACCTTGCAGTATTGGGTAGGCCTACAGGATTTATTTTTGTAGCTACTCCGTCATACTTGCCAAAATATAACACCACAGACATTAAAATTCAGATAGGATATTTGTCATGTCAGGTGGACTGACTGGTCTGTTGCACCTGTTGTCAGTGTCAAACATAAGTATAGCATTCAAAGGAAAAGAAACAGTGAGTGGATGACACATTAATCCGGATTTAGTTAATCCCTTATGGTTTTGCTCCTGTCATTTTAAATAGCTACACTTATCCAGTCACAAGATAACCGTCTTCCCGGTGTTGTGCCCAAAAGTGGTTGTATGCCAAAAAAAGGCTCATGGTCGAATAAATCATTTTAATTGACTTAAAATTATAGCCTATGCAAGGACACCCCACAGTGTTGAAAAAGAAAGAAAATCACAGTGATTTAAAGCTATTTAACGTATCTATTCTAAAAGCTGTATTCCTCCTAGTCAAAACTGAATTAAGATATCTTTAGTACAACCCAGCTTTCCTGTTTCATAATAGTCGACCATTTGGTGAAAATAGGGGAAATGTTCAGCAAAAAAAGCAGATCTACAAGCTAGCAATGCATTGAATTGCAACAAGTGAGGCTACAGATTGTCTCTTTTCAGCTAAGAGATTTTGGTGTGGAGGGAAAAAAGGATGGGACCAAGATTAGATCCTTGGGGGACCCCAGTCAATATCGGATGTAAGTGTTTAATAGCCACATGTATTGCCGATATCTGTAATTCAATGCTTATTTTGATCTTGCACTTGTAAGTAACTTTGGATAAGAGCATCTGCTAAATGCCGAAATTGTAAATTGTTTAGAGATATTTATTTTAAATATTTCAAATGTGAGATATTATTGACCGAAAACAAACACATACATTGTGCAGGGAGGAGCTATTTTTTTGAATATCAATCTAATCAACGGAGCAACTATTGAAGATATCTTGCCATTCACCAATATTTGGAGTTCCATCATGGCAAGGTAACTACACAACCCAAACCTCTACCAAAGTGTTATTGGACTTTAGGCAAAGGCTGAGTAAAAGAAACTTCACCCTTTAGCCCCCAGAAAGCTCTCTGCAAAATAGTATGCACTGTAAGTGCTGTACCTGAGTTGATTGCTTCCTTTATCTACACCTCAGCTGTTGGCCCAGAACAAAAGACAAGCATGCACATTGTTGTGCAAACAACACAATCTAGAGAAAACATTGGGCAGGCAAAATATATTTATCTTAAAGGACCACTTCACCCATTTTCAACCTATCGTCATATAAATTGGTCCTCACTAAAGCTCATTATAATAATGGTACAATTTTTGTCTATTCACTCTGTATCTCAGAGGACGGCTGTGGCCAGTTACATCATCGTTCGGCAGGTTTGGACATTTCAAAAAAAAATATATAACGAGCATTTGTGAGAACCAATTATTTGAATATTATGTAGGTTGAAAATGGGTGAAGTGGTCCTTTAAGTAAAAGTTGAGTAAAATAAAATATAATATAATATAATATAAATATAATATATAATAAAAACTTCACCCTTTAACCCACAGAGAAGTCTCTGCTAAACAGGATACACCGTAAGTGCACATTCTGGCTACGGCATCAAAGATACACATGAATACACTTGATGGGCAAAAGGAAGTCATTTGAACTAGGAAGAATGACGTTGTGGATATCTGAAATGGCAATTGTGGATATGAAAATGTCTCTGAATATCTGAAATAGGATTACTACATTTTGGCTGGGGAGAATTGAATGACAAATATCTGCAATCCATATCCAGTCTAGCTATTAAGTTATATTAAATGCAGGTAGGCCACTTATACTTTTTAAAGATACCACAGTCCTATTTCCTCCCAAATAATGATCATTGGGTGTCGTTTATGGAGGAAAAGTGTTAAAATTCAAATTTTCGGCAGACACGCCCAACAGTTCATTAAGATTACCAGTCCACTTTGTATATTTCATTTCTGCTGCTACTTGCACAAGAGACTTGACTGCATTTCTCTGCCTTTATTTTGTTATTAGATTTTTTCCCCTTTCCCCCTGTACTGATGAACAGGGCCGGCCGCTGGCATAAGCAGTCTATGCGGTTGCTTAGGGCCACAACCACTATGGGGGCCGGGGAGCCCGTCATAGTCACAGAAATTGTTCAGACTAATTGAGAAACCTGTGAACGTTGGCACCTCAGAAGATCACACTTCCTGAGAAACTTTCTTTCTTTCTTCCTGTGATGTCTGCTCCTATTCAGTTTCTGGTGATGGCAGATCAGCTTTATTCATTTCCAATGAAGAACACACCGTCCTGGCACTAGACAGAGGGAACTAGCCCAAGCAGGGTTGAGGAGATGACTTACAGGGAAGTTGGGCATCACACTCTGCGATGATTGTGATCGAGGTTTCTATGGTTTCTGTAGGAGCAGGAAGAAAGGCCAAACTCGCAGGCAATCAAAAAGTGTGATCCGATGTTGTATACCTGTCACTGTGACTGTGACAGGTGCAAAAGGCTTCAAATGACTGGTGAGAATTATAAGCCTGGTCAAATTATTCAAACTGAGCCTAAAAATGCTCCTGATATTCACATTAACAAAAACGCAAGCTTTAACTATTCTTTTTGCCATCCTTTTTCATTTTATTCAATGCCAGTGTGTGTGTGTGTGTGTGTTTGTGTGTGTGTGTGTGTGTGCGCACACGTGCCCGTGTGCATGTGTGTGTGCGCGTGCGTGTGTGTGATTGGGAGGTTGTGCTGGGAGTGTTTTGAGGGCACAAACAATCTTGTTTAGGGCCACCAAAGTCCTAGGGCCGGTCCTGATGATGAACTATTTTGCAATTGCAATTTGTGGAAGTTTGTATGGTAAATAATTTCACCCATTCTTTCACACCAGTAAACTTGAAGTTGAACTTGGAGTAGACTCACCAAAGCAAAAGCCAATCTACAAGCTTGTTACAGTAGATCCACCACGCCTGTGAGCGTGTAGATTGTTTGTTTTTGTCACTAAATACAATAAAAAATGTAATAAAGTACATTTATTTAAAGAACAAAGCACCAAGGCTTACAGGAAGGTGAGTCAGCCAGAGATACAAAACTGAGAGAAACAACAAATAAACAAGGCCAAAAGAAACAGACAATCCAGACTCCCAAGGGCAAGAATGGTCAAAACAGACAACTCCAGGTAGGCAAAAACAGGGTACAGAAAAACAAGACAAGACAAGACACGAAAACATCTCCAGAGGCCGGGTGACCTAGACACACAGGGCTGTGTAAGTCGTGGATTACAGTTGGCGGGACCCAAGGAAGCTGCAGGGGGAAATAGCATTCAGATATACAACTTTGCGCATGTATAGAAGAGCCCCCTATGGGCCGAAAGGAAAGTGATTTTGGCGGTGCATCATATTATGATGAAGTATACATTTAGGATTCATTTATGGGAGAAAAAAAACATAAAAAGATGAAATATGGAGATACAAGTTTTCTGTCCGACAGCAACAATATGATTTTCAGGCTCTGTGAATATGAGAAACCATGAGCCAAAGTGCGTTTGAAGAGGTGCTGTGTGTGAGCAGAACACTGGGAAGTACCGGGAGCCGTCCTTCACTGATTCTGTATACCCCCCACACACACTCACAATCACTTAAAGGGCAAGACCACTTTGGTAGAGGTTTGGGTTGTGTGGTTACCTTGCCATGATGTGACTCCAATGGTGGAAAATAAATAAAAAATAATTGCTTAATAATAATTCAAAATATGCTCCTCATTGGCTTACATTGTACGGTGAAACAGCTCTCAAAGTCACTCTTTTAGCACATAAACGAACACAAAGTTGATTCAAACAAGTGACCAAGATATCTGCATAGTAAACTAGCATCTATCGAACAAAGGTGACAAGAAGGGATACAAGGAGAGGGGGTGAGGTGAAATCTGAAGAGGTGGGTCTTCAGACTGAGTGGGTCTGCAGTTCTGACTGCAATGGGGGAGTTTATTCCACAATTTGGGAGCCAGGAGGGAGAAGCGTGTAGAATTGTGGCAATTGCTACAATTGCCACAATTGTAGCAATTGTGGCACTCCCTATGGGTAAAATCTTGTCTCTTCAAGAAGGTCTACTAAGTAACCACTCTCTGCAAGCTTATGTATTGTTACTGACCTTGTTTGACTTACATTGGAACTTACATTGGAGTTGTTGGCTTACAGAAAGAGAACTAGAAGCGAAAAGCAACCATGCACTTCTTTCCTGTTGGTTGATGCGGGTGGGGATGAGCCGTACCAGTCAAAGTTCACCAATGATGAATTCAATGCGTCAAACGCTGCAAGTGGACACTCCACCCCTTCGCTCCCATAGAATGGAAAGAAATGGAATGCTGACGCTCCTGAAATGTATGTGTGAGCGTGCCCTTGGGCTCTGTATAGAAGCAGTGAGAACAGGGGATTATAAATGCACAGAAGGTTAACAGGACACAGCCGAACATGATTGACAATTTGTAGCCTACAGGATTGGCTGGGGATAACAAGACACAGCCACACAGGTGAACATTGTCAACAAAGATTGAGCATAGGATTGGCTGTGGGTAATGACAGACATGAGAGTCCATAGAGGTGAATAGAACATTACTACAAAATAAAAGGAGTACAGCTGTAAAGTAAAGCCTAACTACAACAAAGAAACCAGGTAACACAATGTAATGTTACTGCACAATAAAAGACCACAACAGGCAAAGCAGCTGCTGGACAGAGACAGATCCTGACACAACTCTGCTGTCAACCCTCAGGTAAGGCAAACACCTGTTCCAAAATATGTCCAGCCAATTGCTTGCTTTGCAAAACCATACTCGGGTCAGTCTGAAATGCAAGTAAGCTTTCTTACTCCCATTCACTCAAGGCCATACTGTAAAATCCTCTGTTTTAAACTCAGAATGGAACCAAATGGACGTTCGATCCAGTTTGTCATTAAAAACATACAAATTAGAATTTAGAATTAACTACAAGTTAATGAGGATGGAAGGATCACGTAAGACAAGGTTATACTGCTCTAATTTGAATCCATGTTATAAAGGCAAACAAAATGTTTTGGTTTAATTAACAATACAAAAGGAATGCCTGCACACTAACATGAGAAAAGGAATGTCCACAGAGGTTTTTTTTTTGATGATGATCCATAGTGAACAAATCAAAAAGTGCTGGAAAGTGGTGGAAAGGTGGAGAGATACATGTTTCAGTAAAACAAAACAAAATTATGAATTTGTGTATAATCTAATTTAAAAAAAAATATATTTATGAATACATTGAGTATATTACATTGAGTATATAATACATTGAGTATTACTTCCTACTAATGTATTCTCTGGTTTATTTGCAAATGTGTACATAGGATCTTGCTGTTTTCTGGTGATTAACTATGATGTTCCTTAACATTAGATTATACTGTATTGAAGTTCACATTTATCATGTCTCATTCGTCTGTGTGTGTGATCTGAGCAATTTTTCGCGCACGTGCGCGCGCGGCTGCCCCCCCCCAGCCTCAAGCCAGATTTCCGCCCCTGTAATAAAGGCCTATTCATACTCGACGTAAGACCCTTAAAGCATAAGGAACGGAGGGGGAGACCAAAAAGGGGAGGGGGGATGGGGGGTTTATCCGTCGATTATGTCATCCGTCAGGTTGAGCTCTGAGCTCAACCTGACGTACCTGACGTACGTTCACTGCTTCCCTCTGGAGGATGAATAGCCTCTTGGCCATAGACATATAAAGGTAGACGCCTCCTCTGGCTCTGAAGCGTCGGCATCTCGGACGCACTTCCGCTTCCTCTATGCTTCTGGGGGGCAAGCTGGAAACTTCCGTGTGCGTCACAGAAGGGGGCGTTCGGTAGGCCAATCAGAGGCAGGTGGGGTGGGTCTTTTCTTAAGAGGCAGCCGCGCAGCAACTAGTCAGTTAGACGCACTGTGATTGGCCAGTAGTTAACGTGATGTGATTGGTCAGTAGTCAAACAGCCCCCCGGAAGAGCCTTGTATTGAGAGACCAGTCGTTACAATGAACTGCAGAGGCCAATGAGGTATCTAGGTTTCTATATCTATGCTCTTGGCCCTAATCACGCGTAAGAAACGTCTCAAACTATGAATGCACTGAATGCACTGACGTAAAGAACGTACCAGATCCTCACCCCCGACGTACGTCAATCCCAATCTCCGTCTAGTATGTATGTCACAGGGTGAATGGAGAACCAGGTAGATTGAAGACAGAGCGCTCGTTTTTAGGCACAGGGCTTCGGGGCGAGGCGGGGCTTTTAGCGAGGCTCGCGAGGAGGAGGAGGAGAAGGAGGACGCTGCGAGGCGGGGGTTTATTACGTGAGGCTCGCGAGGAGGAGCTCCTCCTCGCGAAATAAACCGTCCTCCTTCTCCTCCGAGGAGGAGGAGAAGGAGAACGCGGAGAGGCGGGGCTTTGATGTGCCGACGCGGACCTGTCTTTTGTTGTTCCCCCCCACATAGCAACCAGGAAGCTACGCTAGGGGAACGCTGAACACGCGTGCACACGCACACGCTTGTCCACGACGCAGGCGCGCCGACTTAGTGGAGCTTGAGGCCGAGGAAGCGCGCCCTCGCGCCTCCAGGCGCGAGTGCCCGCGCTGACCGGCCGATGCTCTACTAGTCGACTCAGCGCCGTTTGAGTTGTCCCGATAGGGACAGAATAGTTCTTTTCATGGATCACTGTGTGTGTGTGTGTGTGTGTGTGTGTGTGTGTGTGTGTGTGTGTGTGTGTGTGTGTGTGTGTGTGTGTGTGTGTGTGTGTGTGTGTGTGTGTGTGTGTGTGTGTGTGTGTGTGTGTCAGGGAGAAAGTAAAACAAAAGCCAGAACACAATAAAAGTATCTTAACAGTCCTGCTTTCAATAAACCAAAAAAAGCATGAGCGCGTGCGCGTGTGTGTGCGCTTGTGTGTGTGTGTGTGTGTGTGTGTGTGTGGTCGCAGCCATATACATGTTTGTGCACAAGCCTGGCTTGTGGCTCCCTCTAGTGTTGCTTCTACAGAATTGCTGGGTGGGTGGTAAAAACGAACGCGCCTTCTTCAATCTACCTGGTTCTCCATTCACCCTGTAACATGTACGCCACTAAAGGGGGTCACAGTGAGTAACCTTGTTTATCCCTTCCATTGTGTTAGGGTCATTTTTGACCCGTTTAAGTTTAAATAGGTAAAAAGTACCCTTTACATTTCTTTGTGATCTGAGCCCTGTAATCTAGTGTAATGATCCTCTAATTGTCTTGTCCCTATAAATGGGACACAGGTGTGTGTCTTTACTCTTTATGGCAGACTGAGGATGGTTTTGTAACCAAAACATGTATCTCCACCTTTACACCTTTTCTTTTGGTAGCACTTTTTGATTTGTTCACATTTGACATGGGAAGAAAAAAAACTTTTTGCATTTGCCAAACCTCTGTGGGCATTCCTTTTCTTTTGTTAGTGTGCGAGCATTGCTTTTGTATTCTTGATAATTTGTTTAGCTCACTCAACTGAAAACCCCTTTGGACAATTCTTTTCATTTCACAAATCTTATTATTCAAATTTTCAGTGGCAAAACTCTTAGGGGCAGGCATACACAATGACATCTCAGATCACATTATTTCAAAAGTAAAATAAGAGAATAATTAAAGCAGCCATAACATAATATCCGAGTTCTACCAATTTGCATATAAAAGACACAAAGATAACAAAGACAAATAATAATAAATAAATAAAAATGCTGCTGAAGCGTAGAACCCCACCCAGACAAAAAAAAAGTTTTTTATTTCCCAATTTAGTAATTAACCACTTAAACCCCCGCATCCGTATTGTGGAGAAAGCTTTTGCAGAAAATGGCAGATTGCAACGCGTTGTGTGCTATTTTCAGCGATAGCTTTCCCCACAATAACAGAAAACAGAAAATATACTAGTATAGAGCCCTGAGGGACTCCGGTCAACCATATACATTAGGGTTTAAGTGGTTACGCCAATTCCCAGTTTCCTTATATTCCTTATATACACTCCACGGTGGTGGGCAGGAACTTTACCCAAACACCAGCCAGACGTCCCAGGAATAGTGGCCCCAAACACTCCAAACAGACAGACCCTAAACCCCCTTTGGACAATTGCAAACGTTTCTCTCACTTTTGTTTGTTTAACTTAATGCCACATGTAGGCCCTGATAATTGTTTACAGATTATGAAAGTAGTTGTAAGCATTCAGCTGATGTGTCATTGAAATCTGAAAATATTTGAAGAAGATTTTAATGTTGTTATGCCTGAAATCCAGAAGAAGGGAAAAAAAGGCTGGAAATACAGTAGGCTCTCAAAGTTGGTGAGGTTTTCACTCTTTTGCAGTCAGGTAATGGCTGTGAACAATAACTAGTTAAAGGGGAAGACCGCTCATTTTCAACATTGAACTATGTCTTTAATACACCTTAGAGCTGTGTGGAAATAAGAAAAAAGTCCCCCCCCCCCATCTATGTTGCCTAGAACTGGATAATTGATTGAGGTCATGTGATCAGTGACATATGCAGGGTGTACTTTTGTCTGAGGGGGCGGAGCCTCCTCCTCCTCTTCTTCTTCTTTCGGCTAATTCCCATTAGGGGTCACCACAGCGGATCATCTGTCTCCATTTTCTTTCAGCCACCTGCATGGCCTCTCTGACCAATTCCATAAACCTCCTCTTTGGCCTCCCTCTTCTCCTCTTGCCTGGCAGCTCCATCTTCAGCCTCCTCCAAGTGTAACCACTCAAAACAGAATAATAGCCAACTGAAACCACAGAGTAAATGGTGGCATCATATGTTAGTGCCACCAGAAGGGTCTAAGAGGAAACACAAAAAACAGAGCATAGCCATTTCAAAAGTCCCTAAACGAGGAACCTTAATACTGCATCTGGACACATTAGTATTATGCTAAAAAAAACAACTTAAAGAATGTACAGTACATGACCAGAATGCCACCACACAATTATTTGTTTCCAGATTGTGCAAATTTAAAAGCCAATATCTGTAATGTGATCTGTACATTTCTTTGCTTCTCTTTAAACGACTGAGATTAAGGCTGTGTAACATAGTTTCAGACTAGTTGGAAGTGACCTGTTGTGATAATTACGACACAGTGTCCGGTTAAAGAGACCTTCACTGTATTTACACTGTGTATGCGTTTGTTTGTTTGTTTGTGTGTGTGACTGTGTGTGTGTGTGTGTGTGTGTGTGTGTGTGTGTGTGTGTGTGTGTGTGTGTGTGTGTGTGTGGGGGGGGGGGGGGTAGTTTTGTGGCTGCGGTTATTTGAATTTACTGAGCGCAGCAACTGCTTGTGTTGTGGGTATAGTTGTGGGTATAGTTGTGGGTATAGTTGTGGGTATAGTTTGTTGCTTTATGCTATTATACTTTGGTCAAATATCTTAACTACATTGTTTTCGCTTCCATTTATTTCATAATCTCTTACTTTCAAATTGAGCAAATGACGCATGTGTTTCTTCTAGCTTTGCAATGAATATATTAACAGAGGGATAATGTAATGTTTTGAGCTATTAAAGTGCAATATAGCACTTGGTTATCACCCTGTTAGCCATTTTGTATCCTTAGCATAGGAAGAAGAGATACAATCTGGACTAGAACTAACCTGTGCACACATGCATACGTGTTCTCTCTCATGTTCTCCTGTCAATATTCCAGTCCTATTTTGTGTATACTAGACCAGTGGTTCTCAAAGTGGGGTCCATGAACCCAGGGGTGAAAAAGTTTGAATGATTTTGTTTCCTGGTGAGAAGAGACATTCCTACAACGTAATGTCACAAAGACTAAAGACGTGCATTGATTTTAGACGATCGCCACCAGCTCCTCAGAGTAGCGTCATAAATGGCCAGACAGTGGATTTGGTAACCACTTATAAATAATACTGAAATGGTGTGTAAGAAAGGTCAGCAGCGCCTCTTCTGTTTAAGGAAGCTAGCCGAATGTCAGGTGGATAAGTCATTGATGATTTTGTCCTACAGAGCCTCCTTCCGGCCAACGGTTAGAGGCCCCTGCAACTAAAAACAACAGGTACAAATTCTCGTTTATACCTACTTCCATTCGTGCCATCAATAATGGAAGCTGGAGGAGGTAGCTGTTTCAAGGGACAGTTGACAGGCCCATCTCCATCTGGGAGGATGTTTTTTCTTTTTTCCTTTTCTGTTTCCTATGGTGCAATATGGTTGTGGACTGCTGGCCACAATGATGGAGGTGGGAGGATGGTTGTTGTTTTTACACTTATACTTACACTACTATTATTATCTAGATCTTGTGACCATGTCCATGTCTATGTCTATGTCTTGTTTATGTATGTTTACTGTGTTTTAGAGTTTTTTATTATCTGCTGTAACATAAATTGCCTAGTTTGGGACATATTTATAAACTTTACCTTGACCTTGAACATTATGAACAGAAATCTTCTCTCATGGGGGTCCCTGGAACTAAATATTTTCAGATGGGGGTCCGCGGTCAACTAGCTACATCAATTTGGGGTTCCTTGACATGAAAATGTTTGAGAACCACTGTACTAGACCCTTCAGGCGCCGGCCTACTCGGGGACTATGCATAGTCCATATGGGCCAGACCAGATATCGGTACAATTTAAGTGGGCAAAACCTTATATATTCAATTGCTTATACACAAATCCACGGAGCGCTGCACTGTAGGTGGCGCAACCATTGCTGCGGTGTCAGTCAGCTGCTGCTGCGGTTCTGTCCGTCTGTTGACGTTAGCAGAGCAGCCATAAACTACTGGCACCTGACGTAGGTTGTTCGTCCCGATTTTCTGTACATCTTTTAGTTAGTGTTAGTAAAAGTTAGTAAAAAGCAGGTACATTTTAAAGAGTAACGTGAACAGTCAGTGACTGCAGCTGACTGACACCGCAGCAGCAGCTGACTAAGTCGGACAACGCAGCAATTGCCACCTACAGGGCAGCGCTCCCTATCTTTCTCTGCTGTATCCGAGACTATAAGGCAATGTCATCTGCGTAGTCAAGGTCAGTAATCATGATGGGGTTATATCGACCAGCATGAACCCCACTGCCTCCTCCCTGCCATTGGTTGCTAGTCTCAGGGCATGATCCATTTCTATAATGAACAGGAAGGGGGCCAGAGTGTCACTCAGGATGCCCGCTAGGATCTCAAAGTCTTTGGTGTCACCACCGTGGGTTTGAACCTTGGCTCTACCGAGTCGGGCTGTAGCTTGCCTCTATCATAATGCATTGTATGAAATGCTGAGGAAGTGTTACCTTTGTGAAAGAGTATCCTTAATTGGGAAATACATTGCAATGATTTAAACCTGAAAATACCCATGTCTTCACTGTGTATTAGACAAATTACTTCAAACATGAAATAGGGACAAAATGAAAACTAGTTTTATCGCTCCATAACAAAATGGACTATTTCTCCACTTTCCCAAAGAGTAATAAGCTATTGATTTAATAAGTGTTAAGAGTGTTTGAATTTCCCCAGTTCTCTTTCAAATTAGGAATCAATTTAGTTAATGACAAAGTTGGAAGCTAGCTGAGGAATCCGTCATCCAAACACCAACTACAAAAAGTTTATCTGGGTTGCCTTCCCGTCACACTTTGAAGCTCCCATTTGAAGATTAAAGAAGGGGGTACTGAGTGTTGGTGTCCCATGGGGACACCCACACCCGATGTGAACCAGTCTGGTAGTAGAGGATTCCTGCCCCAGTGGGATTTAATTAATCAACCACTGGTTTAAAGTGATGATTAGAGTCACTGGTGGCCAAGAGACTTTCTCCCTGATTGAAGACGCACAAGACACACAAAGAAGGGGAGAGAGAGAGAGAGCGAAAGAAAGAAAGATTAACAGTGGCGACGATTCAACAAAAGTGTTGCAAGCCTTAGGTGTGGCATGGTCACCTGACAGCATCAATGTCAATGATCAAAAAATACTAATTTCTGACATTCGCTATTAGCAAAGGTCAAATGTCAAACTCAATCAAAGATTAAACATCTCCAACTAGAATTCTCATGTAGTGTATACAAACATTCAATGACAGCCGATCTTGTAGGTAGAATAACAACAACAACAACAATGGCATGAAAGTGAAATTACTCACTTTAATATCTCAATTATAGATTTACAGGTTTCTTTTTTTTCTCTTTCAATTAATCTGAGTTCCCAGAAGTTTTTCGCCTCGCATACAAACGGGAGCGGCGAGGAACTTCTGGGCCAAAGCCCTGGTATTTCTGGGCGGGATGTAACTTACGCTCAGAATCTGAGCGGACACGCCTCTTACCGGTCTACTCGTCTAAAAAGTCCGACGAGAGGCAAACAGCAGTACACAACAATGGCGGCCGCAATTCCTCAAGGGGAAATTGCTTCCCGTCGCTCCTATTTACATGTAAGACCCACTGCATGTGGATCCCGCCCCCTTTTCTTCATTGGCTGTTGATTTGAATCAGAAATCAGTGGCCGCGCCCCTGCTGTCCAGGCTTTGAGCCGAAGCCTCCCAGACTATCTTTCAATTAATCAATGAGGCCTGTTCCAGAGATGCCAGTTTCAGTTGAAACAAGCAAGGTCCGCCCGTCTTGACAACTTAAGCAACTTAATTAATTGTTTCATCCCTACAGGCCTATTGCAACAAATGAGATAAGATTACTAAGCGAGAGCCTATAGCCTAATTAAAAACACAGCACACCAGGAAGAAATAACGTCACAGGTCTAAAAGTGTGCATAAACTACTGCATTTTAAATTGCATGTTAAATTATGTAAAATGACTCTCTTACCTAAAGATAAACTCAATGTGTTTGTTTTTTAAACAGGCAGTCAACCCATCAAGGTTGAACAATAAGGTTTGAAATTGACAGTCATGAGCAGTGGTGGAAAGTAACTAAGTACATTTACTCAAGTAAATGTACTTTTAAAAAATACTTTTACTTATACTCCACTACATCTCAGAGGCAAATATTGTACTTTTTACTCTACTTCTACTCTACAACCCACTACAATTATTTGAAAACTTTAGTTATTATAGCGTACCTCTCAGCAGTATGCTTACTATGGGATATAATCGCCCCCTGGCGATGCGCAGGGCAAAACACATGAGCTCCCGGCTACAATTCCTATTGGATAGGGTCATGTTACGCGACACCGGTAACCCGGAAGGGTATAAATACCCTCGCGTCACTTGGGCACTCCCTCTTCCTTCACTCTGCCAACGCGAACGGAGCCTGAAACAGCACATCGGAGAAACAACGGAGAAACTTCGAATCCAAACAAACCCGAAGCGAGGGCACCCAGTGCTACTCTACAGGCGCTTCGAATAAAAGTTTCCAGTTTCCAACGCTCTCGGTTACACTCAGCTTTAATTATTTTAACTTTTCCTATCCTCTCTGTTTTCCACGCCACGAGGCGTTAGCCTAGCCGTGTTTGTTGGCTAGGCCGTTAAAGCTACACGGCTAGGCTAGGTGGCTACTTAGCCTATTGTTCCAACCTCGTGTCGACAGAGAAGGAGGAAAGATGGAGGCGCCTCGTCCCTGCGGCCTACGAGGGTGCACCCTCCTCGTCGCGGCGGACGACGGAACACCGCCTGTGCATCTCCTGTCTGGGGCCCAACCATGCTTGGCTCGCTCGCCACCGAGGCGGAGACGTAGACAAGTGCGGGCCCTGCGACAATTTCACCGTGTTCCAGCTGGAACATCGGCTCGCCAGGGCTATGCTGCTAGCGGCCTCGCCTGAAAGCAGTGGCGCTCGCCCCGACGCTCTCCTCGCCATGGACCCAGGAGCGCCGGTGGCGAGTACCAGCCAAGGAGCCATGGGCCCTCCGCTCTCCGCGGCCCCACGTTCCAGCGGAGCCATCAAAAAGGTCCGGCGCGAGGAAGACTCAAGGGCGGTCACCTCGTCGCCAGACCCCGCTGATGCTGTCGCGGCCATCGGGCCATACCACGACAGCAGCTTTCCTCTCTCCCCCCCCGCCTCCCTCCTCGCCTGGGGCGACACGCCGACGCCTGGCGACATCGGCTCAGACGGCGAGAACGACGAGGGAGACAGTGTCCTGCACATCGGGGGAGATGAGGAAGAGGAGTTGGAGCTCACCTCCTACCAGCAGTCCCAGTCCCAGGAGGTAACGATGACCAGTCCGGGTCCTCCTGGGCCTACAGCAGAGACGGCTGAAGCCTCGGGGAATCCTAGCCAGGCAAAGGAAACCCAAGAGGCCATCTCGGTCGTGCTAAAGAGGGCTATCGCCAGATGCGGCCTGGCGCAGCCCATGGAGCCGGCCAAGCTATCCATCGGGGTCCCCATTCCGGGGTTCCAAGGTCTGACACCCCTCCCCCCCCGACAGACCGAGTCTAAGCTGCTTCCCGAAGCCGGTGGCGTCAGAGATGCAGTGCAGTACTCGTGGGCGGCGGGGAGAAGAGAACCCGACAAGCTAGGCTTCGTAGCGGATATTCTCACCGGCGCAGACCTGGGGGTCGCTGGCCTCCCAGCCATGGACTCGACCCTGGCTTCCGCCATCGAGAAGGCGAAGCCGGGCTCGGTGAAAACGGGTTCGGGGGTGAGGCCTGTCTTCGCTGACCACAGCAAGAGAGGCAGCACCGTGACACACTCTACACTCTACAAGGCCTCGGCATCGGCTGTAAAGGCCTTGAATGTGGTGTCGCTTCTCCAGGGCTCGGCCGCCGTCAAACTTCAAGAGTTAACGACGAGGCCCCTGGCCGAGAAGAAACCTGCGGAGGACATCCACACCGAATTCGTCGCGGATGCAGTGGAACTCGCGAGGCTGGTCCAGCTCGCCATCTTCTGCACATGCAACGGACTGCTGTGGACGGGCAGAGCCATGGCCCTCACCGCGGATCTGGAGAGGGTCAAATGGCTCGACCTCGCTACTGGATGTAAAACTATACTGACTACGGGTCTCATGAGTCTTACCCTAACATCGGACAATCTGTTCGACAACGCTGCCGATGTGATCATCAGAACCAAGGCAGCGGAGAAGCAGATGGACGAGACGGCTGTAGGCCTTCTCTCCTCCACCGCCCCTGCTGTGGCTAGGCCACAGCAGTAGTAGGGTGCTGCAGGTGGGACTCGCGTCGCTGGACGCAAGCGAGGTGCGTCCAGGTCCTCCTCCACCAGAACCAGCTCCTGGGAGCGTCCCGAAGGTTCTCTGGGAGTAGGGGACGTCAGGCGCAAAGACGAGAAACGAGGTCCTCCACCCCCCCCTTCGCCCAAGCCCCAACGCAAGGATAGCGGGGCTAGCCGAAAGGGGAAGGGTAAGTGACAGTCCTTGCCCGGTTCCACCGGGCCCACAGCTGATTACCCCGTCACGGCCACTTGGCCGGTATCATGCGGGGTCAGCTTCCCACTTGGGAAAAAGAACTGGCGCTCATCTTGCCCCCATGGACAGAGTCGAGGACGGCTCCATGGCGGCACAGAGACAAACAGAGACGCTAAAGACTATGGATGTGGTTCAGAGCACTTTAAGTCCTGTTTTCCCAGTGTGTGTGTACAAAATGCGCCTCATGTGTGTGGAATAAATCTATTGCCAAATACACAAATGCTAATTTTTTCCCATGCCAAATTACGAGGCGGATCGCTACCCGAATCGAATGGGAAGCCCTGTCCTCTAATGTATTCCATGAGCCCTCAGTGTTCGTTATGTCCCCTAAAGAGAAAGGACGACATGCCAAACACTGTAGGGACATATCCTGTGCATGCTATGAACAAGATGACTCAAATGCAGGTAGAGAAACCAATTGCTATGAATCAAATGTCTCAAATGCTTTGTGTAAAACAGGGGTTTTCTGTAAACGAAAATATTCTAACTGCGACACAGCAGTTCCTTCTACCGTCCGGCAGATGGCTGCAAAGCGCATCTGTAGGAGTCGGTGGAAGGGCAAGATGGCCGCCTCCCTCACCCTCCCCAACATGGCGGAGGAGGGGCGGAAGTTTACGTCACAGAAAGCCCCGGTGTTACACCGGCGAAACTCCCCTGGGGGAACGAAAGAACGAAAGTCCCTCGACCTACCCAAGATGGCGGACGAGGTAAGGCGGATGTCTCGTCACATCTGAGAACCCCGGTGTTACACCATCGACACTCCCCAGGTGTGGAGGGAGTTTCGTTCCGGGTAACTACAACACCGCGAAAGGGTCAGTCGGAGCAACGGCGTCCCCGGTTCCCATGGGAACGGGCTCGCGCTCCATGACGAGGCCGCCATTAGCCCAGCTAGCGCTAACGAGCAATGCTACAGGGCGGATGTCGATGTTGGGCAAGACTCCCGTGTCACGGGCCTTCCCCACTTCCGGTGAGCGGTCAGAGTTCCACGGAGCAGGTGACGTCACCAGCTCCCACCAACCCCTCGAACCCTCTGGCTCGATGCTTTTCTCAATGGAATCTCAATTGGCTATTTGAAAATAGCAGATCTACAAGCTCACAACTCACATTGTGTCAAAAAGATTTTAATACATTTTATATGAAACCTTGTAAAACGGGACATTCTGCACAATGAGTACTTTTACTTTTGGTATATTTTGATGCCAATACTTTAGTACTTTTAAGTACATTTTTATTACCGGACTTTTACTTGAAACAGAGTGTACATTCTGTGTTAGTGTTTCTGCAGTATTGATACTTTTACTTATGTAAAGAAATTGAATACTTTTTCCACCACTGGTCATGAGATTTAACAACAGTTCCACAGCCATTAGCATGAGATTGTTTAATCCACTGGTTCCCAAACTTTTTAGCTCAAGACCCAAAAGATAAATTTGATCTCTGCCCGGGACCCAAACTAGTGAAAGTAGCAGATCTAAGCGCACAACACGTCGCATCGCAAATTTTGGGGATTTAAAAAATGAAATAATAAAAATTATAAACAAAATGTAGGAAACCAAAAATGATTGGGTATTCACTCGCAACCCATACAAATTGGTCCGTGACCCACATATGGGTCCCGACCCACTGTTTGCTAAACAGTGGTTTAATCTATCATCATCACAAAATGGGTTTCCGAGGCTACTCATCCTCCTGTAATTGTATTTAAACGTACAAAGAAACTTAAAGGTAGGGTAAGTGATTTTCTTTGGTTATAATAAGTGTTAAATAGCTCTACATTCTGATAGTACTCATTGCTATAGAGTGTTTGTTCAGTAAAAGGAGTGTCCTTGTCTCTCCAGATCTTTATAAAACAGAAAATGCATTTTGTTTCAGTTTCAGTTTCATTTCCAATTTTATCCAATCAGGATAGAGAACTCAATCAGGATATAGATTAAACAAGTGAAATTGGAAGTGATGACACTAAGAAATGAGCAGGCAAACTTGGAACTGGAACACTATACAAATGAAGCTTAAAAATTGGTACTTTCTCCTGATTGGCTGAGACTTTGACACCTACAGAAAAATGTATTTTCTGTTTATTAAAGAGCTGGAGAGACGGGGAGACTCCTGTTACTGAACAAACACTCTATAGCAATGATTACTATTAGAATATAGTGCTTTAACCTTTTAACAAAACACTTTTTGTTTTAACCCAAAAATATCACTTACCCTACCTTTAATTTGATGCAACTGAAATAGGTTCTGCTGCAATCACCTTAAATAACTTCATCACTGCACTCGAATGCACCAACAATGTGTTTACATTTGTGAGATCTGACAAAATTGCTTATGTCCTCATTTTAATCTTCCTTCAGCTCAAACTGAACTGAAAACTCTGGCTAAATTGGCCTTCAGCGGGGTACAAAACTGTGTTTACACTAGTTTCTCATCCGTCGCATTCAAGTCCTGCACGAAATGGGACGAAGAAGAACGATTGAATTGCCTGGATTGCTCCCCTGCTGCAATCAGCGCTCCTCTCGGGGAGCAGCAGCGCGGCAGACAAAGCAAAGTGGACATTTTCCTGAATAAACCATGCATTTCACCGGATGAAAACACATTCCGTTAAAAGATATACCTGCAAACTTGGTTGCAATTGTTTTTAGTTTATTTGTATTTATTGAAATGTATTGAAATTCATTGAACATTTTCTGGCACAGAATGCAATCCTCTACGCCAGACTCAACACAATATAAATATTTATTTTCAAATTGCGACATTCACAATTCACAATGTACAACCCTTCAACGCAACAACCCACCCCACCCCACAAATTACTCCACAACCCACATACAATCCCCCAATATACATACGGTACACGCATAATTTCATTGTTACATTAAAATGTTAAAATCTGTTGGTTAACCAGTCTATGAAGTTACAAGCCAGCCCTATAATTGTACAGAAAGTCTTTTGATGACCAGAATTTGTCAAGTCTATTCTTGAAGGTATTGACTGAAGGAGCCTGGACCACTTCCTCTGGAAGTTTGTTCCATGCTCTTACAGCTCGAAGTGTTAAGAAATTCTTTCTCTTTTCAGAGTTACAGTTTAGTGGTACAGTAGCAATTTTAGGGAATTCCCTCTCAACTCGTACCTATTGTCCCAGAAGTGGACAACAGGCTCGGCTGTGAAGTCATATATCTGGTGAACAAGTTTATATACCTCAATCATATCTCCTCTGTGTCTCCTATATATACTAACTTTGGTAACTGTAAATGTCTTAACCTTTCTTCATATAACATTTCTTTCAGACCTGGAATTAATTTAGTAGCCCTTCTCTGAACCCTCTCAATTTTCTCTATATATTAGATTTTGTAAGGACACCAGACTGAGCTAGTTTTTTTTCTCCACCCCCCCCCCCCCCACACACACACACAGTGAGGTTAAGTTAAGAAACCGTCGTCCCCGGCCTAATCTATAGTTTCACCTACACCTATACAGTATGTTGATGTGCTCTGTGGTCAGTGGTGGAAAGTAACTAAGTACATTTACTTAAGTACTGTACTTAAGTACTATTTTGAGGTATTTGTACTTGAGTATTTCCACTTTCCAGTACTTTTACTTCTACTCCACTACATCTCAGAGGCAAATATTGTACTTTTACTCCACTACATTTATTTGAAAACTTTAGTTACGAGTTACTTTTCAGATATAAATTATGATATTATAAAACGTACATTAACGACTTTAGCCATATTTTATACCTAGGCTATTTGAAAATAGCCTATCTACAAGCTCACAACGCGTCGCATCGCGACGCGTTGTGAGCTTGTAGATCGGCTATTTTCAAACATTTTAGTACTTTTACTTTTGGTACTTTAAGTACATTTTTGATACCAATACTTTTGTACTTTTACTCAAGTACATTTTGCATTCCTGACTTTTACTTGTAACAGAGTACTTCTACTTTGCAGTATTGAGTACTTTTTCCACCACTGCCTACACCAGTGATATTCAACTGGCGGCCCGCGGGCCAAATTCGGCCCGCAGGGAGTTGTCTTGTGGGCCAGGAACACATTCCATATTCCAAAAAATATGTAATTATCTTGGATGGTTGGTTGTACAGGATGGCCATTTTGAACGTTTTTCATAACCGTTAACCAAAACTCATTAATGGTTAATAATTAAGGGGAAATTGTGTGCTATAGTACAGCATGGTGTCCATTGTTGATGTGCTATAGGTCTTATCGGACGATAATGGACATATTATGTCCATTTTGGTGACGTACTGCTTCATACTGCATTTACGCATTTTGATGTTGAGAGGATAATATGTGCCAGACCTTAATACTGCACAGGCTTTGAATTTGGATTTGAGAAAATAGGAAGTAGGCATTTCAATGTAAAAAAGAACATGGGTTTCTTCATAAAATTGGTCCTCCTCACTATGCTTATTATAACATTGGACCATAATTTTTTTCTTTCTGTCTATTTTCTGTCTAGAGAGAGAGAGAGACAAGGCACTCACACACAGCGAAACTCTAGAGAGATGCCCACTCAGCCAGCTGGCCCTGGAACTCCGGGCACATACACAAACAGAGCCACGAGATAGAAAACCCATTGGACTAAACCAAATTATAAAACAGCAAAAGGAAAACTACCTGACACATTGGAAAGAAGCAACACAAAAGCAGAGTAAACTAGAATGCTATCTGGCCCTAAACAGAGAATACGCAGTGGCAGAATACCTGAGCACCGTGACCGACCCAAAACAAAGAAAAATCTTAACTAGGTACAGACTCAGTGAGCACAGTCTTGCGATCGAGAAAGGTCGTCACAGGCAGACCTGTATCCCGAGAGAAGACAGACTATGCACCCACTGCACACAAAATGAAGTGGAAACCGAGCTACACTTCCTAACCGTCTGTCCATTGTACCAAGACATCAGAGACACATACTTCCCACAGATTACAACCACACACAGAGATTTTGAAAACATGACCAATGACAAAAAACTCCCATATCTGCTGGGCGAAGTACAACAATGTGCAAACACAGCAGCAAGATTTGTGAGTTGCTGTGATAGGAGAAGGATATCAAACGGAACACAACCACCCTAAAGACTAATCATTGTACAGTATATATTCCTGCACTATACCTGCACCCAGTGATCTTGGTACATAGAAATTGATCTATTGAAGATTCTGACTTTCAAATTTACATATTTTTTGTTTTGATTGTATTGCTGTATTGTTGTATTGTGCTTTCTGCTTTGGCAATGTAAACGTATGTTTTCTCATGCCAATAAAGCCCTTTGAATTGAATTGAATTGAATTTGCGTTTCATGAACCATTAGTTGTCAGTTAGAGCATCATGACATTCAGCCTGTGACGCTATTGGGTGATTGGAGTCCACTCAAAACTCAAAAATAGGTACATTAGCTACCATGCCATCTCCCTAATTTTTTTTTTACAAATTGAGGGAGATGGCATGTAATGGATGTACTGCACTCAAAACTCTTGCTGTTTTTGTCATTCACCTGAAAGAATGGTACCAGTCTCTTTATTGCTTTAACATTTTCAATAAGTTAAAATCAGTTTATTATAAAGCGAGGAGAGAAACAAAAAACACATTTCTGGCTGTTTTGTTAATTTGTACTACTTCTTTTGATACATATCTACATTTTAACACCAGATACTTTTCTTAAGTACATTTAGTGTGAGCTAATTTAACACTTTGACCCAAGTGATTTTCTTAAGGATGAATTTTACTTTTACTAAAGTACAAACATATTTTAAAGTAAGATATCTGTTCTCTTACTCAAGTATGGCTTTCAAGTACTTTTTGAACCACAGTTTATTTCATTATTTATGTATAACTTGCAAGGCAGAATGGGGCAGCTGTCATGGCGGCTGGACGGCTACCTCCAGGCATCACTTTAGGGGGGCCTTTGCACCACAAAATAAATAAAATAATAACATAATAAAACTAGAAAATGTGCTCCTCGGAGCACAAGTCTCCGCCAGCAGACCCGTGCTATTTTAATAGCACGGGTCGTCTTGGTAGAACGGGTCGTCTTGGTAGAATGGGTCGTCTTGGTAGAATGCGCGTGGTTTTTGGTGTTCTGCAGGGGCGACTGAATATGTAGTGTCTGCATCTAAAATAAAATCTTCTTGAAGCAATGTGAATATTTGTGTCATATGGGAGTCCTAGTAAATGACTGGTTTGTTCAAATGCTTGTCTGTCTTCTTCATCTTCATTGTCTTGAACAGTTTCAGCAGTTGATTGGTGTGTTTGATCTAGTGCTACATAATGTATTTGATCAAGGTGGCCAATTGTTACAGTATTAAGACTTCGGCCTTGTTGTGGGATCAATTCAACTCTATAGTCCTCTTCTGTGTTACTGTTGACTGATTGATCCTGTCTTACCTCACTTCAAAAAACGTAAACTGCTTTTTGAAGTGACACACCTATTTATAGAATTTTATTTCGTCATGCGTCCCTCTAGCCAATCAAAGGCATTGGTGTCAACATATTGACACGTGTCACGTGGAGCTTGACCAATGTTAGCTTGGCTAGGGGCCATGCTCACACACGGCGGGACGAAGCGAAAACATACTCTCCACCTACGGCGGAGACAATAACTGTTTAAGCGACCAGTTACACATTTCTTAACGGTTTCCGGTTAAACCATGAACCTTTTTTGTTTGTACAGTATGTCTTGTGGCCCCCGACTTCAAGTAATTTTACAATTGTGGCCCCCTTTCTAATCTAGTTGAATACCCCTGGCCTACACCTATACAGTATGTTGGATGTGCTCTGTGCTGTGGACACAGAGTACAGTCACTCAGTAACAAGTAAACAACTGACTTCTCTGTCACTGATGGGCTGGGGGGGGGGGGGGTTGATTTATCCTTTTGTTTTCCTTAGACTTTATCTGGCCCTACCTTTGGCCTAATTCATGCCGTCGATATTATGCGCACATCTCAGCTGACTTTGGGACGTGGTCTGTCTAGAGGACGTTGCATCATAGGCTACTTGTCATTGGAATTGAAAATCTTGGTACTATGGGGTGTTTAAAAAATACAAAAAAAGATTTCATTTTACAAAGAACTTACACAATATATTTGGGCATTTTTATTTGAGACATTTATAGCCATGATAGAATCTAAATTGTTCCATTCAAACGCTTCAAAGAGGAATCATCATCATTCAGCAATTCACAAGTACAATTCACAAGTACCTGTTGAATTATATTTATCCAATGTTTGGCCTTCTGAAAAAAATAACTTACACAGACAGTTAAAGATTAGGCTTTAGGCAAGGGATACTCAGTTCGTCTTGACAGGCTTTTTTCACAGTATACAATGAAGTGTAAAATTAAATTCCACACACCGATATAAAACAGAATAACAAATAAAGGGGGAAAATGCATATAGACAGCACCAAAAACATTCTACTAACTAGAGCAAAACAGGAAGGATTACCCCATTAAGACCTGAAGCCGATTCTACAAATGTCTTCTAAATCAGTATTCTGAAAAACGTATGTTTCTATGTCAGTGGTGCTCAAACTTTTTCATGTCAAGGACCCCCAAAATTATATTTATTTGGCTGCCGACCCCCATCTCAAAATATCTTGTTCCAGGGACCCCCATGAAGCAAAGATTTGAGTTACAAATGTTCGCTTTAAAAATATATATATTCAAAGATTTGCAAAAAAAAATCACGATTTTTCAAAAATAGCAGATCAACAAGCTCGTAGCGCGGCACTCGGTGCCGCGCTACGAGCTTGTAGATCTGCTATTTTTGAATAGCCAAAGTGTAAAATAATGCTTTTTTAGCTCAAATCAAAAAGTGACACAGATGCGTTCCAGGTCTTAATGGGTTAATGTACTGTAATATTTTCCTGTCTGTGTAAAAAGCAGTGCAGGATAGTTCCTTAGTTCTATAATATCTAAACTAGGTGAGAGGGAAACGGGGGGGAAATAGTGCATTTTTTTTTTTTCACATGTCATCGGCATGTGGCCTCAGTCTGGCCCGGCGGTGTGGATCCAAGGTTACAGTAGCTATGTGACCGGTAATGGGGTCTCCATGGAAATGTTTGATCTCGTCCTGCCGGCTGCTGTTGAGAGACAGGTGCTCCAAATTGGACAGCGCCCGGCCCACTCCCAGCTTCCCCATCAGCGAAGACATATCCTCCATGTCCACGTCTCCTAGGAGACGCTGCCTGCGCAGGGATGCGGGTTCGTCGTCGGAATGGATGGAGAATGGATGGTCGGCGACATGCGGCACGGGGAGGGAGGCGTGGAGGCTGTGCAGAGACCGCGACTGCACTGTTATTGGGGCGACAAGTAGACAGAGAGATAAGGCAGAGGAATTGCTGAAACCTCAGTGGACATCTGTATTTATAATGTGTTTTCTTCTTTTTGTCAGGTGTCAAGGTTTTTCTTTATTTAACCCTTTAAGAAAGAAAGAAAGAAAGCGGCATTTGTGTCATTTTAAGATTTCTTTGGGCTATTCAAAAATAGCAGATCTACAAGCTCATAGTGCGCACTCGGTGCCGCGCTATGAGCTTGTAGATCTGCTATTTGTTTTTTAAATTGTGAAAGTTTGTGCAAATCTTTTGAATATATATAATTTTTTTTAAGCGATTGCTTCTGGGGATTCTACAAAATATCTTCTAAATCCTAACAGTTGTTTTTTGAAAAACGTATGTTTCTATATCAGTGGTTCTCAGACTTTTCATGTCAAGGACCCCCAAAATTATATGTATTTGGCCGCGGACCCCCATCTCAAAATACGTTGTTCCAGGGACCCCCAGAAGCAAAGACTTGAGTTAAAAATGTATATATATATATATTCAAAGATTTGCACACATTTTCACGATTCAAAATAAATAAATAGCAGATATACAAGCTCATAGCGCGGCACTCGGTGCCGCGCTATGAAATTGTATATCTGCTATTTTTGAATGGCCAACGAATGGCCTGGTCTTAATGGGTTAAACATCTTGGGTACGAGTAGCCTACAGGAAAGTAAATTGTTTTTTGTTCTGGTATCCATTGTTGCAGCGACAGCAGCAGCAGCACCAGTACTAGTAGAAGTAGTAATAATACAAGGAAATAACACAAAAAAATAGGATAATGAGAGAATCAAAGATAGCAGCAGTAGGCCTATCAATACATTTGTTCCATTAGTCTTAGTGCTTAGCCAGTAAGATCTGTCCTTTAGGAGGACCACAATGGAAACTAGAAAAAGTGCTCCTCGGAGCACAGGTCTCCGCCAGGTCAGGTTATTCTGGCCTCCTGGTGGCGCTATAATAGGCCAATGTGAAAAGGGTGCCAACCGTGCCATTTATTCTTGCATTGACACTGCATTCATGATTTGAGGTATTTTGTTCCAAAAATGTGTTTTGCTCAATTAGACCTGCTGGTGGCGCTATAACAGGCCAATGTGAAAAGGGTGGCATTTCTTCCTCGGCCTAGTTTGAATGTGCGTGTGAAATTTCACGGAAATCGCAAGCTGTGTGTATACTTTGAGGTTTTTTGTTCAAAACGGACCAATCCTGCAAACTTTGGAAGCCAACCTTAGGCAATGAGGTTGGAATATGGGAAATCGGACAGATCCGTGTTGATCACATGACTATAGTGATACTGTGTACTGATTTGCATGACGTTTGGATAAAATGTGTAGGAGTAAT
Source organism: Gymnoscopelus braueri (assembly GCF_963280865.1). Classification (NCBI taxonomy): domain Eukaryota; kingdom Metazoa; phylum Chordata; class Actinopteri; order Myctophiformes; family Myctophidae; genus Gymnoscopelus; species Gymnoscopelus braueri. The sequence goes on along the minus strand of NC_137607.1, from coordinate 52,860,004 downwards.
ATTAAAAAAATGGTTTTGCACAAATCGGCCTCCTGGTGGCGCTATAACAGGCCCAAGTGAAAGATTTGGGGCAGAGGTTCTGAATTGGCATCCAGGGAGTGTGTGTGCACAGTTTCGGAGCGACCGGGCCAACGGTGCCGGAGATTAGCTTGTGACAGACGGACGGACACACACACACACGGACGGACGGACGGACAGGGGGTAAAACATACTCTCTCGCCATGCCTTCGGCCTGGCGGAGACAATAAGCCCTCTGGCTTTATTGTGTTTTTATCCTCGGTGATGCTACTTGACTGTATATCGGGAAGTGCTATTGTGCTCTTTTTTAAAGTGTGGTTTCACAAATGTCAACGAGGTCATCGCGACCTCGTTGACATGTGTTGTTTGATGTTTGAAAAAAGCATGTTTCACTCAAAAAAATACATAGTAAAACACAGGAAAAAAGTGAAATTTGTCTCCGTTATTATTTTAACAGGGAAGTGAATGGAGCAGTAGTAGTAGTGGTGTTTTTGGCCACATAACATCAAATTGTTTGGAGAATAGCCGATCTACAAGCCCTTCTGTGAGCTTGCACATCTGCTATTTTCAAATGCTCTTTACAACTATAATAACGTGCCCAAAATTGAGATGCCACGGTTAAAGTTGTTAAGGTGCACGGAGATGCTATGTGTGCAAGGTTCTTACACCTAATTTATGAACATCTGTCTGCGTTGTTGTTTAACACCAGGTTGTATGTGTGAGTCTGTGCATCGGTGCGTGCGCATCAGTGTTGAGTACATCATTCCATATAGCTTCTGTTTAACCTTATGACATTATAGACTGCTGTAACCATCTACAAAATGTGTAACTTGGCCTTTTGGCAGTTTAATTACCCATAGAAAGCACAACACTGATTGCATTCACAGTGCTGTCAGACCGTTCATGACAACTAATTATAGCATTCTGCCATGCACGATAATCCCGCATCTTGATTACGCAGCTGGTTCATTTTGGGCTTGGTAAAGATTTTTGAGAACTTTTTTCTCCCAGTGGTTTTCAATAACAAGGTCATTTTGGTCACAAGGAAAAAGAAAAAGGGAGTATATTTTTACTGCTTCGCCCATCAGCTGGCTCTGATGAGGGGTGCACATATGGGGGAGCTGTTAGGGGTTGTTAGGGGGCAAAGTGTCTTGCAGGGACACTTTGGCATGTAGACTGGCGAAGCTGACTGTAGTGGTAATTAGTTCGTGCAGAGAGACATGTGAGGGTCAGTTACCCAATAACACCTGAGGCCGATTCTAAAAAATGCCTTCCAAATCAGTAGTTCTCAAACTTTTTCGTGCCAAGGAGGACCACCCAAAATGATATGTATTTGGCCCTCGGACCCCCATCTGAAAATGTTTTGTGCCAGGGACCCCCAGAAGAGAAGATTTGTGTTCAAAAAGACTTTCGATATTTTTCAAAAATATTCCAAAATAGCAGATGTACAAGCTCGCAGCGCGTCACGAAGTGACGCGCTGTGAGCTTGTACATCTGCTATTTTTGAGAACCACTGTTCTAAATCCTACTAAAGAGTTTTCTGAAAAACCTATGTTGCTATATATATAGAGATAAAATCTAAAATGACACAGATGCTCTCTGGGTTAAATGAGCACCATTTGCGTGCCTAGAGAAAGATAATAACAATAATACTCTGGCTATATGACAAGGAAAGTGCTGGTTTGGATGACAGGCTTATGGGGCATTCAGCGTTATGTTGTTGAGGATGACTCACCTCTTACTGGACCGAAGTCTCCCTGGCTGACTTTGGTGTCAGAGAAAGGCCTGAGACTGGGGAACAGTATTAGAGAGAAGGACAGGAGGAGGACCTGAAAGAAGCAAGGGCACAAAGGAGCGAAGGAGGGGAAAAACACGGAGAAATTGCATCAGTCACACAAAGTCGTTCTGAGCTTAAAACGAGGCAGGCATAACCCTAACAGAGGATGAATGGCTGAATATATGTAATGTACTATCCACCACTACTATCTCTGGCCTTTGGAGAGAGTTCTCATGGAAGAACATGATTATGTTCTTTATTGCTCCAAAGAGAAAATACTTACAGAATGGTACACCAGAGTCAGGGATTTGTTGGAGAGATTGCAATAATACAATGGCTGACCACTTCCATATATTCTGGGACTGTCCAGTAACCCAAAATTACTGGGTAGAGATTGTATCAGATATCAATGCAATAATGGGTTCTGAGCTTGAATGCACTTTTACCAATATTTACCTGAGTAACATACCAACCAAATTTAGCACCGCAGATAAGTACCTTCTCAAAATTTGGTAGCCAGCAAGAAGGCTATAACCAGGAAATGGCTGGACAAAAACCCACCAACGAGGGGGGAGTGGATAGCCATTACAGACATTGAACATATACGAAATGGAGAAACTCACATATTCTGTAAGACTCTGTATGGATACATTTTATAAATACTGGTTAAAATGGATATTATATATGAAAATGGATATTCTGTGAGGGATCTTTAAAGATGTAGGGGTTCGAATATATGTTAATATATATCTCTATGTAGGTACGAGTATGTAAATCTGTGCTATGTGTGGAGGTACATTGCTTGAATTATATTTTTATGTACTTTTTGTATCTTTTATTTCCTGTATTTTATTTCTCCATGTATGTACTTATGTTTATTTTTTCTTTCTTATATTTTATTTAATTCTGCAATATCTGGGAACCTGCTCACTAAGCTGTTCAGGTGTGAAACATTGGAATAACTACTGGCAAATTACCATGGACTTTACCATCAAAGATCTTTCTATAAAAGGACTGAAGTTGCTTAGTTAGCCTAGGATCCCTCTCCTCTGGACTGAATAGCCCACAACATAATGAGTGTTAAATATACCCGAAATGTACTAATTGAATGTAATGTGATGCCCAACATGACCTGCCTGTTCTAAAAACGAAAAAGAATAAAAAGAAAGTAAAAACAAAAAAAACAAAAATCGTTCTGAGCTTAAAGGAGGAGTTCACCCAAAAAAAAAATCTTATTTTCTATCAATTACACACCCCATGAAGCCTTGATTTCATGGATTTATTTTTGTTTTTGTGGCATTCCTAAGACAATAATTTGATGACCGTGTGTATTTCCGGTAGGAGACACAAATAATCTACTTTGTGTCTCCTACCAGATACATTAGCCGGTAGGAGACGGGAATCAAATTATTAGCTTAGGAATGCGACAAAAACAAAAAAGAATCCATGGATTCAAGGCTTCATAGGGTGTGCAATTGATAGAAAATAAGTAATTTTTTGGGTGAACTCCTCCTTTAAGCTTGTGTTGTGAGCTTGTGGATTTGCTATATTCGAAAAATTCTGACACATGTTGAAGAATTGGAGTAGCCTACTTTTGCCCTTGTAGGCTATATTCTATATTCACTCAAGAAAAAATCCGAATACAGAACTTCTACTTGTAACAGAGTTAATTCTACATTATGTTCTTTATACTTTCACTTATAAGTAAAACACCAGAGTACTTTTCTCCACCACTGGCTACAATCAAAGTTAATGAAGGGCCACACTTCAGACAGCACATCTCTCTCCTTTTGTATGTGTCGTCCATTATGTCTATATAGACAGAGCGTCTACACCTATATAGATTAAGCCCCATGTGAAGATGGCTGGGTTTTGACTGCAGCAGTTAAATCAGTGGAGATTGGGAGACTGTTGTCGCTATTATTTGGCTTTCACAATGAAAGCTCTTTTTGATAGGATAGTTAGAGGCTGACTCATCTGGCGTGTGTGTTTACTTTTTTTTATCTTCTCGGCTCAAACAAACACACACACACACACACACACACACGCACACACACACACACAGTGGTGGAAAAAGTACTCAAACGTTTTACTTAATAAAAGTATCAATACTGCAATGTAGAAGTACTCTGTTACAAGAATTCAAAATGTACTTGAGTAAAAGTACAAAAGTATTGGTATCAAAATGTACAAAGTGCCAAAAGTAAAAGTACTAAAATGTTTGAAAATAGCAGATCTACAAGCTCACAACGCGTCACATCGCGCCGCGTTGTGAACTTGTAGATCGGCTATTTTCAAATAGCCTAGGTATAAAATAGGGCTAAAGTGGTTAATGTATGTTTCATAATATCATAGTTTATATCTGAAAAGTAACTAGTAACTAAAGTTTTCAAATAATTGTAGTGGAGTAAAAGTACAATATTTGCATCTGAGATGTAGTGGAGTAGAAGTAAAAGTATTGGAAATTGGAAATACTCAAGTAAAGTACAAATACCTCAAAATAGTACTTAAGTACAGTACTTAAGTAAATGTACTTAGTTACTTTCCACCACTGCACACACACACACGCGCACACACACACGCACACACACACACGCACACGCACACGCACACGCACACGCACACGCACACTCACACACACACACGCACACACACACACACACAGAGGCTCTTACCAGAACACAGGTGCCCGCCTGGGCTGGCTTGTTAGTGCTATTCATAAACATAGCCTGGAGTCTGCGCAACTGCTCCACTAGTGTCCTGCGGGTAGACAGAAAGATTTGAAACATTTTCCACGTTTGTGATATTCTTGGAGAGAAAAAAGAAGAATAGAAAGGGATAACGGTTTACAGATTGAACGCATTATGCATTATGAACAATGAATGTCATAGGGAGAGGAGTGGAGGATGGGTGTGACAGGTATAGTGGATAGAATCCCTCACGTGTTGCATTTCTCCAACTGGAACACTTTCCTCTGCAGATCCTGGTTGTGGGCACTGCAGGCGGACATCCTATCAAGGACAACGTCCCCAAACAATGTGGGTTATAGAGCTCGTTGGATTAACACAAGGGAAACATCTTTCACTGTAATGTTATGGAAATCCTCTCAAGGACACGCGGTGTCACGTTCGTTCATACAATGTGTACACATTTAATATTGACTTTATAATTTAATTTATATTAAACAAACACAATTTCAATAGATAAAGTTGATGTTCTTCAGCCATCGATTTGTACATGGAAGTGGCTCCCGTTGTTTAAATTGGGCCACAGAGACTGAGATTCAAGGACTGTCTCAAGGACGATAAAAACAACACCACAGTATGTGTTATGTTTGTACATAATATATTACCAGCCTTCTTACCTATTCTCCAAGCCATCAATATATTCCTTCTTTTTCTTCCGACTCTCCTGGGCAGACTGCTTATTGCGTATCTTTCTGCGAATCTTCTTGAGAACTCTCTCTTCATACTGATGAATTTAGACACAGTAAACTAAATCATTCAGTCATTGATACTCAACACAGTTAAAACTGTAGTGTTAATATTTAATATATATATTTTTTTATCCCATGATTTTGTAACCCTTTTTCACCCGGTGCCAATTTTCTAAGTGATCCTGGGTGCTACACTCCCCCCGCCAGCCTAGGGAGCCCAGAGCCGAGCTCATGCCTCCTTCAATGCACGAGAGCCAACTGACCTTCTTGTCACCTGATAGGGGGAGTTTCCCCGGTAGGACGTAGCACGTGGAAGGAACACGTTATTCCAACCAGTTCCCTTCCCCTCCATCAGGCGCCCCGGCTGTCATGGGGGAGGCGCTATAGCGACCACGATTACTACATGTTTTTGTGAGGGTATTAACTAGGAGACACGGGGAGAACATGCAAACTCCACACAGAAAGGCCCTTTCGCCAACCCCACCTAGGGTATGGCCGCTGATGACGTGGAGGAGAAGACACGCCCCCCAGCGCCCACAGCGTCCTCGGCGGGAATCGAACCCTAACTAACTGTAGTGTTAATTTAACATTCATTTTGATAAATGAACAGCGCAGATTTGACTGGATACTTCATTCATGTTAAGGTGCTGTGTTGTTTCCCCCATTTTGTTCTAAATTCTTTCAGACAAGTATGTACCTTGGTCAGTGGTAATTGGCTGGGCAGAGACACACCCTCCTTGGCCAAGAGCTTCTTCTCGTCCTCATTGAGAATCAACTCCTGGGAGGACTGCTGAGATGGCTGTGGAGGCTGGCAATAGGACAGGAATACCAATATGTTAAGTGCTTGATTGAACTTCTCTCACTTCGCTCTCTCTGACCCCAACTTGAGTTTGTCCTTTTCCATCCCACTTCCATCCCTACATTCTCAGAGGCGGGTAGTGTATATGTATACTGACCACGTCCCACCTCCACCACTCTCAGTCCATGCCAACCTCAAAGCAATTATACCATTTTGAACTTTTAATCCTGATTTATACGTCGTTGTGCGATGGTCTCACTGACCGAACACATATCTCTCATCTCTCTTGTAAACTCCATCACAACAATAAACATCAATCTAGTACATTCATCTCTGTTCAGATGAAATCACCTATAATTTGACTTCAGTTTATCACAGCAAATCGATGTGACACATTGGCCCCTTTTCTAGTGGTGGAAAAAGTACTCAAATGTTTTGTTTAAGTAAAAGTATCAATACTGCAATGTAGAAATACTCTGTGACGAGTAAAAGTTCGGAATTCAAAATTTACATGAGTAAAAGTACAAAAGTATTGGTATCAAAATGTACTTCAAGTACAAAAGTAGAAAGTACTCATTAGGCATAATGTCCCATTTCACAAGTTTTCAAAATGTATAAAAATCGTTTGAAAATAGCAGATCTACAAGCTCACAATGCGTTTCATCGCGACGCATTGTGAGCTTGTAGATCGGCTATTTTCAAATGGCCAAAATGTATACAGGGCTGAAGTGGTTAATGTATGTTTCGTAATAATAATCAAAAACAAAAAAGTAACTAGTAACTAAAGTTTTCAAATAATTGTAGTGGAGTAAAAGTACAATATTTGCCTCTGAGATGTAGAGTAGAAGTACAAGTATTGAAAATTGGAAATACTCCAGTAAAGTACAAAATTGTGCTTAAGTACAGTACTTAAGTAAATGTACTTAGTTACTTTCCACCACTGCCCTTTTCCACCGGTTCCGTTCTTTTTTTCCACCAAATTTTGAACCAGTTCAGAGTGTTTCCACTGCCCTGTTTTTCTTGCCCTGAACTGGGAACCTAAGTGGGCGTCTCACTATTCTGCAGGTTGGAAGATGCAGATGCCATATAAACGATGGCAAATGCAAGTGAAAAATCATCATTAAAAAAGAGAAACTGTAACTGCCATTGACGATTGAATTTCCCCCGTGAAATGGACACTTCGATATGTTATATTTGACACATTGCTGGCCAGGCCTGGAATAGAACCTGGGGGTAACTGGGGACTCCTGCTCCCCAGGCCGGCTCTCTCCATTCTGCCATGCCACGCCCCCAATTACAATGGTTATGCTTCAAACTGATGGAAAAGCGGGCCGGTTCATGGCCGGTTCACGGCCAGTTCCGTGAGAGCGCCAAGGTTCCAAGAATCTAAAACGGAACCAGTTCTACAACCAAAGTTATTTTGGTGGAAAAGGGAGGGGCCAGTGTGAGCTTGCGGATAATGACAAAAAGAACCAAAACAAACAAAAACATCTGCGTTAGCAATCAAATTACATATAAGAGTCGGCATTGATGGATTGTGAATGGGTGTGCACAGAAAGCCCTCCATCCACCCCAACCAACAGAATAGACTTACTGGCTCTGGTGTGCCAGACAGCAGCAGATCCTTCACAGTAAGAGGGAAACAGGAGGACAGCTGGGGTCTGTGCTCATCAGAAGGACACCGTGTCTCTCTATGCCTGCCAGGGAGAAAGTCAGGTTCCCAGCCATCTGTAAGCAAACAGGCACACACACACACACACACACACACACACACACACACACACACACACACACACACACACACACACACACACACACACACACACACACACACACACACACACACACACACACACACACACACACACACACACACACACACACACACACACACACACACAATCAGCTGTCACTCTTGTGTGTACTTCTCTTCTGTCCTGTTTCATCTGATTTTGTCAATCCCCTGTGAGATACAGGCAGTCGGTCATATGATGGCACAAAGCCAAAGTCATTATGATGACTGAGCCACTTTCCCAAAATAATGACTTGGTATCTCTAGCACAGGGAGTAGACTGGCCGTCTTGGAATCAGAAGGGTTCCTGCATGCTTTGATCACCGGCTCCTCCGGGCTGTACGTGTGCTGTCAAAGCAAGACAAGGAACCCCCTAACCGCTCCCAAGGTTGGTGCGCCGTCAGTTAGTGAATGGGTGAATGTATTATTCACTCAATGTTGTGAAGTGCTTTGGAGAGATGTGCTTATTAAATGCACCATTATGCATTACCTTGCACCAGATCGTCTAAATAGGGCCCTTTGTATCTCAAAAGTTTCTCATTTTGACATACTAATGTCAATATCTTTTCAGAAAGTTTCTCATTACAAAGACTTACAAGATGTATTTATTTATTTCCATCTCATTGGTGTTAATGGGCTTCCATGCCATTATACAACTATACCGATATATATTTTTGTATTTATTATATCAGTACTTTGTGCTGTGGTGGCCTGCCTGTCATGTCACACCTGCACGCCCACATACTTTAACCACCTTCTGTGTGTGTGTGTGTGCGTACGTGCGTGCAGTTGTGTATTAGAGCCAAGAAGATAAAAAAGGAAACAGACATGCCAGATGAGTCAGCCTCTAAGAGAAATAAAATAGGCTCTCATTGTGAAAGCATTGTGAGCTTGTAAGCAATTTTTTTTCTATGAATACGTGTGCCTTGAGATTATAACTCGCTCATTGGTTGGTGTGCCTTGGGTACAAAAAGTTTGAAAACACTAGTTTATACAATACGTGTCATTGTTATTATTTATCCAGTACATGAATACTTACTGAGATCCATAGATAAGTTTGTCTCTAATAAGGCAGCTTCGGTCTGAGGCTGGGGGCTGACATACTGGGCCTCGCCAGCGGGGGTTTCGGAGCGCTGAGGACTATCCATGTGGTCTGAAGGAGGGTCCTCACTGATGCCACTGTCACTGGGAGAGGGCGACCAGAGAGGGGAACCTGACACGGAATCATTGCCACTCAGGAGGACATTGAGAAAGTCATCTTTTATATCCTCTTGTTCAGCTGGTGGCAGCATCTGTTGAGTACAAACAACCAAGTATTAGTCTCTGTATCTAACCACAATCAGCATGGTGGAGAGACAGGGCTGCATTTTAAGATACAGGTAGAACCTATAGATTGTGTCAACATTATATTGTTGCAACATTAGGAGATGTGTCAACCTTTCTGTCAGCGGTTTACAACACTGGTACGTTTAAAACAACAACAATATGATAGTTTTTCTGATACAGTTGATAAGTCCTTTAAAATGTTAGTGTTTGCCAATTATGTAGTATTTGGAGTAGTAGTATTTGGAGTAGAATATACAAACATCATTATATATACATTAAAAAAAAATCAAAAAATATCAAAGGGGTAACACATCCAAACATTTCAATTAAATGGAGGACATTACTCACATTTCCACTTTTTTTATTGGCACACCAATAAAATGAACGCTTACGCGTTTCGGCTATGAGCCTTCCTCAGAGCATGCTCTGAGGAAGGCTCATAGCCGAAACGCGTAAGCTAAACTGAGAAAACCCATTGTTGATGCGCAACCTCTTTTTCTTATTTATCATTATATATACATCATAGAAATATCATGATATGATTGGCGTGGCTCCATGATCGGATCGATGCACTATGCTCTCCTATGTATTCTATATAAACAGTATGTGTGTCTGTCTATATAGATGATTATGGTACCTGATGAAGGTCAGTTGACCGAAACGTTGTTCTTCATTAAATATTGAAGTGAAGACAGTGTGCGAGACCACTTATTTTTTCGGTTTTCTGATACAGTAGTTCACGTAATTTCCCAGGGCAACAGCTACAAACAGGAAATTCATGCTTTTTAATGTTCAGCTACGTTATTTTCGGTGTGCCACAGTCATACTATGGAGTATATAGGCTTTACTGCCTGCTTACAACTTACAGTGGTTCACAAACTTTTGTATGTCAAGGGCCCCCAAATTTGGCCACGGACCCACAACTGAAAATATTTTGTGTCAGGGAATCCCCATACATGATTCGTGCTGGCAAAATGTTTCAAAAATATTCAAAGATGATTAAAAAAATGATTCCAATATTTAGAAAAAGCAGATCTACAAGTTCACAACATACCACGATGCGATGCATTGTGAGCTTGTCCTGTCTTGTCTTGTCTTGTCTTGTTGTGGATGTATATAGAGTTAAAGTGGTTAAACTCATTTTGATGCCATGTTAACTCATTTTCCTGGGGACCCCCTGGAATCCCCTCAAGGACCCCTGGGGGTCCCCGGACCCCACTTTGAGTGGGTCACTGTGCCAGTGGACTGACTATACAGTCGGTCATGGTGACCGACACGGCAAATGGGGGCTGAAGCAAAGCAAATACCTGTGGGTAGGTCACATGCACGTTCGGATCCTGGACCTGGAATGACCAGGAGAGCTGGTTGCCAAGGTGTTCTGGCTCCTGGTACAGGATTCCGTCTTTCTGATCAAACAGCCAATCTAACAGTTCGATCCCTTCACAGCCCTGGAACAAACAGCACGTCATTATTGACACAACAATTTGACTACCCATGCATTACCCAACCACCAGAGTGCTAAACAAAACATAGTCTCGGCCATGCCTTTCGGCCTGGCGGAGACAAAAATACCAACAGGTTGTAAATGTAATCATAATACAGTATGCTGTCAGAGACGTGACTGCTGTTTTATTGCCATCATTTCACCATAATGCTCCCTGTCGAGCCAAATGTCCTGTACAATATGTTCCAGCAATCTGTGGGGATGTCTGTCAATCAGGAAGCAATTTTTCATAATTCAATACCTTCCAGTGCAATGATCGAATACGTCATCCACCTCTTAATTCCTGAGTTCTAAAAATACAAATCAATAAGCACTTACTGTATCCGTGGGCTTATTTGCTGTCCAGCCTGAACTTTGATCTACGGTACGTACGGTACAGCCAATTTCTACTAATCTGATAACCGGAAATGTACTACCATAAATTATAACACAGAAGAATCTAAGAATGACAAAATGTTGGCTATTAATTGGCCCATTTGCTGTACCTGGTCTGAGTAGTGGTCCATAGTGTCACCGCCGGGTTGTCACCCCCAAACAGAAAAGCCCAAGACAATGCAAATCCAATCAAACAATCTTAATGTTCTATGTGGGAGAGTTGTTCTGTCCCACTGTGTTTCTCAGGTCCAAAGTTTAACACAACCTCCAACACAACACACCCAGCCAACTAGCCAGCCATGTTCCCATTGGCTATACATGCACAGACTCAATCTGATTGGTAGTCCAGAGTGTAGATCTATAAGGCAACTCATGAGGTAATGGTTTTTACCTCATGGTAATCGATTTTTCAAAAATAGCAGATCTACAAGCTCGTAGCGCGGCACTCGGTGCCGCGCTACGAGCTTGTAGATCTGCTATTTTTTTCATAGCCAAAGTGTAAAATAATGCTTTTTAGCTCAAATCTAGAAATTACACAGATGCATCCCAGGTCTTAATGGGTTAAAGGCCTGATTTATAGTTGCGATGCAACATGTTGTGAGCTTTTAGATCTGCTGTTTTCGGTGCACGGCACGGTGCACAACCAGGTACAAATCTGACATGAGTCTCCCTTAGTATGTACAGGATTGGAAGGGACTTTCTCTTGTTTCGTCTGACAGTTTATTGACAGGTTTAATGATCTAAGATCTGACCCTTGGCATATATATTGACCAAACATTGACCATCTTATGGTGTTTAAAGGCTATAGCAGTTACATAGTATGGTGAAAATACATTATTATTACTTAATTTGACATATCATGTGAGTAGATAGTATTACAGTAATAACTAAAAAGTAATAACTAAAAACAAATTTTAAGTGCAACATAAACATTAAACCACATGTTTCTTTATTTAGGTTTCTGGCCATACTTTCATTATCTTCAATAAAAGGTCATGAGATGCATTTGTGTTCTTTAATAGGGAAGGATGCAATTCATTGGAAAATGTATACACATTTTTATATCTGTAATAACTACTGTTGTATGATACCTTTTGGGTTATTTTTTCCTTAAATGCCACTGTGCTATTATTTATACGTTATTGTTGTTTTTTTGTGCCCAAAGAATGTAAGAAAAAACAAAACAGAAAGTGGACTGAACAGTGGCCACACCTTATCATGAAGTAAATGTGTGCTCACATCATGTCTAGTTTTTGTAAATGGGGACACAGGTTGCTCTCTCTTTTATTTCCAGACAAGGACACATGTCATTATCTTGTTTCAGAACAGGCTTTTGTTTCCAGACAAGGAGACATGTCATTATCTTGTTTCAGAACAGGCTTTTGAAATGTTAAACATCAATAACAGCTTCTACTGACGTACTTGCTGCTTGCCTAAGAGAACTCGCTCCTTGATAGGGGTTGTGGGTCTATATGTTTAGGGTCTGTGGGCAGTGGTGGAAAAAAGTACTCAAATGTTTTACTTAAGTAAAAGTATCAATACTGCAAAGTAGAGTAGTAGTAAGTAAAAGTCAGGAATGCAAAATGTACTTGAGTAAAAGTACAAAAGTATTGGTATCAAAATGTACTAAAGTACCAAAAGTAAAAGTACTAAAATGTTTGAAAATAGCAGATCTACAAGCTCACAACGTGTCGCGTTGTGAGCTTGTAGATCGGCTATTTTCAAATAACCTTGGTATAAAATACGGCTAAAGTCGTTAATGTATGTTTTATAATATTATAATTTAGATCGGAAAAGTAACTAGTGACAAAAGTTTTCAAATAATTGTAGTGGAGTAAAAGTACAATATTTGCCTCTGAGATGCAGTGGAGTAGAAGTAAAAGTACAGGAAAGTGGAAATACTCAAGTAAAGTACAAATACCTCAAAATAGTACTTAAGTACAGTACTTAAGTAAATGCACTTAGTTACTTTCCACCACTGTCTGTGGGTCTATATGTTTAGCCACCACACAGCTAATATTCACTGTGGCAAACATAATGAGGTTGGTATATTTAGAGTCGTCATTGTCACAGACCACAAATAGACATTTTCTATCACTGACACATAAGCACACCCACCTTCCTCCAGTATTATTCTGTGTGAGCTCACTGCTTGTCAAGTCATTTTACCCTGGGATTGCAGCCAATAACCGTGATGTTTTTTCATTGGGAGAGGGATTTTGTTATCATTATGGCTTCAGTATCTGATGGAGAAGGATTCCAAAGGGCAAAGCACCGCCTTAGTAGTCCATAAACCATTTTGGAACACTATTAGAATGTATTGGAATTATAATAATAATCAATCCCCTGACAGACAGTGTTTTATTATTATTATAACGTATTTATTTATTTATTTAGAGGTGGAACTGGTCAGTTCATGATTTTTGTTCAAAGCCAAGAAAGTGTAAGACATTATAATAATAATCAATCCCCTGACAGACAGTGTTTTATTATTTATTTAGAGATGGAACTGGCCAGTTCATGATTTTTGTTCAAAGCCAAGAATGTGTACGACAACTTTAAGCCCCCCCCCCTCTTCTTCTTCTTCACTTTCTTTTTTTAAAAACTATGGAGCTTGCACAAAAACAAATTATTATACAGGAGAATGGAACAGATGTTTTTTGTTGCATCAGTCTGTTTGGATTTGACCATCATTCATCTTAAATTTTGATTAATTAAAACATGTATGGGATTTACTGGAATTCTTACTTTGAATATTTGGTTATTTTTCTGCCAGGCCGCCCTGTTGTCTAGCTCAGTGTTTCTTTTTAAAAATAGTATAGATGTAAGTTTACAGTAATCTCACATCGCGACGTGTTTTGAGCTTGCATTTTTCAAATAGCCGATATGTAGGTTTAAAGTGGTTAAACAGATGTTGATGCTATATTAACTCATTTTGCTGGGGGCCCCCACTTTGAGACAACTGGTGTAGCTTGTTTACATGACTCCCTTTTAGATGACATAATCATGACCTTTAGTTAACACTATAGATAACACATTTAGATAATTCCTGTCCCCAGTGTGTCTGTCTGTCTGGCTGCTTAGTGGCTTTCACAAGCAAAACATGGGGGTAGGTAGCCTGGTTCCAGATGAATCTGCCATTGCAAAAAAAAAAAATGCCTTTGGCAGATTAGGTCTGGCCCCTCTCGATAGAGATTCCAGACTAATATCTCAGTGATATTAGTCTGGCCATGCCAGGCTAGGGGGTAGGGGGTTTGGGGGTACTCTTCCATGAATAGAAAACGGATATTAAGTCTATGTGTCACTAAAATGTCATTTATATGTGCCTTTGACTGATTCTTACTGTCCACTCCTCAGTCCACACTGTCCACAAAGCTGGGCCAAAGACTTTGTCATTATTATCATGTCTTAAAATAGCTTTTTGATGCTATAAATATACCGTACCCAATCCCAACTAAAAGTACATTTTCTACCCAAAATGCAATGCACCCCATTATATCATAATCCAACTGGATGTATTGTACAGTGAACAGTGTTCCAATTAAAAAAGCCTTTGAACTTTGACATTTCCATATCCACACAGTGGCCATTTTGCTCCTATGTCATATAGGCTGCACTAGCCTTCCTGCTTTCGTGTATAGAGGGGCGGGTTTAAAATCAGCGCGGAGAGAATGCGCCTGATACCGTTGGTTCACCGATCTGTCCGTCAGCCCCCGCCCCGTCAACACAACATTACGAGCGACGCCCACTGCACTCTGGTTGGTTGGGGAAATGAAACACTTCCTATACCGGATACACCGACGCGCTGGTCCAGGCTTTAATTTTTTTAGCAAAATTAAACAATAAAAGCCTGGAGCAAAATAGACCACATGTGAATATGGCCAATTATATTCAAGGTTCAAGGTTTTTATTCTCACGTGCATATATATGTACTGTAATACAGCTGTGGCAACATAGGCAGTGAAAGGTCTACCTACCACCTCCTCAACAGTATAGTCAAATATAAAAACCTAAGATGACCAAAATAGTCGTACAGTAAATAACAAAAAAGCTGTGCAAATAGTTGCAAAATAGAATAAAACAAAATTTAAAAAATAAATAAAATGGCATCTGCACAACCGTAGTGCAGTATAATACTGAATTTAGGAACAGTATTGTGGTTTTATGGATGGGCCGGCAGTGGCTCAGGGGTAGAGGGGCCGGGTAGAGTGAACTGGAAACCGTAAGGTTCCCATTTCGATCCCGGGCCCCCCCTGAGTTAGTGCTGAAGTGTCCTTGAGCAAGTCGCTGAACCCCTAATTGCTCCCGATGAGCAGGTTGGTGCCTTGCATGGTTTCCTCTGCCATGTGTGTGTGAGTGGGTGAATGTAATGCATAATATATGTAAAGCGCTTTGGATAAAAGCGCTATATAAATGCACCATTTACCATTACCCTGACACTAATCCTAAAAGATTTCTTTGACGGTTTTAATTTACTGTAAGTACTGCAACATAAGACAATTGGTTATGCCTATCATTTGCACACAGATATTTGGAAGACTTCTCTGTGTGCAAATATGAGTAAAGCGATATGTGAGCAATATGTGAGTATTGATGTAGTTGTTATAGAACACAAATGCATTACCAATGAGCCTGAACTGCTTGGGTACAATTCAACACCGGACAACAAGCCTCCGCTTGGTTCATTGCACACCATCAGTGTCTGCATCAATTTATAGCCAATTAGATAAACACGGTTTTGCAGCCTGTTGCATTTTATGTTATTTTGTAAACCACTTGAACCCATTGCATCCCTTGTAGATCTGCTATTTTCGGCAAAGTGATTTGGTGTAGAGGGGACAAAAGGGCGGACCGAGCTTACAGAGCCGACCCCGGTCAACCCATTATTAGTTTACTAAGGTTTTGAGTGGTTTCAACCTATTTTGGGTTGGGTCGTTATACTGTACAGTTGGCAAATATTGCCATTTTTTAAAATATATTTTTTTATCCCACGATTTTGTAACCCTTTTTCACCCGGTGCCAATTATCTAAGTGATCCTGGGCGCTACACTCCCCCCGCCAGCCTAGGGAGCCCAGAGCCGAGCTCATGCCTCCTTCAATGCATGAGAGCCAACACCCCCTCCATCAGGCGCCCCGGCTGTCATGTGGGAGGCGGTATAGCGACCAGGATTACTACATGTTTTTGTGAGGGTATTAACTACCCTAGGAGACACGGGGAGAACATGCAAACTCCACACAGACAAATATTTTCACAACGCATCACAAGGCGGTATTACTTTTGCCACGTGACAGTGTCGTACGAAATAGGACATAAGTGGTTAAATACCTGCAGACAAATGTATCTTGTTTAAACACCTCTTCCATTTTATACCAGGACTCAAGTCACAGTGTCAGTGAAGCTTGAACATGGCACATCTTACCTTTGCCTGAGGGGTACTCTACATGGATGAAAGGACTGCTCAAAAAGTGCCCCAGCAGAATTTCACTCTGTACTGGTATTAAAAAGACAGGTTAGGACAACGCAACTTATAAAATAGACCTGCCTGTGGCCTATCTTACATTAAACGCACAAAATCTCTGTCCGTCTGTCTATAGTTCACGTATCTCGAGAACCATTCCGACCGACCGACTTCAAACTTGGCGCACGTATCGGCGGATAAGCAGTTGTCCTGAACCGCCGATTCGACCGATATGCCCATATATAGGCTTATATGGAGATCGAGTTGTCCAGAACTGCTGACGGTCCGGAGTACGCTGATGTCATCAATATGACGTTATACACTGGCCTGGACTACATATTTGGGCATGACACTGAACTCCATATATGGGCATAAAAGGGACACAGACAGACAGATACAGAAATATGTATGTGGGCATAAAAGGGATCACAATCGGGTACAACGGGTGAGCAGCTGGATGGGTCATGCATTTGCAACTTGCATCGTTCCAGACTTGAATCCTTTGCGAGTGGTAGTATTTATAAAATAAAATAAAATAGAGGTTTTGGAGACAAAATGTATGGACAAATGTACAGTATGATCAACACACTTCCACTTAACACGTTTTACAATGGCAAACAGATATCTCAGATATAGATGAGGACCCTCACACCCAGATATGTTCCTGCTAGTAGTGGGGAAAGAGTGAGGGGATGGATGAATTCTACAGCAGTAAAAATGCATTGTTTTTTCCATTTAGAATAACATTTTCTTATCTATCTCTATTGCCTACACAAATACTCAACCAGAGTTTGTACAGATGATAGATGAGCTGATGGGGGGGGGGGGGGGGGTCAGAGCATCTCCACTCCCCCTCAATCACAAACCAACTTGAATGTATTTACTGCTTCACATTAAAGCCTGTCATGGCTGACTGAACTCAAAGTATATTTCACTGATATTCACGTGTTCAATATACCCGTTGTTGAAGAACATACACATAAACATGGAGATTGTCCTATAGCTCAGCAGTACAAGTCATTGATATTAGATAGAAATAGCCTGCTAGTGGGCTTCCCATCATGTTGCCCTGTATCTAAAAACACTGTATTCCTCATGGTGATGGATGGCCACTATATTAAAAACGTGACAACCCATCAAGGTCTGCTCAATAGTGTTGATTTTGACAGCAAATTTTGATTTAGTTTTAGTCATAGTCTTTTGAATAAAATTCCATTTAGTTTTAGTCATATTTTAGTCATCTGAAATGTTTTAGTTTTTGTCTAGTTTCAGATGACTAAATATCATAAGATTATAGTCGACTAAATCTACAGTTGATTTAGTCGACTAAAATGTATGTTGGCGGTGCCTTGATGGCGTCGTAATGGCTGATATTACACTTGGTTGCATGCTGAAAATAGCCGATCTACAGTACAAGCTCACAACGCAGCGCGAGGCGTTGTGAGCTTGTAGATCTGCTATTTTCAGCATGCACACCCTAGTTTAACCAACCATAAAATGACTTGTTTTAGTTCTACTGGATCTCTTCTCCACTAGTCTCTCTCTGACATTTTAGTCTAGTTTTTATTTGTTGACGAAATTGTCAATATATTTAGTCTTAGTTTTAGTCATCGTAGCTTAGTTTTTATTTCGTTTTTATTTAGTTTTCGTCAGTGAAAAAAGGTAGGCGACGAACATTTTTCGTCATAGTTTTAGTCGACGAAATCAACACTGCTGCTCAAAGAGACTCTGTAACACAGTATTACGTCCCCATGTTGCTACTATGTGCACTGTATTCATTAGCCACATGTGTTTCATGCCGCTGGGCATTTGGGCGGATGTTCATGTGTGGGGCCACCTCTGAACCGAAGGCTACCATGTCTAAATTAAGGCACAGCAGCGACTGTGACTGACAGCGCTCTGTTGAAATATTAATCTGAAGGTGTCTGTCTGGAGAGATTCAGTCTCCTACTTGACTTATGATTACAAACACGCTGACGGAAACGAGTGCTCTACATGGGAAATAGAGAGCTAAGCATGCATAATGGATGAACTGGATGGGGTGCGTGCCCGTTGTCTGTGTCGGTATGTTAGTTGACAGAGCCTTATTAATTTCTCATTTAAAAACGCCCCAGTAGTAGACAGCATTTCAATTGCGGAAAATCTAAAATGGAGATCAGGTCACGGCATTTTCGACATTTTCGTAATTAAAAGTTATACAAGGCTATGCTAATGAGAGCTCGCATCCATGTCGAAACAATACCTTGGATCTCCTGAATCTCCGTCCCGCCGAACATCAGTCATGGGCCTAAATGTCAGTGTGACAATAACTCCTGTCACACCATGAGACCTCTAACACGGTGTGCATGATGTGGAATAACAACTAGACCTGGAGAGACAGTTTTCAGAAAAAAAGGAAAGCAAGAAAGAAAGAAAGAAAGAAAGAAAGAAAGAAAGAACCACTGACACATTACTGCATTGGGCTGTTGTTCTAATTTGGTCCTGCTGCCATAATAGCTCACATGACAAGATACACCATTCAGTGGATGTTCTTAATAAAGAGATTAAATTTAGCATGTGCATTAACAGTCGGCCTATTTGGTAGCAGGATTAGCCGGGCTCTGGAGATGAGAATTCATTTCACTGCACTTCAGAGAAAGCAAATTAGCTATTGAGTTTTCCTTATATTATTGATCAGCGCTCTGATTCTGAGAAACAGCAGCTCTGGGATGGGGTGATAACATAAGCTAATCAATCTCCTTTATAAGCCATGGTGCACACACATCAGAGCCTGTTTGAATAACTACTCATTCTGATGTAAGACAAAAGTGAAAAACCTGCATGATAAGTTGTCTGTCTGTCTGTCTGTCTGTCTGTCTGTCTGTCTGTCTGTCTGTCTGTCTGTCTGTCTGTCTGTCTGTCTGTCTGTCTGTCTGTCTGTCTGTCTGTCTGTCTGTCTGTCTGTCTGTCTGTCTGCCTGCCTGCTGACGATGACAGGATGGGGCGCAGGTGGAGGAGGGTGTATGGTTAAAATCTGTGGATGTGTGCTTGCTGTGTGTGTGTGTGTGTGTGTGTGTGTGTGTGTGTGGGGGTGGGTGTGTCTGTTTGTCTGTCTGTCCTAACTCCGACAGCGTCCAACCCTTCGGTCTCAAACTTGGCGTGGGTGTCATTTAATCCCGAGGTGTGCAGAGCAAATCATGAATATCTGTATCTGATGGCCCACAGGTCAGAGAAGGAGGCAGAAAGTGTGTGTTCGAGAGATTGTATGCATGGCCTTCCCTGATTGGCCAACCCAAACCGTCGGCTTCACGGATTGGCAGAGCTTCACGGATTGGCAGAGCTTCACATAACATTTGAGTCACATAAAGGGGTAACTGGAACGCTCGCCTAAAACATATTTGCCTCAATTTTTTTCTTGTAATCATTTTACTGAGGATAAGGTTATGGAATAAGGTTTGGTTTTTGGCATAGTTTTACTGAGGTTACGCTTAGGTATAAGGTTAGGTTTAGGCATAGTTTTACTGAGGTAAGGTTTAGGAATAAGGTTAGGTTTAGGCATAGTTTTACTGAGGTTACGTTTAGGAATAAGGTTAGGTTTAGGCATAGGTTTACTGAGGTTAGGTTTAGGAATAAGGTTAGGTTTAGGCATAGTTTTACTGAGGTTAGGTTTAGGAATAAGGTTAGGTTTAGGCATAGTTTTACTGAAGTTACGTTTAGGAATAAGGTTAGGTTTAGGCATAGTTTTACTGAGGTTACGTTTAGGAATACCTGGTGGCGACCGCACCGAGGTCACTGGATTTGACCCGGGGCGAGCGTTCTTGGGGCGAGCATTCTTATATTCACATAAAGTAGTAAAAGACTTGCATCGTTCCCGACGTGGGTGGCCCCAAATAGCCCGACGCGTCCTGTTCTGGGTTAGGCCTTGATGTGTCTGACAGAGCTTTTCTTCGTCAGGGATGCTAAATGAATGGTAATCTGTTAGGACTACCAGTACCATTGCACACATTATGTTTAGGAATAAACAGTAGACGGAAAATGAGGATTATGTTTTACATGGGTGAGACATTAAGAACTATCAGTGAGTTTGTCATTAGACTCAGATGGCCTTACATGATAGATAGAACAGAGAGGTACATCAGAATGGAACACAGTTTCCATCTGCTGGTTGGAAGAGGAAAGTACATTCACCTCAGCTGCGTTTTAACTGAAGTATAATATTCTTCTAAGACATTGATGTAAAAGCAATATATTGTAGTTTAATAAAAATTAGCAGTGCTCTAACAGATATTGCTTGCAACACACAACTCGAATGACTTCTGGAGAAGCAATCTGGGCTAGCTGCAAGCAAATAAAAATAAATGCTGAAAACAACTATTTACAATTTCTCTCTCTCTCTCTCTCTCTCTCTCTCTCTCTCTCTCTCTCTCTCTCTCTCTCTCTCTCTCTCTCTCTCTCTCTCTGATTAAATGCATCTAATTCCACGGTCTGTGCATGTGCCTTTAATTCTAGGCAGGCATGTTTATTGTTTTCCATATTTTACATTTCAAGCCATTTAAGCTCTCTTAAAGGACGACTTCACCTATGTTCAACCTATGTTCATATAATTGGTCCTCACTAATGCTCATGATAAAATGTTTAAAAAACAAGACCAGGAGACCTGGTTCTGCCAGACCCAGAATGAAGTCCTAGTATGTAACACACCTACAAATGATGTCATGAATAGTTCATGACGAAAGAGGGACAGACTTTTTTGGCTGGGGCCGGGGGACAAAGTGACATACCATGTATGGAGAAAACAGATACAAAGCCTCATGTAAGCCCGACCCCCTTGGGTCTGGCAAAAATCTACTCGCTCTGTGTCTCGGTGTCTCAGAGGAGGACTGTGGACACTTCGGAAACGCGACAACCAGTGACCTCGTTAGGCAGGGGTTTTCATTTTGTATTTTTGTTTATTATTAACGTGAGAACAATGACTTCCATTATAGCATGCTAACTTTCCAGAAATAGAAAGCCTGTAGTTTCTATTTGCTTGGCTTACCCATCGATGATGTCACTGGTAAGCAGGTTTCCGAACTGTCCACAGCCTTCCTATGAGACACACACAGAGTAGACAAAGATTGTACCATATCATAATGAGTATTAGTGAGGACCAATTAAGATGGGTTGAAAATGGGTGAAGTCGTCCTTTAATACTGTAAGTGCATATCTATTTTGAAACCAACTAAAATATATGTGTCTGGTTTTGAAATAGTGTTTTTTGTCATATAAGACCTATGCTTCTAAGCACATTATTTGCAATTACCACAGATTTTATGATATACATCTGATGATATGAAATCTGCCATATCTTCCCCAGAGGTTATACATCAGCTGACCAATCGACGCAGTTATAAAGAGCCACTGTCGCTGAACAGTCACCACACGTGACCTCACTGCTTCAGGAACTCACATTGGTGGAAAGTAACTAAATACATTTACTTAAGTGGTATTTGTACTTTACTTGAGTATTTCCAATTTCCAATACTTTTACTTCTACTCCACTACATCTCAGAGGCAAATATTGTACTTTTACTCCACTACAATTATTGGAAAACTTTAGTTACTAGTTACTTTTCAGATTAAAATTATTACATTATAAAACATACATTAACCACTTTGGCCCTATTTTATACCTATATTTAAGCTATTTGAGAATAGCCGATCTACAAGCTCACAACGCGTCGCGATGCGACGCGTTGTGAGCTTGTAGATCTGCTTTTTTCAAACATTTTAATACTTTTACTTTGGTACTTTAAGTACATTTTGATACCAATACGTTGTGTACTTTAAAATGTACTAGTAAAATGTACTTTTACTCAAGTAAATTTTGAATTCCGGACTTTTACTTGTAACGGAGTACTTCTATATTGCAGTATTGATAGTTTTACTTAAGTAAAACATTTGAGTACTTTTTCCACCACTGGGAACTCACCATGTCAAACAGGGACAAAAAACTCGGCCACCAAACACAGTTGCACTGTCTGGATGATGTGGTAAAAATCCATGGTTGAGGAGACACTGCAGCCAAACCACGGAGCGGAAAACTGTGACCTTCAATGGTTCACACAGAGTAGCTGCATAAGTATAGTAAACCAGTGGTTCTCAAACTTTTTCATGTCAAGGACCCCCAAATTGACACTTATTAGCCCGCGGACCCCCATTTGAAAAGATATGCCAAGGACCCCCATAAGAGAAGATTTTTACGGTTCTAGCAGTGATGTTCGACCATTTTAATTTCAAGGGCCCCCAGTTTGACATGCATTAGGCTACAGACCCCCAATTATGTCATTTCTATCTCTGGGACCCCAATTTATAATCAATGTTAATTTAACTCTGAGAGTACAAATGGAACCAAATGGACCCTAACGGGTCTCTGAGTACACTCTCTGAGTTACAGGCCCATAAGGGTCAATTTGGTTCCTAACTTTATCATTTACCTGGAACTCCCTCAAGGACCCCAAACCCCACTTTGAGAACCAACGTAGTAAGCTACGTATTTTTGTCTAACTTCCACTAACTTGCCACCAGCAAAAGGAGGAGGATTGGATGACCGTATGTTCTCACTTTGAGGCCAACCTTGCCCCAACCAGGGTCAAACAGCCTTCAATATCTCCTGTAAATTGGTATAAGGGGGATTTGTTGCAGATTACAGACTTTTTAAACCGTTCTGTCATCCACGTCAAAAAACGTTTCTTTCCAATCCCTATTGAGCGGTTGAAGGGTCTTGTTGCCAAAAAGCCTGTTCTCATGGTCGATAGGGAGAACCCGAGTATGTGGAATAATGTGTTCAAGACTATAATAGGCGTTTCTGTGACCCATATCCCCAAACACTTCAGCACACTGGCCCAATTAGATTGAAGAGCATGAGATGGATGTGTGCATAATCTGCATATACTTATGGACCTTTTAGATCCATATAAAAATGCACATTCTATTTACTGTATCTATCTTTCTATCCATCTACCTACCTATCACAAATCACCCTAACATCAACGTGTGTGTGTGTGTGAGAGTTGGTGAAAATGTTTGTTGGATAGGCCCGTCACAATTATTACATAATCGCCACATTACAATTATTTCAGATAATCTCAATTATTTTTGCATAATCGTCATAATCATGTCTTTTCAATCTTTTTCAATCTTTTAAATTTTCAGTGATTAAATAAGCATTAATTTATAAATTGTGGCAACAAAATACAAGTACATCACTAACTTAAACATTGTTGAAAGTTTTAACTTCTATCTGTAAGGCAGTACAATTTATATTCCTGTTTTATTATTGGTTTATTTATCTATTTATCTTATTTCAGTTTAATTGTGAACCGTATTCTGAATACTACCATTTATTTTCCTATTGTATGTATTCATGTTTCATTTCTGTTTTGTTCTCATAAGACTGCATTGTGAACTGGTTCATTATAGGTTCACATTGTTATGAATATGACTGAATGGGGGGTCCTATCAGACATAGTTATGAATATAGTTGAATGGAGGTCTTAGCAGAGACGGTAAACAGACTGATAGGAAGGAAGGGCACCTGCATAGTTCACATGGGAGTGAGAAATGCTATGAACTAAAACACTGAGCCGGGTCCATTTGGTTACATGTGTATCCTCTGAGGTTACATTTGTATCCTTAGATCTCTGCATTTTGTTTTGACCAACTTTCACATCTTTGTCTCCTGTAAAACATTCTGAGGCCAACACACGTGTGTGTGTGTGTGTGTGTGTGTGAGTGCGTGTGCGTGTGCGTGTGCGTGTGCGTGTGCGTGTGCGTGTGTGCGTGTGTGTGTGTGTGTGTGTGTGTGTGTGTTTGCTCTGTCATTCAGTATGTATCAGTTATTGCTGTTCTGTTGCTGAAAGTTGAAGGTTGCCAAGACTTAATGTCTAGCAACCAGTGTTTTAGTTTTTTGGGCTAGTAATAAATATTTATGATACTGATATATGAACATAATCCATTAGCCCATTAGTGCCTGTTATCAGGCACTAATGGGCAAGGCCTATTAGGGGAGTTGCGTCATGCAAGGAATCCAGGGAAAAGAACACAGTTCAAAGGCAAAACGTGAAGTGACCTGTTATAGCGCCACCATGAGGCCAATTTGAACTGACCACCACAAAGGGTTAATCCTAAAGCCCTGCACTAGCCTCGCGTAGCCAGACTATTGGTGCGTTCGGAAATACAGCACTGAGCGCACTGGCCAATACAAACTAATAGGCGAGTGCGCTCCGGTGTGCAATATCCGAACGCACCCTTAATCACTGCGTGGATATGAGTCTGGTGCTTCTATGAGGACGTTTTTTTTCCAAGGGGGTGGGATCAAAACAATGGCTCTGGACGCAATTGGTTAGACCTACAACCAACTACCAATCACAGTCTCCCATATTTGAATACTGGGCCCTGATTGGTCACCCCAGACTTCTGGAGCAGGAAATGGATTCACAACGGAGCGGTGCCAGACCCAAATCGCAGAGTGCAATTTATTTTTGGACTGGCAGATTCGTCTGGTCCCAGGCTAGCCCTGCACATCGCATATAGTAGCAAAAACGCTGAAAAACAGCCTACCACAGGAAGGAACCCAGATCAAAAACACACACACACACACACACACACACACACACACACACACACACACACACACACACACACACACACACACACACACACACACACAGAGGCGGGGGTTATGTAACAAAGGAAATTATATCAGGAGAGCGGTGCTTTATGTGATTGGCTAAGGGGAGTGAGGGGAGGGGTGGGGAAAGAACGTTGTGAGCGAAGTTTACTGTTAAGGCGAAGTGCCGTGCCCCAAATCCGTTATTCAATTCCAGTCATCTAGCAGTATTGGGCGTAGCACATTTGATGTGAACTCGGGGAATAAACCTAGGAATTGGCATAAGGGACACAGCTGACCCTACCATTCTAGTCTGCCTGCTTGCCAGTGGAGTGTTGATGTGAGTGTTGATGGCTTTATCTCTTTCATTTAATTTATAATGAGTTTTATTTATCTTAATAAAATGTGCTGAAGCTTGAAGTTGTTTATTTTAGTGCAAAGCTTGACCATAATAGTCAGAATGTATGGGAAATATTGCAGATATGTTTAGGCTGGGAAATGTAATGCTGCTTTTTTGTTAAAAATTTATAATATGTTTGGGTATACTGTGTAGTCAGATGTATTAACAGCTGTAACTCTACCGGGTCTTTCAGTTCACAACTCTCTGTCCAGAACATCATGCATTTGGTCATTCTGATCGTTGGGGTCACGCTATTCCCAAAAGGTAAGTCTCTCGTGTGTGTGTGTGTGTGTGTGTGTGTGTGTGTGTGTGTGTGTGTGTGTGTGTGTGTGTGTGTGTGTGTGTGTGTGTGTGTGTGTGTGTGTGTGTATTTTCTATGTCTTTATAGGCTATCTTTTTTCATTCATTTATTCCACCCACATTTCTGTCTCTGTCTTCAACCTTTCAAATCAAACTAACTGTCCGGTGTTATGCTGAATGTTGTTTTCCTGCAGAGAAATGCATGCACCTCTTCACAGTAGTTTTTGTACATTAAACCAGCAGAATCTGTCCATTCAGTCTCTTTTGAAATATGTATTAACATGCATTTCATAGCAACTAAATATAATTTTTTGGCATTCAAGACATGAATGCCTTTTTCTTTGTAATATTCATTTCAGTCTGTGGCTTGGTCACATGTTCTAAACCTACAGTTTTAACTCCACACAGACATACTGTATAAGTCATCATAACGATCTGCTTGTCACTCACATGGCAAAAATCGAAGACATGTGATTTATAGTTTTGAATCTAGCCTGGGACCAGACGAATCTGCGAGTGCAAAAGAAATTGCACTCTGCGATTTGGGTCTGGCCTGGCACCGCTCCATAGAGAATCCATTTCCTGCTCCAGAACAAGGAAATTAGAAAAGAAGGAATGGACGGCCTAGGGGGCGGGCAGACGCCATTGCTTGCATGGCAGACGCCATTGATGCGCATGGGAGCCAAAACTGGAACAGGAAGTTTGGTGAAATATAATGAAGTCTAAGGCAGCCAGCTGGACCAGCTTGTGAACAAACACTATTTCTGAACGATTGTGTCCTTTGTCAGATAATCGGTTCAGGAATATAAAAGAAGACATATCACAGGTTTTTATCCAATCAATTCAGATTTTTTATCACACTGTATAATTTTATTGAGGCATCTAAACAGTGGCATGTATCGTCCATAGACTGTATAAAAATCGTCTCTGGCAGTGTTGCCAGATTGTGTGAGAGAAATAAGCAACCAGGTCTAGGAAAACAAGCCTAAAAGAGGCAGAACGTTTCCCCAAACTGATGGGGAGATGGAGCAGGGACCCCCTACCCTACCTCGACTACCTACCTTCACAGAAAAATAAGCCCGAAGTCGCTTATAATAAGTGGACATGGCAACACTGGTTTCTGGCTCGGCAGTATCGCATACTTTGTGCTCTTTAGATAGCTCAATAAACTTATACAGTGGACACATCGAAAAGCAACACAGCAGAAAACAATGTGTGATATGTCTTCTTTTATTTTCCAGAAGCAATTACTTTACAAAGGTCTCAGTCATTCAGAAATATATTTTGTTCATGAGCTGATCCACCGGGCTCTCATTAACTCCAATGCATTCCACTGAACTCACGGCTGCAGTCTGGCTCCCATGGTGCGACGAATCTGACGGCTGGAATTGCATGATAGCGAAAATGACGTAATGACCCTACCTTCTTTACATATACCTTGTTCCAGAAGACGTGGGTAACCAATCAGGGCCCAGTATTCGAATATGGGAGACTGTAATTGGTAGTTGGTTGTAGGTCTAACCAATTGCGTCGAGGGCCATTGTTTTGATCCCGCCCCTTGGGAAAAAAAACTTCCTCATGGAAGCACCAGACTCATATCCACGCAGTGATATAGTCTGGCTACGTGAGGCTATTTTGAATCATGACCGTATGTAGGTCAAACAATCATTGATCATTGAACATGGATCACCTTTATATTAGCTATCTGCCAGGCAGGACAGCCGAAGCCTGGAGACTATATGTTTTCGCTCCTGTCCGTTCGTATGCCAGTCAGTTAGTGCATCTGTGATGCAGCCTGCTTCACCTTTTGACTTATAACCCTTAAACTGTAGGTTCTACAAACAAAATATTTTTTCTCTGGAGTTGACTCCGCCTCCGAAGATTTTCCGCCTTTTTGCGTTTTCTTCCAAACACTTTTTGCTACTACTTTTCCAAACCTCGCACAAATCGGCACATACAACTACAAACTTTGTCCATAACTAATGCATATTTATTTACATATGTAACCTGTCTGATATGTTCTGCCTATGTCTGCCTGTTGCTTTACAGCCTATGTACCCTGTGTGATATGTTCTGCCTGTTGCCTTACAGCATATGTAACCTGTGTGATATGTTCTGCCTGTTGCCTTACAGCCTATGTAACCTGTGTGATATGTTCTGCCTGTTGCCTTACAGCATATTATGTAACCTGTGTGATATGTTCTGCCTGTTGCCTTACAGCATATGCCCTGAAATGTTATGCATGTGGAGACGGAGCACCTGAAGAACGCTGCTACGCTCATGAACTAGGAAAAGAAATCATCTGTCCTGGATCTCACCATTGCGCTGCATTGGTAGCCACGACAACTAACAGTACGTGTTAGAGGTATAGACTAATGGTCTGTGCCTTTTATCTAGTAAGATACAACTCTGTCATAGATTAGAAAGTCACCTTTAACCCATTAAGACCTGAGGCCGATTCTACAAATGTCTTGTAAATCCTAACAGCTTTGTCAGTGGTTCTCAAACTTCTTCAAGTCAAGGACCCCCAAAATTGCCGCTGACCCCCTTATCTCTGTTACTATGTTATTTTGTTCCAGGAACCCCCAGGAACCCCCAGAAGCAAAGATTTGAGTTAAAGGATCTACACCATGAATTAAAATAATAATAATAATATTTAATATCATATTGTTTATGTCCCTCAAACGTTTTTCAAAAGGTTTGAGCCTAAATCAAGCCTCAGATATACTCATTCCAACTAACTTCTCTCTGGCTTATAAAGCACTTTCACCTGCAATACCACATTGTCCTGTTTGGCATGGGGCGCTATTGAGCCAGTTTGTATGCACGTTATCTCCTGGTTCTGTGTGGAAAAAGTTTTTTTTTTTTTTTTTTTGGTTGGAACTGAAAAACGGGAGGTATTGTACCCTGACGTGACGTCACGTCAGGGTGCAAATCAGTTTGGTCTGTTTTGAGACCAATTTACAGAAAACCCCAGATTTGCTGTGAAAGCCTGAGTGTTCAAACTGGGGTATTTTTGGGGATAGAAGAGAGGTAGGGGAGACCAAAAACACACAAAAAAGAAGAAAAATTCATGGTGTAGTCCCTTGAGTTAAAAATGTTTGCTTTAAAAATATGCATGTACTCAAAGATTTCCACAAATGTCAAGATATTTCAAAAATAGCAGATCTACAAGCTCTATCTATGAGCTTGTAGATCTCCTATTTTTGAAAAGCCAAAGTATGAAATAATGGTTAGTTAAAATCTAAAATGACGCAGATGCTTTCCTGGTTTTAATCGGCTAAGTTCTCTTGAGCAGATCTTCTAGTATGATCTATTAAAGACATTATTTGGTTGAATCTAATATTTTGTTTGTTTTCAGTGGAACCGTACCCCAGTGCTGTGGGCTATAATATGAAGAATTGTTTGCCAGCTGATCAGTGCGTTAGTGGCACTGTGTACATTGGAGACCAACACTTTTATGAGAACATCAGGTGCTGTTCCACTGACCTCTGCAATGTTAACTATACAGATGGTAAGTACCTATACAATGTTAAAAAGGTGGTGCCATGGTTTTGCACCTTTTCTGTTTTTCATGTGTCTATGAGGTTGATAGAACTTCATTAAGTCCCCTGGTGGTGTTTTATGTTGTTTTATGTCTTCTCTGACTATTTTGAGTTTCTTCCTGGAGGCTGAAACCTTGAGGGTCAAACGTGCCAATAGAAAAACAGCACTTTAATGACACAGTAAAATTATACCCTGCCCCTCATTATCATAACACAACAGGTGTGGGCATGAGGAGGAGGAGGGACGAGGACAGGTGGTGCTAAGGTGGTGGAGGAGGTGCTAAGGTGAGAACCAGGTATACTTAATGAACTGAGGCGTGTCCACATAAAAACATAATTTTAACACTTTCTGTACACTTTTTTGAAAAAAATCTTCCTCCTAGTTACTAGGAGGAAGATTTCTCTGTCACTGTAGTGAAAACGTGGCATAAAACATGGTAATCATTACCTAACCACCCACACACATTACCAGGTATTGTTTAATTTCAAATGAATTGAATGAATGAATTATTCTACTTAAAATGGTTTATTGGGGCTCCTTGTTTTCTAAATGATATGGCACAACAATCTTGGTTTGGATGTTCGTTCATTCTTCATACTTGATGGGAAAAACTAAAACATACTGATTTTTTTTAATTATTTTTTTTAACTCTGCCCACATCAACATGTCTTGTTCTGTCTCAGCATTCCCTCTATCTACTCTTACCTGTACATATCCTTACTGGTGCCTGATCATTTCCCACTCTGTGATCTGGGGGAACATTGGCTACCCCAGATCAAGTTCAAGTTGTTTCAGAGTGCAGGCAGACTGAACTGTGTGTGTGTGTGTGTGTGTGTGTGTGTGTGTGTGTGTGTGTGTGTGTGTGTGTGTGTGTGTGTGTGTGTGTGTGTGTGTGTGTGTGTGTGTGTGTGTGGGGGGGGGGGGGGGGGGGGGGGCGGTCGATCTGTTGTTCAATTTGAGTTGCGGTTCAAATTATAAGTATAACACGACTGGTGCCTGATCATTAAACTACTAAAATATGTATATTGTATGGAGCATTGTGATGGAGCGCAATTACACCATTTTGTTATCCTAATATTTCTTACTTTTGTTTTGCAACGCATAGCTAATTGTGCTGTGATCACTTAGGTCACAGGGTGTTGAGAGAACTTTGAGCTTTATGGGAGAGCTTTTTGAAACCTGCAGATAGATAACAGTGGAATTGTATTAGATTGTCTGGAGCCTGCAGCCTGCCACAGAGAGGCCTGACCTGGAAACCGGGGAGCAGAGTGTGTGTGGGGGGGGGGGGGGGGGGGGAGAATGGGTGTGAACAGTATTTCAACAATAATGATGCTATATGAGGCATTGAGTGGTTGTTTTATTCATTTTCATTGCTTCTTGTCACATGCTGTCAATCCTTGAATCAAACGTAAGAGATTAAATGTATTGGTGGAAGGTTTGTGTAGCTGTTGTGTCCTGTGGGTTGTCAGCCATGTTGAAAATGTTTGTTATGTTGTAGCCTACATGGTGTAATTATGAATTATTTTATAATTACATCAAAATGTAAACCTTACAGATAATTACGACAGCTTTGTTGAGAACGGTAGGAAGTGCTACACTTGCACAAATCCACAGAACTGCAGCGACACACAGACGACTTTAAGGTGTGTAGGGGATCAGGACCGCTGCATCTCAGGTAATGAGAAGCCTATGGTTTCAGAAGACTGCCTCTCCGGTTTATATGATATTTCATATTTCAAATTCCTCAGCTGAAAAGAATGCTCAATCTTTTGTATTTTTTATGTTTGTGGACATATTAAGCACAGACAGTAATAGGGGTTTTTGTGTTCACAGTGCTGGAACATAACGGAGTCCGAAACGAGACCAGGATCGGCTGTGCCACAAAGAGCATGTGTGGAGATGTGCAAGCCCTCCTGAACATGTTGATGAATATTAGCCTTTCTGAAGATTCTACAATAAGCTGCTGTGAAGATGACTTGTGCAACAGTGTCAAAATTATTGATCCTACAAACACAGCTGTCAATCCTACAAGTCTTACCAGCCTCCTGCTCCTGGTAGCATCAGTGCTGTTAGCCTCTTGTTCCTGGTAGCACCAGACAGTTAACCTCCAGATCTTTGTAGCACCAGTGCATGTTGTTTAACCAATTAAAGGAGAGATCCAGTCATATTTGGTGTTTGCTTTGATGTGTCGCTAATCACTCACCAACATACCAGGGGCAGTTGACTTTTTTCATAGAAGCCCCTGTTGTCCATTGTGGAGACCCCTTCCACTGGCATAATGGAGTACTGTGTAACAATGAAAATCGCCTATTTTAGCAGCTCCAAAGTTCGTTTTTCTGTCCACTAATCCTCATTATGCAGTGTCCTGGCACTCAAACATGCACTGAATGTACCTTATGAGCTGCCGTTCATGCAGAACGACATGGAGCTGGTTGCTTGTTTTTCTCACAGAATCTGGCAACACCGAGGACTAGCTTCGGTGTAGCACATTCAATTTACGTTTGGAAATATGTCGCCGAAATGGGACAGTGGGACACAAAATGGCACCTAGATACCCCTATTTTTGATAACAACTTCTTACTGTTGGGTGGGAAACCAGTTACATTTCCCAATTGGCAAAGACAAGGTATTCACATCACAAACTATCTGACATATACAGTGAATACGGTCTCAGATCCTTTCAAGAGTTCAAACAAATGTATAATGTCCCTAGTACATCCTTCTTTTTTTATTTACAGTTGCGCACTGCAATCCGCACTTATGGTGTCCCATGGAATCAACCTTTACCAGTTCATCCTTTAATGTTTATAGTGAGAGGCATAAATGTTAAAAGAGGTTTTGTTTCTGGGTTTAGGGTTATATAATAAAATACAAAAAATAAAAACAAAACAGAACTACAGGTAATATCACTGTCTGGAACATAGATTTAAAGGATTATAATGCCTGCATAAATTGGCAGAATGTGTGGGATAATATTCCGTTAACCTCCCGTAATTATAATAATCAATTAACTCATTACAAATTGATACAAAGATTTTATTTGTCACCCAGGAAACTCTGCCAAATCAAAATTTTACAAAGTCCTCTATGTTCTTTATGTCGCAAAAAGTCATGGGAACATATGTACATATAGTGGGAGTGTCCAGGAGTACTAGCCTTTTGGGCCAAGGTTGCATTATTTCTCACTGATATAATGGAGATAAACATACCTTCTTTGCCACACATTTTATTATTAAATGATGATTCATCTCTAAGATTAACACCTCACAAAAAGAGAGTGTTTCTGGACGGTTTAACGGCAGCAAATAAAATGCTTGTAATGAGATGGAAACCGCCTCATATTCTCAATATTCACCGTTGGAAGCTGTCCTTCTACGAAGTCTTGAGATTAGAGGCATCCAGTGCTAGAGCACGCAGGGCGCAAGGACAGAATCGATTCAAATATTACTTACGGCGGCCCAGAAGGTCAAATCAGTACTCCACTATAGGCTGAACACTTGTACTTTGACATCTGAGACTGAACTGTTTTTTTTCCTATCGCTGTTTTTTTCTTTAGCTTTTTCCCCTTTTACTTTGTAACAGGATTAGAGGGTATCTAAAAAACACAATTATAATTTATTATTATTTTTCTTTTCTTTTTTCCATTGCATTATTTAAAAAATATTGTATTATATACATGTATACATCATGGTTTTCCCTTTCCTATAATGTCTATGCGAACCCGGGGGTCTGGTAGGGGGGTTATGAAGTGACCTGGGCTGTCTTGCAGCCACAGGACCGCCAGATCAGAGGAAGAGACTGTCACAACTGCCAGCAGGCAGGCAAACTCTAACCCCAGTGCATACTGATGGACGATCTATGTACTGAAAAGACACTTTTGTATGCCACTGTGAGAATTCTGTATGAACTGCTTGCCCACACAGTGATGTGATGTAATGTATCTTACCTCTGAACTTTGTTTAAAAAAAGACAAAATAAAAAGTTGGTCACAAAAAAAAGTGTCTCAGAGAGAGAGAGCCTTACAGTATGTGACAATTAATCGTCAAGTAAAATGTCATAATCGTGACAGCCCTGTTGTTGGTGAAGAGAACGGCTGGTGGGTGTGTGTGTGTGTGTGTGTGTGAGGAGCTTAGTGTGGTTCACCTCTTATGGCCTTTCTGGGGGGGGACCCAGTCTCTGTCTTCCCCTTCGCCTTGGCCTCAAGGGCCCTCAAGGCTAGATTTGTTCTGTGATTGTGGTAGTTAATCTTGTAGGATGGGAAATCCTGCATTTATAATTTAAAGCAAACAAAAGAAAAGGAGATAAGGACCTGGGTCTCCTTGAGGAGAGGAAAAGTATCCCACAGGTGTTACTGCTTCCAGTCTATCACACTGTTCAGCAATCCATCCATCCACCCGTCTGTATGTCCGTCCGTCCGTCCATCTGTCATCCGAGAGAATGGAAGGACACACTATGCCAGTGTTGATTTTGAAAGTTTCAGTCATAGTCTTTTGAATGAAATTCCATTTAGTCATCTGAAATGTTTTCGTTTTTGTTTAGTTTTAGTCGACTAAATATCATAAGATTATAGTCGACTAAATCTACAGTTGATTTAGTCGACTGAAATGTATTTTGTCGGTGCCTTGATGGCGTCGTAATGGCTGATTTTACACTTGGTTGCATGCTGAAAATAGACGATCTACAAGCTCACAACGCGTCGCAACGCTATTTTCAGAGCGCAACACCGAACGCAACCAAACATAAAAATGACTTGTCTTTAGTTCTACTGGATCTCTTCTCCACTAGTCCCTCACTAACATTTTAGTCTAGTTTTTATTTGTTGACGAAATTGTCAATATATTTAGTCTAAGTTTTAGTCATCGTAGCTTAGTTTTTATTTTGTTTTTATTTAGTTTTCGGCAGTGGAAAAAGGTAGTCGACGAACAATTTTCGTCATAGTTTTAGTCGACGAAATCAACACTGGAATGGAAGGACACACTATGCTAGAGTTCTGTTCATTTGAAAAGTTCTGAACAATATTTGAGAGTTCTCAGACTTCCAAGATGGTCGTATGTGACCTGAAGCCGGGAAGGAATGGTGCATCACACACCACACCACACCACAGTTCAGACTGCTCTTAGCACATCTCAT
This sequence comes from Gymnoscopelus braueri, assembly GCF_963280865.1. Taxonomy (NCBI): domain Eukaryota; kingdom Metazoa; phylum Chordata; class Actinopteri; order Myctophiformes; family Myctophidae; genus Gymnoscopelus; species Gymnoscopelus braueri. The sequence goes on along the minus strand of NC_137607.1, from coordinate 52,825,513 downwards.
CAGCCTATTAAGCCAGCGGCCCATAAAAATGTCTCCAGAGTGATATGCCATCGTCACATCGCACCATAATTTTCTTGAACAACACCTTACAGTTGAGTGAGCATGCTTTGCAATGCATAACCAGAGAGTGCAACGGTGAATTAGGCATCGAGGGACACCTCCAACACTTTACGCTTATTAAACTGCAACTACAGTTTCAGAACTTTTTCCGTGCCAGACAGAGCATAGAAGAACCTTTGCTCCTAACAGCAAAATGTGCATTCCACATTTTGCCTTCAACAAAGTCACAATATAAGCTCTTTGCAGTGTTGATTTTGATAGCAACTTTTGATTTAGTTTATAGTCTTTTGAATAACATTTAATTTAGTTTTAGTCATATTTTAGTCATCTGAAATGTTTTACTGTTAGTCTAGTTTTTTATAGTCGACTAAATATCATAAGATTTTATAAATGTTTTGTCGACTAAATGTCATAAGATTATAGTCGACTAAATTTACAGTTGATTTAGTCGACTAAAATGTATTTTGGCAGTGCCTTGATGGCGTCCTAATGGCTGATTTTACACTTGGTTGCATGCTGAAAATAGCAGATCTACAAGCTCACAACGCGTCGCAGTTGTGAGCTTGTAGATCGGCTATTTTCAGAGCGCATCACCTGAGCGCAACCAAGCATAAAATGACTTTTCTTCAACTACTGGATCTCTTCTCCACTAGTCCTTCACTAACATTTTAGTCTAGTTTTTATTTGTTGACGAAAATTGTCACTACATTTAGTCTTAGTTTTAGTCATCATAACTTAGTTTTGAATTCGTTTTTATTTCGTTTTCGTTAGTGAAAAAAGGTAGTCGACGAACATTTTCGACGAAATCAACACTAGCTCTTTGTTCATACTTAAAACTTGACACCAACTCCGACTAGATGGCATATAGCAAGCTACATCACATCTGTGTGTATTCATTTGTGTATACAATATGTGTATGCCTGCAGTATGTGTACAACATACTGCAGGCATGCACATATTGTATACACAAATGAATGCAGGGTCCAGCATCAAGTGTCGAGTCGGTCGGATAGGCCGCTATGCCCATATGTAGGCATACGTAACGTATTATGGAGAACTGGTTGTCCAGAACCGCCGATCCGACCGCCATGCCCACATGGGCATGCCCATACATGGACTTATACTGATGACATCAGGGATCTCCATTTATGGGAATAGAAGGGACACATGCAGTCATGCAGACAGACAGATACAGAGATCTGGGGCGGCAGTGGCTCAGGAGTAGAGTGGCCGGTAGAGCAGTTCGATCCCGGGCTCCCCCGGAGTTAGTGTCGAAGTGTCCTTGAGCAAGACACTGAACCCCTAATTGCTCCCGATGAGCAGGTTGGTGCCTTGCATGGTTTCCTCCGCCATCGGTGTGTGAATGTATCTGTGAATGGGTGAATGTAATGCACAATCTATGTAAAGCGCTTTGGATAAAAGCGCTATATAAATGCACCATTTACCATTTATATAAATATAAATGCACCATTTATCTCCATATATGGGCATAAAAGGGACACAGACAGACAGAGAGACAGACAGGTACAACGGGTATTACAAAACCGAGTGGGGCAGGCATTCTCAACTTGAAACCCTTCCCAAGTAGGTCTAGTGCAGGGGTAATAATAATAATAATAATAATAAATTTTATTTGTAACGCACTTTATATTTGAAACAAATCTCAAAGTGCTACAGGATTAAAAACATAAAAAGAAAAAAAGAAAACAACAATAAAAAGTAAAACAGTGAAATGAATAAACTTCAGATCAAGTCAGCAGGCACAGTGGAAGTTTAAAAGGATAAAACAACTACATCTCTGTCTAAGCAAATGCCTTGTTAAAAAGGAAGGTTTTTAGGCCCTTTTTAAAAGTGTCAATCGACTTTGGTGCTCTCAGATGGTCCGGGAGGGCATTCCACAGTCGAGGAGCAGCTGAGCAGAAAGCCCGATCCCCCATGGTGCGGAGATTCGTCATGCGGGGCTCCAGTACGTTTGAGTTTCTGGAGCGGAGTGAGCGGGTGGAGCGGGTGGAGTTCGGGGGTTTAATGAGTTCCTTTAGGTAGGAGGGGGCATTGCTGTAGATGCACTGATGAGTGAGGAGGGAGACCTTGTATTCGATTCTGACGGAGATGGGGAGCCAGTGTAGTGAATGGAGGATGGGTGTGATGTGTTCGTATTTCCGCACTCTCATCAGGATCCTAGCAGCACTGTTCTGGATGTACTGGAGCTTTTGGATGCTCTTGCTAGGGATCCCGATGAGAAGTGCATTGCAGTAGTCAAGCCTTGAGGAGACAAAGGCGTGGATGAGTTTTTCGGCATCTGGCAGAGTGAGTGTGGGGCGGAGTCTGGCTATATTTCGGAGGTGGAAAAATGAGGTTTTACAGAGGTTTTTAATATGGGAATCGAAAGTCAGGTGGGGGTCCATTTTAACACCGAGGTTGGTGACTACGGGTGAGAGTGAAAGGATCTGGCTGGAGAAAGTGATGCTAGTTATTGGGGATGATTTGACCTGGTGTGGGGTGCCGATTAGAATGGCCTCTGTTTTTGTACTGTTTAGTTGTAGGAAATTTTGAGTCATCCACGCCTTTATCTCCTCAAGGCAGGTGGTCAGTGTGGATGATGGTGTTGAGGGGTCTTCAACAGGGGGTCCGGGACCCCTAGGGGGTCCTCAGAGTTACTACAGGGGGTCCGCCAACATCTTTGTGTGATATATATATATATTTTCCTTAACTTGAACCCTAGCATCCCTATTCTGAGGAGAACTTTAGCCAAAAATAGCAGTTCAGTCAGATAACTCACGAATAATTTGAACAATATTTATTATGAATGTGAATACAAGTGTGGATATAATCATTTATCTTGGCGTTCAGGCTCTGCAACATTATTTTCTCCCTGCTCAACGCAATCATACAGCCATCATTAACCATTAAGAGCAGGGAGATAGATATACCATAACATAACAACCCCCCAAGGGGAACAGAACCAATAGCAGAGCCCACTGGTGGTGCTGGGGTGGTGGTGGGAGAAACAGTTGCATACCAACAGACCAGGGGACAAATGACAGCAGAGAATGAACAGAGACTTGAGGTGAGCTTAAATAACCCGCTGATTGGTCAGCTGATGTCACGTCAGCTATGACGTATGGTCTGTGTAATAGTATTGTAGTAGCTCTGTATGCGCCTGCATGACCGCAGTGTGTAACCTCTCGAGTGTATACTGCCTGAACTAACTCGCAGGCTACGTATAATATCTACTATTTTTGAGGTATAGGTGTAGAGGGGGAAAAAGAGCAGACCAAGTATACAAAAAAAGTTTAATCTGAAACACAATTTTATACAATATAGAGGGGGTCCCTGCTTCATCTCTCTCTCAACTAGGGGGTCCTTGGGCTGAAAAGGTTGAAGACCCCTGGTCTAGTGTGTACAAAATACAGTTACAGAACGTGTCACAATTGTATAGAATTTAGAATTTGGGTAGTTAGAGAAGGTGTGTGTGTGTGTGTGTGTGTGTGTGTGTGTGTGTGTGTGTGTGTGTGTGTGTGTGTGTGTGTGTGTGTGTGTGTGTGTGTGTGTGTGTGTGTGTGTGTGTGCGCGTGTGTGTGTGTGTGTGTGTGTGTGGTGTGATGTGTGTGTGCGTGCGTGCGTGTGCGCATGTGTGTCCGTCTGTCTGAGAGTGCACACAGAATACTAAATGACTCCTCTAGCTGTCTCGTGTCTCCCTCTGGGCTCTGCTAGCCTCCCCAGGCTAAAAAGATCAGGCCTGACTGCCTCCCTTGCCTGGATATATACTGGTTAACAAGCAGTGGCATAAAACGCCAGCCAGCTAAATTGTATGTAACTTTTTAGTTCACACTAATGGTGTGGCCTTTATTGATTTCTTGTCTCCACATTCAGCATGGTGAAACACTAATGGTAATGGTCAATAAAAAACCATGAAGTGGAAGTTCTCAGTCCTCCTTCCCCCCATGTTGACCACATTCCTAAAAATAGCCCAGCCACTCGGCCTCTTCAGAGCAGAGATCCAGTCCTGTGACAGCCCTGTATTCATGTTCAATAAGAACCACGATGCTTGTCTGTATGCTACATGCTGAGCCATCCGTCAAAACAGGACCACTTTGACTCCTTTCCCCTGCCAAAACCCATTCATATGGCCAGCCAGATTCAGTAAATATGGATTGATGGATTGATGGATATACGTGGTGTACTTTTATAACACAATGAAAGCAACCCAAAATAAACTCTGTGCCAAGCATGCAGAGATCGAAAAGGAACAGCAGTTTAGCAACAAGACCAAAGGTGTCTTACAGGGCACTGTGGGATGTGCTGTTTGAAAGAATTACTTTCACATTTTCAAAAGAACATGTTTCCAATAGAGAAAAAAAATGCCCTGTGCAAAGCGTAGCTACCACCCACTGTTTTATTGACTAGCCCTGTCTATGTGAACCCCTGCTTTGCTGCTGTCTCCCTCTAACCCCGTACGCTTATCGAACCCTTTTTGTGGATAGAAATTTCATGTGTACTGTTCAATAGTCTTGACATTATTCCCTCCTTCCAGCCGATGACAACAAACATCTGTTCGCAAACTTGAGATTTCTCGGGGGAGTGTTATTCTGATCACATTTTCTGTCTCCACTAAATTCTTTTTTTGAAAGATGGTAAAAAAATTGTCAATTTCTACACTCTCTGAGTTAAATGAACACTGAGGATTTTTATTTTGTGTATAGCATTGAACCCTGAGCAACGGAACCAAATGAAGGAGATCCAGTCATTGATGCATAGAATAATAAATAATGCCTAATTTATGCTGCCGATCTATAAGATCACAACGCATTGCATCTGCAACGTGTTGTGAGCTTATAGATACTTTTGGTTCACAACGCTGTTGTGCGACAAAGTATAAATCGGGCTTAAAGATAGAAATTATATAGGATAGTGATGTTACAAACAAAGTAGTCGGTAAAATAACTTGAATATGTCCCTTTTGTAAAGCGAAAGTGTTGTGCGACAAAGTATGAATTAGACAAGTGATTCTCAATCTTTTTCATTTCAAGGCCCCCTATTTTGATATGCATAAGGCCACGAACCTCCCTTTGACACGTTTTTTTTTTAAATCTCTGGTAACCCCAATCTACACTGTAAAATCCTCAAAGAGGTGGTGCCATGGTTTTGCACTGTTTCTGTTTTTCATGTGTCTATGAGGTTGATAGAACTTCATTAAGCCCCCTGGTGGTGTTTTTATGGTGTTTTATGTCTTCTCTGACTATTTTGAGTTTCTTCCTGGAGGCTGAAACCTTGAGGGTCAAACCTGCCAATAGAAAAACAGCCCTTTAGTGACACAGTAAAAATATACCCTCTCCCTCATTATCATAACACAACAGGTGTGGGCATGAGGAGGAGGAGGGACTAGGACAGGTGGGTGGTGCTAAGGTGGTGGAGGAGGTGCTAAGGTGAGAACCAGGTATACTTAATGAACTGGAGGCGTGTCCACATAAAAACGTAATTTTAACACTTTCTGTACACTTTTTGAAAAAAATCTTCCTCCTAGTATAACCATAATACCTGATGATTATGTTTTAGGGGGGGGGGGGGATCACTGAAAATCACGGCACCCCGTCTTCAATATTAATCCTCAATATTAACATTAATATGGGGTCGCCAGACCCCAGGTTGAGAACCAGCTAACTAGATCAAGGACCCCATTTACACTTACTTCTAGTGACATCACTGCCAAATCATTGGTGTCTTATTCTAGCATTGATGCAGAAGTCTGCACGTTCTAGTTCTAGAAGGGGGACCCCCTTATGGTGTTGTTCCTCCAGAAAAACAGTACCGGCAGCCAAGATAGCCTAGTAGTAGTGGTATCGATTTACAGTACCTTGCAGCTCAGGCCGAGACTATTGTTGCAGACAGTATATCACTTTATTTAATCCACTGTTAAAGAGGCTGTAATTAGAAATTTGGCCCATAGATATTTTCTGCGCAAGAGCAGTTTGTTTCTAAGTGGTAACATATCCTATGAAGCCCATATCTATGATGCATTATAAACATACTTATAATGCAATATATAATCTGCTTATAACCCTCTATATTTATAGTTATAAGAACTCATACATACTCATAATGCTGTATAACAATAATCATCACACAGAATAAAGCATTCAATAATGACTTATAAGGTCAAGTGTAAATGCATTGTAATCTTCTTATAAGACTGTATAAATACAGTTATAAGCACTCATGAGTACTCGTAATGTTTTAAAACAATAATCACTCACTCATAATATATTCATGCAATCATAACACATTATGAAGCCTTTTATAATTACTTATTTTATAAGGTCAAGTATCACAATACTTCATAATTACTGGTCACTTTTCCTTTGGCCAGGATCATAGTGTATTATAATTCTCATATAGTTGTAACACATCATAATAATGTTATAATGCATTATAATCACTGGTATAAGCACTCATGAATACTCATAATGAATTATTTTGTGGAGCTTGCCCCTTGACTCAATTTAATGACCCCTTGCCAATTGCAATAAAATATGCATTATCAAGAGCACTTACCACTGTAGCAGTGATATAGCATGAATGAATACCCATCAAACTTTGCACTATGAAGGTATTTGACAATTTGGCCAATGTTTGACCAGTTTTTGTAGTATAGTTTGTTGATTACTGTTAGTGCAGTAATGGTGTTTTTTTTTTGGGTGTTTTTTTTTAGGGATTAAAAAGGTCTTAAAAGTCCTTAAATTGACTGTCATCTGTGGACCCCCAAAATCATGTGGGGTTCTCAACCTGGGGGTCCCGACCCACAGGTTGAGAACCACTGCTCTAGTCCATCATTTCATTCAAATGATTGACAACAACTGCAGCAGAGTAGCGTCCTATTTAATTCCAGAAGAGGGAGCAGGGAGCCTTCCTGGATACTGATGACTGTTCTTCCAACTAGAAACAACTAAATGTACGAGTAAAGCAGGAGATTATGAATCTGTAATCAAAAATGTTAAACCAATGTAAAATGAATAGTGTGGTTTTCACCACAGGGAATAACAATGCTAAAATGTTGGTGTACTCGTAACTAAGTGAACATAAATTTCAGTTTCCCAATAGAATCAGATTATGAAATTCCTATAAGAATAATCCTATAGGATTTTCCAATGTTCCAAAATAATTCCTAAAGGATTCTGATATTAAAGGATCCGGTAGGAGGTTTCCAAAATTCCAATAGAATTCTATAGGATTCTGAAAAATAAGTTTTATAATCATTTCTGTTTGGGTTATTGGACTAAAAAGCACTTCTTGTCATTTGAGTCCAAGAGAAACTGTTCTTGAAACATGGCCATCATCTACACCAGAGAAAGTGGATCCCAGGGACTCTTCTACCTGTGCATGGAAGGTAAATTGTACGTCACGATAGCAGTGTTGCCATGTCCGCTTATTATAAGCGACTTTGTGCTTGTTTTTCTGTAAAGTTGCTTGTAAATATTGGCAGTGTTTGCAGTTTTTTGGGCTTGTTTGTAGTGTTGTTTAAACCAGTGTTTCTCAAGCATTTTCAAGTCAAGGTCCAAAGGACCCCCAAATATATTTTTGTGTGCGGACCCCCATCTGAAAATATTCTATGCCAGGGAGTGGCTGGGATAGATTTGTGTTGTTAAAATGTTTAAAACAAATATTCCACATTTTTCAAATTTTCGTGAAAAAAGCAAATCTACATGTGAGCTTGTAGATCTGCTATTTTCAAATAGCCAATGTATATGTTTAAAGGGCTCGCTTCTTTTTGGGCTTGTTTTCATATCCTACGTGGTTGCTTGTTTCTCTCGCAAAACATGGCAACACTACCCAGCTGGTCTATCTATGGGTCTGAGGACCAGAGAACTCCCCTGACAGTCAGAAAACGCGCCACTTTTAAAAATTAATCTCCAGTCCTGACTGACTCGTACAGTCAATGTGAACACAGTGATAGACGGGTCACATGGACCAGTGACTTTCAACATCACTAGGTGAGTTTAAGTTGTTGTTGTTTAGTTTTTTTTAAAGCATATTTTGGCTAGCCTACTTATTTTTGTTTATTAATTGTAGGCCTACTTAGGGTTTTCACTCGATGCCAACTATCCCCCTGAGTGTAGAAGAGAGAGTGACGTCACGCTTTGATCTCGCTGCAAAGCAGGCAGCTATGGGCTGCCCGCTTTTTTTTCAACATTAATCCCATAAATTCCAAACATTGTAATTATCTCATTGAGGTAGACAGAGAACTTCCGCATTCCATTCTTACAATGGGAGTCAACGCTAGTGCACGCGTGTCAGAACTCTCTTATATGGCTCTGCTATCCCCCCCCATGGGCCCACTGAACAGGGGGCAGCAGGTGTGGATAATTAGCCTAGCTATCAAATCATTCCAATGACATCATACGGTTTGACCAAATGATATCAGGCTGCCTTACTAAGTATTTGTTTAGGCAAAGGGCATAAACTATTACCCCAAGAACAGATAAACAATTAGTGTAATATCACTTATATTGATTGAATACTTTATTAACAGTTTGCCCCCCAAAAAGCACAGAAAGTACAGTTTAATACAAATACAATGCTAAAAGGATTGAACCCAAGAAAGCACTATGGCTTGTTTCCATTGGGGTCCTGTGTGTATTCAATTCATAGAAACATTTAGTGACAGACAAATATACAAAAAACTATGCAAAAACATCATATTTTGAAGGGCAGTAGGTGCTTAGTGATTAACTGTGCTAATATCTTAAAGTTTCTGATAGGCTACGCAGCAAAAAAAACTAAAACTCCCGTTTCCATCATGTTAAATCCTACAGTTTAGGCCTCATGTGCAAAGGACAGGGGCAACTCTCAAGATGCAGTTATAAACAAATGCCTGCGGGTGGCGCTCCAGAGCAGCGAATATTTGCTCTCTCACGCTTTATTCTGGCACGATCAACCCCCTCCTCTGCTCCTGTACAGCGTGTGTGCAGGGTTGCCATGTCCGCTTATTATAAGCAAAACATTGGTTAGTTGTGGGTTGCTATTTTTTTGGGCTTGTTTCTAAAGTGTAGTTGCTTATTTTGGGCTTGTTTCCTAAAGTTGTTTAAATCAGTCGGTCTCAAACATTTTCTTCATGTCAAGGACCCCCCAAATGACTATGTATTTGTCTGCAGACCCCCCATATTTTATGCCAGGGACCCCCATACAATATTTGAGTTGTTAAAATGTTTAAAAAAATATTCCACATTTTTCCCATTTTCTTCAAGAGTTTAAAAAAAAATAGCAGATCTACAAGCACAGCGCAATGCCATGAATTGTGAACTTGTAGATCTGCTATTTTCAAATAGCCGATGGTTTAAAGTGATCATGTGGATCGCCTCTTTTGGGGCTTGTTTTTACAGACCCGAGACCCCGGTTGCTCGTTTCTCTCGTGAAACCTGGCAACCCTGCGTGTGTGTGTGTTGTGTGTGTGTCGGGATAGAAAGAAATTCAGCCTGGTTTCCAGCTGAGTGCTTGCTCTCTCACGGCACTACAGTGTGTGTATGTGTGTGTGGTGTGGTGTGTGTGTTGTCATTATTATCCACTCTGCTCTCAGCTCAGAATGGCCAGATTCACTCAGACTGAAACAAGAAGGCAGCAGCAGCATCCACACACTCACTCCAACCTGGTTTTCACCGGACCGGGGGTCCAGCAGCAGCAGCCACCGACCCACCAACAACAGCATCAGCCACTACTCCTGATCCCACCTTATCATCAGCACCACCAGTACCCTCAGATCACATTCCCCAAGCCCATGAACGGGTCAGAATCCATTTCCATTCATCCGGAGAGCGGCGGCAACAACATGAAAGACCAGGATGCCATTAAGCTGTTTATTGGGCAGATACCGCGGAACCTGGAGGAGAAGGACCTGAAGCCCCTGTTCGAACAGTTCGGGAAGATCCACGAACTGACAGTGCTGAAGGACCGATACACCGGCATGCACAAAGGTAACGTGCGTGTGTGAGTGTGTCCCCCCCCCTTCCTTCGCACTGCTGGCTGCGATCAGGCCCCATGCATGCCTAATAATCGCCTATAATTAGCTGTTTATACGAAAAATATACTGTCTAAATATAGCCTCGGATCAAGACTATCGTAGATGTATTTGATCGACTTTGAAAATGTTATATTAAAAAAATGTCCAAATCGATAAAATACACCTACGATAGTCTTGATCCAAGGCTATAGTCTAAATAGTGAGTCTCGAAGTGTGTTTGTTTTGTTTATTTCCCCCAAAGCCCTGTGTGCCACGTTTTCTTTATTTGTATGCTTAATTGGCGTAACATATCCTTTTAATATTTTTCAGACATGGAGTCATTTTAAGCGATTCAGAATTGTGCTTCCATGTTTTCGTAGTAGCCCCAATAACGTGCGTAGTGGAGTGGTCCATATAAGAACGCTTTTGTTTTTGCAAACGCACATCCAAAGACAAGTTTCCTTGGCGTTTCACGACACGAGAGAGCTTATAGTATTTCTAAAATAATAATAATATCGGTAGAGCCTATACCTCTATAGCAGCCTATATTTCGATATTCCATAGAATGTTTAGTTATTTTGGTTTACTAATTTGTTTACAGTGGTAGGTATAGGGCAAAAATACGCGTCCGATCGCAATTCAACAATATCGATAACGGTGAATGCGATTCGAATCGCATTTGCCGTGATCGATATCGTTGAATTGCACAATTGAATGCTCTTTTCTTTGCCGCTCTCAGAGGAAGTGGGGCAGATCAGAGGCGCTCGGAAAGGATGCATTTTTAAAGCTCCATCCATCCCCTCACTCGCCACTGAGTCCCATCTTTTGCGGAGAGAGGGGCGGCATCATTTATTCATCCTTATGCTTTCTTTAACATCAAGCGTGTGTGTGTGGATGGGGAAAGGGCTGCTTGCAAACCAGAGACAACAGAAATCAATGCCAGATAAAGCCACAGCCTACCACAATGTCTCAAAAATAGGGACGCGAAAACTGTCACAAGATGACGGACACGGACGTCGCCACGACGACGCCAGCAGTGATGCTGCATGCGCCGCTAAAATGGAAGGCTCGTGGGAGGAGAGGGATACAAATCTCAGTGGGCTTATATAAGTTTTCCCGTGATATAGAAGCCCACTGAGATTTGTTAAGTGTTCCATAAGTTGCTATTTCAGAATACCCCCGTGTAGTGTAGTCTACATCCCAGGTGATACTGATGACGTAACATCGCTTTACAATTCGAGGTCCCCCTATAATAGTCAGTCAGTCAATGTAAAGATAATCCTCATCACCACCACCATCAAAATCATGGCAATAGCACCAACACTATATTAGATCAACATTCAGCTGCTTACATTATTCAAATACCTTTTTACCTCCCCATATCTTGGCCATGCAGTGTCTCACAACATTTGATCAGCTTGTGTTTGCAAACCCACATGCAGGGGGGGGGGGGCCCGCCTACTCAACTTTGGATAGCCTAAAGACCATGACCCCCCCATGATAATCCTATACAGCTACATTTTAAAGCTATGGTAAGACACACAGAAGAGGCAAGCGCTCAAAGGCTTTCACAGTCATGATGGAGACGAAAATCATCTGCCTCATTAGCATAATTTAGCAGTAAATATAGACACATTAGATCACTATTGCTTACTGTAACATACATAGATTCGAATAGGAGCACAATTCTAACTAAAACCTCTTTTAATATACCGTATTTATGCGTTAAAAGGTAATAATGTAATTATATTGTTTTCAGTTATAAGACTGCCCCATAAGAAGGTGCAAAATGCAAATGACAAACATAGTCTTTAAGGCAATTTAAAATCCTTTCCTCCTCTCAACCATAGGGCTATAGGCCTATTCCTAATGTTCGTTTATTTTATTATTTATTTTTATGTCACTCTCCTGCTGCCGGTGGACGTCGATGTGTGGTGGCAGCTACAGTATATAAGATAAGAGTTTTATTGGATTGACATTTAGAGAGGAAAAATGACAATCAGTGACAGTCATGTAAATGCCACTTGTGACATTGTGATATTATCACAGTATCATGTCTTGGGTGACATATAGGCTCACTCTCCTAATGTAATCTCCTATTACAAAGGTTGTCCACAACACATATGAAGTGTGTTTCTGTTGTTGACGAGGGATCAAAAAATTGATTTCAATTCATCCTTTTGTTGACCATTAGTATGCAAAGACGTCCCATGATGGATGCACAGATTTATTAGCTCGAGCACAATATTAATCATAAAAACTAATAACATATTGAGCCTTCAAGGGAGATGTTGACTAATTAAACCGGAGTGATCTCTGTTAAGCTCGAAAACCTTTCTGTATATGATTCATAACTCTGTAAACCTACCATACTTAGATCTTTGCTAACGTTACCTAGTAATCTATTTGCTCCCGTTTGCAAAATATCTCTCTGATACCTTTTGGTTAACAAGAGAATGATGTATATTGAACACTCACTGACAAATATATTACATTAGACTACACTACTACTGTGTATTGCATAGATATTTCATGAAACCATGTGTTTATTCTGGTCAAATCCAATGCCATTGAATCGAGAGTTTTTCTTTATTGAAAATACATAGAAAAACATTCCTCAGCAGTGGCCTATTCATCTGAAATGACTGTGTGCGTGTATGTGTGTCTGTCTGCATGCGTCAGTGCCCTATGTGTTGTAAAATATTATTGCTCTGCATTGCATAATCATTGCAGTAGTTACGGTTCGACTGATCGTTGTGTGAGAACGCTGAAATCAGAGCCCCGAACATTACATTGTGAAATCCTCGGTGTAATTTAACAACGAGAGTGTACAAATGTAACCAAATGGACCTGTAAAAGGTTCTATTTGGTCACATTTGTACACTCTCTGAGTTACAAATGGATAAATGAACACTGACGATTATACTGTGGGGCACTTGGAGGCATTATTTTAGAGAGAGAGAGAGACTGGGACTGTAGATGGATGTTGTCTGTATGTTTATTCTGTAACTGACATATTTCTATGTGAGTCAAATGGCATGACTCGGTCAGGACAGGAAATATGATATATCAAATGATTTAGTAGTATATTGATTTGTAAGCATGGATTGTGTTTCACATTAGTTACCTCTCTATATTACTTATGGTATAATAATAATAATAATAATAATAATAATAATAATCCTCATCAAAATCATTATGCATTTTTCCACAGTGTGATTGTTTTCTCTTGAACTACAATTAACATGCGTCATAACGTTATGTTAAGAAAACCTTTTAATATGATACGTTTGTTTTTTAACCCATTAAGACCCCCAGGAAAGCAAAGATTTGAGTTTCAAATGTTTGCTTGAAAATATATATATATATATATATATATATATTCAAAGATTTGCAGAAATTTTCAAGATTAAAAAAAACATAGCAGATCTACAAGCTCATAGCGCGGCACTCGGTGCCGCGCTATGAGCTTGTATATCTGCTATTTTTCAATAGCCAAAGAAATCTAAAATGACACAGACGTGTTCCCGGTCTTAAAGGGTTCACATGACCCCTTTTAAGCATCTTGTAGTTACTTTGAATTATATAAAGTATAATGTCACTTCAAATAATCTAAGAGATTAGGTTATCTTTTCTAAACACAAATAGATGTGATTACTTATGATAAACATCCCTCCCGGGTTGTTATTCTTATGTTATCCTTCACATGTGAAACTGAATTAGTCTTATTTGTACATTTCAAACTAGTTTAGAAAATCAGTTCAATGATTTATCTTAGAATATAATCATCCCAGACAAACAATTAACAGCAGTCAAACTAGAAGATGTCTGTAGTTTTTGATTCTTTTATTTGGATATTTTACTGTCAATTCCCTTATTAAGCTAAATGGATTATAGACATGGCCCTACTGGATTTATAATTTGGAATATCAGCCATGGAGATGCACAGTCAGCCCCACACACACACACACACACACACACACACACACACACACACACACACACACACACACACACACACACACACACACACACACACACACACACACACACACACACACAGAGGCAGGCATGTGTGCGCGCACACACACATAAGCCTTATGGGTAATTAGACCCAAGTACTGTTGTTCTGTCATTTGATTTTTTGATTTCCATTTCACAGTCTTTCAGTTGTTATGTTTTGTGTTTGTTTATTCTTTACTCTTTTCCTTATACAACTGATCCCACCCCCCGCCCCCCTCCCCCCACCCCCGGGTAATCCATGAGGGAAAACATGGAATTAGTTTGTAAAGCGTGATAATAATGCGTGGCCATAATAACTTGACTCAAGAGGATTAGCAAAATGTGCATTGTCTGAAGCAGCAGTCTCCTGGGTGATCAGCTGGTTGCCTCCCTAAACAGTGGCTGCCTCCGCCAATTAAAAATGCAGTCTAGTCTTCCTCTTCAAATGATTAATTCTGCCCACGCCGTCGATGGCCTGCCAATTATTGTCGCCCAATTGGTATTAATAGGTGGAGGATTTCCTGATGTTGAATTTATCACTGGCTGTGAAAACCTCTCCCTTTTGCTTCTAATTAGCTTCCACTGACAGCACACGTGCAGAATTCACAGTGCGCGTACACACACACACACACACACACACACACACACACACACGCATGTACACGCATGTATGAGCACACGCATGTGCACGTGCTCGCACATATACATACACATGACCGAGGCTTGGCGTTCTGTAAATGGTATTTTCTTCATTGTACAAAAGGCTGTTTGAAGGTTATTTTTATTCTGGGTTTCTGGAATTACTGGCTATAGCTGACAGTTTCGCTTCAAGAAAATTGGACGTAAACATGAAAAGCAGGCAGCTGCCGTTCCGTTTCTCTGTGCAGTTCAGTGGCTAAAGATGGCTGAAGAAATTGTTTGTTTGTTTTGCTCCTTAATATAACTGCATGGATTTCGTAGTGACAGATTGGAGGGAGAAAAAAAACAATACAATTTCAAGAAAATGTCACAAAGCCACACAGGAAAATACCGAGTGTTAATTGAACTCTTGAGAGTGTACAAATGGAATCAAGTGGAACCTTTATGGGCCCATTTACACGCCTTGAGTTAGAGAGGGAGAGAGAGAGAGAGGCGAGGACAGCGAAGGTGTGTGTGTGTGTGTGTGTGTGTGTGTGTGTGTAGCAAGAATGATTCAGCACTGTGGACAGACAGACAAGGCAATACAAACCCCCACGCTGCTTCCATCTGCTGGCTGAGGCAGCCAGTATCAATATTAAGCTAGTGTCGGGGGATCATTGTGTTAATGCATTTATAAATGGACTAGAGATATTGCCATAGACCTCAGCCAAGCAGCAGCACATTAAATCATGGAATAATCTAATGAAATATTTATTCAAGTTTTTTATTTTTCCCTCCATTCGAGCTGGTCTTACGGATAGGGGTCTATCTGTCTGTGGGTCGTCCTTTGCAATGAAATGAGGGACGCGGGTGGAAAAGATGGAGGGACGGATTTGAAAAGTGAGAAGGGGAAGTCTACATGCGGTGCACGTCACGCCAAAATGAGATAGTATTAATAGGGGACCCAGAGTGTCCCTATAGAGGATTATGCCTGAATGGCCAGTCGTGTTGACTAAACTAATCTTGGGGAATCTTTTGTTTGCCACATCCTCCTCTTTCATACGTCTACCTCTTTCATACACATCATAGATATGAGAGTGTGGGAGTGTGTGTCTCCTCGCTCCGTGGCGAATGGGCTCATACGGAACGCATCTGAGACCACGAGTAGTTGTAGGACAGCGTTCCCCCCTGAGGAAACAGATGGGAGCAAATTCACTTACAGACCATAAACAGAGTCGTATAGGAAGAGTGTGGCTAGCACACACACACACACACACGCACGCAGGCACGCGCACAGGCAGGCAGGCACGCACACAGCTCTGCGTTGATACCCACACAACCATAGACTGACAGCAGTTTATTGAAGGATCGTTTTATTTAGGGTTGGACGTCTCAGCAGGTGGCGCACAGTCTGGCTTGATTGGCTATCAATGAAATTATGCAATTTGATGAAAACCACAAATAGACGAAGCTCTCAGTGTCGGCCGACAGGAAAAGCAACAGCTTTTTTTTCTCGTCCCTTTTTTTTACGTCTTGGCATCATATCGTTCTTGTAAACTCACTATAACATTAATTGTCTGTCTCCAATGTAGTTTTGTCAAATGATTTGGAAGAATAAGAGAATAAGGTTGTCTTCTTGTCTGGGGCTTGTGGTTGAAGGCCACCAGGCCAGACTAATGCAATATCAGCGTTTGCTTCACAGCCCTTAAATGTCTGTAAATATTGTAATAAGCAACAGTGCTTTCCTCATAAAAGATGCAGCAGCTCAACTGGTTCTGACAGGCGCTATGGGCCTTGACTTCAGGATGAGGAGTGTTCTCTCTCTCTCTCTCTCTCTCTCTCTCTCGCCTCCTCCTCCTCCTCTCTTTGCTGTTGGCTCGCTGTTGGAGGAAAGTGGCCATCCTCCATGCTGTCGACGCAGTCTTCCTCCACTGGGGGCTAGTGTCCACACACCAAACGCTCACCTGGCTTTCAACCCGTCTATACTTTTTCCGCCCCCCTTTTTTTTCATGCCTGAGAGAGAGCCTTTCAGATGGATTGATTTTCTGCACCGATGTAACATTCATTACGGCGTGTTACAGTACAGTGTGTTCTTGGTATGTTGGGAAAGCTCTTATTCCATGACCTTTTTACTAGAATATACTTGAACTCCAAGATTGCCTAAAGGAGGAGCAGAGGTGTGTGTGTGTGTGTGTGTGTGTGTGTGTGTGTGTGTGTGTGTGTGTGTGTGTGTGTGTGTGTGTGTGTGTGTGTGTGTGTGTGTGTGTGTGTGTGTGTGTGTGTGTGTGTGTGTGTGTGTGTGTGTGTGTGTGTGTGTGTGTGTGTGTGTGTGTGTGTGTGTGTGTGTGTGTGGGAGAGGGAGGAGGTCTGCAAGAAAATACAGTATACTGTAGATCAGCTTTATGGTTGAGATGCTTTCTTTGACTGTCAAACTTACATCTCTATACTGTATACTGAATGACTGTGCCCTGCATAGTGCATACAACTCAACAGTGGCTAGTTTCATTTTGGGGTTTTGGTGAAGGTTAAATGTACTGCAATATGGGAACCCATTCGGTGAAAAAAAAAGGAAAACAAGTATTTATATTTTTTTGCCTCTGGGGGCACCACCTCCTTTTTTTGTGTAGAAACAAGAACTTGGTTTGTCTCCTCCCCCCTTCTTAGTCCACTTCCTCCTGGGTGCTTCTGCCCTAAACACTACATGTTTAGGGCAGTGGTGGTGCTGACAGATTCTGCTAGTAGCACAATCTGCCTTCAGAGATTAGATGTATTGTATTATAGTGTGACTGTGGGTGCCTGTCAAAGGTTTTGCTGGTTTAATGCCATTTTGAATGGTTATTATTACATTTTCAATTCATCATGGAGCTCAAGTGAATCCATACTGTATTGCAAAAATGGCAGGATGAAAAAAAAGATATCGCTTAATGTTTTTTTTTGATGCACTTTGCCTAATTGTACATGTGGGTATTATTTAATGTAGCTGAATTTACTCCAGTATGTGGGGCATGTCATGGACCAAAAATAATTGTACATAAGTTGATTACCATTTTTTTTTGTGGCACACTCTCTACAAACTCCCTTGATGTTAGAATCACTTTCTCAAGAGCAAAGTAAGTAGCTTCCAATTGATTTGTTAGTTGGCTTTATTTTGTGCCCATCATTACTGCGCTGCCAGATTGAAAAAATATATATACAGTATATATTTAAAAATGCTACTTTCCCCCATCTTCAAAATAGAAATAATTTAGGTCACTGAAGGAACAGCTACTAGGCTTAGTGACAGAATGTTGGTTTTGAAATATTCTTTGTGAGTTGCAGGTCACATTTCTTCTCGAAAGGCATAGAGTCTGTAGAGACATACCACCTTCTCATTCTTTGCACAAAGGTCACAGCTATTCCCTTTGGTCTAAATAGAGGGATAGAAGCCTATCTATTTTGTATGGTGGGCTTAGCAGAGTGCCATTGCCTACAAAGCAGAATGTACCATTTTTAAAGAGGGAGAAGGAGAAAAGAGGAGAGAGGAGATATAAGGCAGGGAAGGGAGAGATACAGAGAGAAGGAGGGGGAGGAGGGTGGGGGGGGGGGGGTTGTGAGTTTCTATGAGCACTGCCCCTGTGCTCTTTAATGTTGTGTTTGAGCCTCGCTGGGCACAGATTCATTTTAGAAGGGGAAAATGAAATAACGAGAGAGAGAGAGGAGATTTTAATGTAATGTTTTTTTGATAATCCCCTCTCCATTTTGAAATGGTTCAGGGGGAACTCATGCGATAAAGCCTTGTACAAGCCCCGGGAAAATAATAAGTTATTTGTCTTGCCTTGTAGTGTGCTGTAGCTCTTTGAGGACTCACCATGTTTTTGACCCTAGAAAAAAAAAAAAAAAAACACAGCTTAGTCAAGCCATCACACATCTCTCACAGAATACTAAATGGCTTTGTGAGTCCTTGATGCAGGTGTGTGAGCTGTATGTACATGCACAGTGCAGATCGGCGCACGTGAGAGAGAGGGAGAGAGCCCTCAAGAGCAAATGAGAGTGCGAGCGAGTTTGCCGCTGTCACTTAGCCCGTTAAGACCTGAAGCCGATTCTACAAATGAAATGTCTGCTAAATCCCAACAGTATTCTGAAAAAACGTATGTTTCTATATCCGTGGTTCTCAAATCTTTTTCATGTCAAGGACCCCCACAATGATATGTATTTGGCAGCGGACCCCCATCTCAAAAAAATTTTTCCAGGAACCCCCCCAGATCAAAGATTTGAGTTAAAAATGTTCGCTGTAAAACAATATATATTCAATGATTTGCACACATTTTCACGATTTTTCAAAAATGGCAGATCTACAAGCTCGTAGCGCGGCACTCAGTGCCGCGCTATGAGCTTGTATATCTGCTATTTTTTAATAGCCAAAGTGTAAAATAATGCTTTTTTAGCTCAAATAAAATGCGTTCCAGGTCTTAATGGGTTAGAACAATGTGACAGAGAGGAATTGGAGTGCACTTGGCGACGCGTACGCAGCGGGTCCACAAGGCAAATGACAGACAGACACATGGGCTGGGAACAAATGAATGGATGGATGGACGGAGGGACGGACGGACGGATAAGCGGAGGGGAAAAGATTAACCCATTCAGACCGGGAACGCGTCTGAATCATTTCTTTTTCCCCTTGGGCTATTCAAAAATAGCAGATTTTACAGCTCGTAGCGCGGCACTCGTGAAAATGTGTGCAAATCTTAAATACTATATATAAAATTTTTACTCAAATATTTGCTTCCTGGTGGTCCTTGACATGAAAAAAGTTTGAGAACCACTGATAAATAGCAACATACGTTTAAAAAAAAAAAACTGTTAGGATTTAGAAGACATTTGTAGAATCCCCTAGAAGCAAAGATTTGAGTTACAAATATATTTTTTTGTAAAAAGTACATAGATTCAAAGGCTTCCACACATTTTCGCGATTTTTCAAAAACAGCAGATCTGCAAGCTCAAGTGCCGCGCTATGAGCTTGCAGATCTGCTGTTTTTGGTTTAAGTGGTTACACAGATACAGCGTTCCCGGTCGCAATGGGTTAAGTGTTTGTCACAGATGCAGAAACAAATGGTTTCTTTTCATCCCAAGGCACTCTCTGAGAGCAGAGTGACGGCTGCAGAGCTCAGGACATTGCAGGAATCCACTGACAGGTTGAGAGCTGTTTGGGCACACCGGCAGGCGCGAGGAGGAGAGGAGAGGAAAACAAAGGGATTGAACACGGAAGGAAGGGTGGCGCGGGGTAGTGGAGGGCAAGGTTTGGCAGATGTATAACATAATCACGCCCAAGCTGAAGCTGCTGATACAAGAAAATCCCTCTAGTAGTAATACTCTCACTTCACAGGACAAATACGACTAATACAAACTACTAAAACCAATAATACTACAGTAATGCTGCTGCGACACTTACCGCCTACCGCTAGGCTGTCATACATTTTACTGTTGCTTTTTTTTTGGGCTATCAACACAAATGTAATCTGGTGTTAACTCTTTAAGACCGGGAACGCATCTGTGGCATCTGTGTCATTTTTAGATATCATTGGGCTATTCAAAAATAGCAGATATACAAGCTCGTAGCGCGGCATCGAGTGCCGCGCTATGAGCTTGTAGATCTGCTATTTTTGAAAAATCATGAAAAGTTGTGCAAATACTACATTTGTAACTCAAATCTTTGCTTCTGGGGGTTCCTGGAAGTAAATATTTTACAAATGTTCCCTTTAAAAAAATATATAATCCAAGATTTTGCCACGATATTTCAAAAAATAGCAGATCTACAAGCTTGTATTTCTGCTATTTTTGAATAGCCAAAGAAATCTAAAAACAGATGCGTTCCCGGTCTTAATGGGTTAAAGCAGCCATTACTATTTGTTGTAACTACTAATAGATTTGACATTATAATTTTAGGCTATACATATTGTCTGTAATGGCAATAATAATCAATAACATCATCATTAAAATCCCCCCCCCCCACATGTAACCTAAATAATGTATGAATATTTAACAGTGTTTGGTCAGATGAAGAGACATAGTAAGGATGGAAAAACGTCTATGAATACTCAGGGTCCGTAAGGGATGTATGTGTGTGTGGAGATGATGTACGCT
This sequence comes from Gymnoscopelus braueri, assembly GCF_963280865.1. Classification (NCBI taxonomy): domain Eukaryota; kingdom Metazoa; phylum Chordata; class Actinopteri; order Myctophiformes; family Myctophidae; genus Gymnoscopelus; species Gymnoscopelus braueri. The sequence continues at coordinate 52,804,722 of NC_137607.1, read as the reverse complement.
GCTCAGCAATGGTTATAAATAGCAGTTTCTGTGGTATTTCCGAAAATAGGTTAAGCTGCCATCGCTGTGCTGCTGGCATGACATCACTGATTGCCTGCCAGCCTCCCCCCCCCCAAAGACTGATCCCATGCTGTGTGCAGAAAGAGAGAGAAGGGAGAGAATGAGGGAGGGGAGGGAAGAAGGGAGGGGGGGGGGGGGCATGATTGGCGGAGCGGGATGAGCAGCATCTGTAGGCGAACGTTAGAGTCCTCTCCTCTCTCTCTCCGCCTGACCTCCTGCTTTTTCTTACCCTTTTTTCAACTTCCATCCCTTCTTCTTCATCCACTCAGTTCACTCCATCTTGTCCACTAGAGGAGTGGCACTTATCTCATTCAAACCATGAACGCATCTGTGTAACCACGACTTACAACATTGTTTCAAAAAATGCAGATCTACAAGCTCATAGCGCGGCACCGAGTGCCGCGCTATGAGCTTGTAGATCTGCATTTTTTTTGTAAAATCGTGAAAATGTGTGCAAATCTGTGAATATATATATTTATTTATTAAAGGGAACATTTGTAAGTCAAATCTTTTCTTCTGGGGGGTCTCTGGAACAACATATTTTGAGATGGGGGGGGGTCCAAATACATATAATTTCGGTGGTCCTTGACATGAAAAGAGTTTGAGAACCACTGATATTATAGCAACATCAGTTTTTTCAAAAAACTGTTAGGATTTAAAAGACATTTATAGAATCCCCCAGAAGTAAAGATTTGAGTTTAACATGTTGGCTTTAAAAATATATATATATTCAAAGAATTGCACAAACGTTCACGATTTTTCAAAAAAATAGCAGATCTACAAGCTCATAGCGCGGCACTCGGTGCCGCGCTATGAGCTTGTAGATCTACTATTTTTGAATAGCCAAATAAATCTAAAAATGACACAGATTCTTCTCCCGGTCTGAATGGGTTATAGTGGCAAACTGACAACTGCACTAAAAGGCTCTGTTCTCTGTGATGAGAGGCAGACTCTGCCCAAAAAACTGCCCAGAGGCTTTTATGCTGAAGATGCATCACGCTGCATATTTTTGGGACGCAAAATAATTGCATGTGGATTGGAGACGGATGAAAGATGGATGCATGTGTATCTTACTTGGCGTCGGCGATTAACTCATTAAGACCGGGAACGCATCTGTCATTTTTAGATTTGAGCTAAAAAAAGCATTATTTTACACTTTGGCTATTCAAAAATAGCAGATATACAAGCTCATAGCGCGGCACCAAGTGCCGCGCTACGAGCTTGTAGATCTGCTATTTTTGAAAAATCGTCAAAATGTGTGCAAATCTTTGAATATATATTATTTTAAAGCGAACATTTTTAACTCAAATCTTTGCTTCTGGGGGTCCCTGGAACAATGTATTTTGAGATGGGCGTCGGCAGCCAAATACACATCATTTTTGGGGTCCTTGACATGCAAAAGTTTCAGCACCACTGATATAGAAACACATACATCTTTTCAGAAAACTGTTTGGATTTAGAGGGCATTTGTAGAATCGGCTTCAGGTCTTAATGGGTTAAATGTGATGACTGACGTTGTTTTAGTTTATGAACTTGACAGTGAAATCCAACATGGCTTCCCTTCCATTAGCTCATTGATACATCTGGTTTCATAAAAAAAAATTAATTAGTGGCTGATGGTTTCTCATATCTGTATTGGCTGCTTTTTCCAGCTTTCTCTCTTTACTTCTGCTTTAATGTTTACCTTTACATCTTTTTCCCCCCATCTCTTGCTCAGTTCAAACCCCCTTCTACCCATCTGTGTCTTTCTTCCTCTTGCTCTCACCCACTCTCTCCATCTCAAAGTGCTAGCGGCTGCCAGGCTTTCGACAGAATACCACAGTTTGAGTGTTGTTACCGGGAAATATACAACAATGCAACTAACAATGTGGCGCATGTTCGTTAATCAGACCACCTGTGTTAATTATTATCCCCTTCCAGACCAGTTGTGAAAGGCTAGGTTCAGAATGTCTGGGCTCTGTTGTGTGCGTGGAACTAAAGACCAGACTCTATCACCTCTCATTAAGAAGTCTATTTGGAAGAATGTGCGAGAAACATGCAATTAGAGTTTCATCTCAACGTGGCCCAAGAATAAGGAGCAACGTGACGGGAGTGCAGTCAGTGTATGCGTGATGGGGGAAGATGACATTCTTTTCTTCTCTTATGTATGCTTAATACTCATCCCTCTGTTAATCACCTCACCCTGGCAAGGCTCTCTTGGTCCTTTTTGAAGCCCTATCTTGAAAGGCATCTTTTCAATTTGTTGAATCAAAGTGGCTGAAAAACAGATCTATCTCTTTGGTAGCCTTAGCCAGTCAGTTTACAGCTGCCAATCTTTTACAAAATGTGACTCTGCCACATCAATCAATTTGATCCTGCCTCAAAAGGGTTCAAACGCCTTCGCCTTTTTTGAAAGTGGACAAGATAGCTGCAAATATCGGTATGGAATCTGACAATTTGGAGCACATAAAATTAACCCATTGAGACCCGGAACGCATTTGTGCATTTTTTTAAATTTTGAGCTAAAAAAGCATTATTTTACAGTTTGGCTATTCAAAAATAGCAGATCTACGAGCTTGTAGATCTGCTATTTTTGAAAAATCGTGAAAATGTGTGCAAATCTTTGAATATATATTGTTTTAAAGCCAACATTTTTAACTCAAATCTTTGCTTCTGGGGGGTCCCTGGAACAAAACATTTTGAGATGGGGGTCGGCGGCCAAATACATATCATTTTGGGGGTCCTTAACATGAAAAAGATTGAAAACCACTGATATAGAAACATACGTTTTTTCAGAATACTGTTAGGATTTAGAAGACATTTGTAGAATCGGCTTCAGGTCTCAGTGGGTTAAAAAAACATGCATCTATTGGAAAATGATCACTTTGCAACTTACTGCACCACCACCACAGTGTCCAGTCAGTAGACATATAAGCCAAGTATAAGCGAGGTGATGCTTTTACCCTTTTGTCAGGTCACGTTTATCCAGGAGAGGTTGTTATTGTACATGAAGAGGAAGACAGGCAGTTTTCTGACCTTGACTGGGGACGGTGCTTTTCGAAAACTTGCTATTGATTTCTATGTAAATCCCCTGGCCAGCACACCCTTGTTGGGGGGGAGGGTGTGTGTGTGGGGTGGGGGGGGGTGGTTGGAGAGAGAAAAGAGTCTTGGCAGGTACACTCCTGTCGCCCTCCCAGAAGTAGCATAGCAGGAGACAGCAAGTGAGAACCTACACATTATTTACAGCGCTGTGAAACCCCATCCATTAACAGTGTCAATTAGCTTGCTCATCTGGGATGCGGGCCACTACATTTATTTATAGAACTGGCTCTGGGTTTAATGACAGAGCAGGGATGGAGCACCCAGACAGTCTGCATAAGTCAGGTGTGAGCGCCAAAACCTGTGAACATAAAGTATATTTTGATTAGATTTCTTTCTATAGTTATAGGTATTATATAAATTAGGACTGAAGAATTAAAGTTTTTATGTATAGTTTATTGGTTAGTTTAGATATTCACTCACAGTGCAAGTGTAGAAACCTTCTTCTCCAGCATAAGAAGTTCTTATTGACGACATTTTGTAGTTATATAACCTACCGCTATCCAAGCTAGTTCGGACATCAGACGGAAAGCATGTAGCCCCCTTAATATGTCTGGTTTCAGTCTAAAGCAGATCAATGCCCAAAATTTGAGGAATGGTTTCAGGCGACCCAATGGACAGTGTATCTAACGTGTCAACCAAGTGGGCTTGAAGTTATGAACAAACCTGCTGCGACAAAACCTCTACAGGACGCATAAGTCTGAATAGCCTCTCATCCACCAAGCCTAAAAGAAGAGAGATGTCCACATTTCCAAGAGAAGCTAGCTGACCCAGGTGTGTGGCATCTGGTGCTTTTTACCCAAACAGAATAATAGCTCTGCAGCCAAAGCCTGAACAATCCATATAATTGTTGCAATATAACGAAAGTGTGAGAGATGTATCGACTGATGCAACGACAGACCGACGTTACAGAGATGCTTGCAGCAAAGAACCCAGAGGCTGTTTCATTTACCCCCGAAGAGATGTGCCATTATTCCATGAAGACCCACTGGAGTTCAGATCCAGAGAGCTTTTACATGCTTTTACAGCAGTGCAGCAGTTATACCAGAGATGAACCACATAACAGGACCTTGTGAAGAGCTGCCAACATATATGCCTGCAGATCATGGATATGTGTTGAGGCTGTGAGGCTGCTTCATGAAACCACCAGAAGATTGCTGCTACAACCTTTATGGAAAAGGCATTCTAGAGGTAATTACTTCCTCATTGTTCCTGGTGAGCACACAGTGCATGAAAGAGATGGACCATCATTTGCAAAGTTACCGTTCCATATGAGTGAGTGATGGAGAGCTCATGCATATGACCTTCAGAAAGCAGGATCAAGGAGGAGCCAGGTTCACAGAACCAGTGAATTTCTTTGATCACCAAACAAAGATGATGTCTGATCCACACTTCTGAGTTGTTGACACAGCAACAGCAGACAAGAAAGACACAAAGGATTTTAAACAAGGAAACCAATGTTTTTGAGCAAGTTGAAGATGAACGAAACGAGTCATCGACGTCATGCTGCGTCTTTATGCTTTTATGGAGATGTGTTTTGTGAAAAATAATTACATATTCGTGGATAATTCATCGAATCAGCACCAGAGCTTGTGGGTGTTGGTGGGAAGAGTCTCTCAGATCATTCCTGATGCAAAATGACATGTTCAACATGCTCTGGTCAAGACAAAGATGAACACATTGGAAAACCCCTGTGGACAAGCTGTGCCTCATCTGTGAGACAGCCACATGAGTGTTGTTTTCGTGGACAAAAGTTGTATTCTGTACATTTTATGTACTTCACTAGTGCCTGCCCCTAGCGCCTGCCCGCCCGGCCGGCCGTCTGTTGCTCTCATTAGCCAATTTTAATATAGGATAAATAAATGAAATAGAGGCTCTTTGGATGCAAAAATAGATGATTTATTTACATTGTGGAAAAAAAGTGACTACATGAAAAAAGTGCTGATGACACGGTCTGAACACCGAAAGATAAACCTTTTTTTCACAATGTAGGCTAAATAAATCATCTATTTTTGCATCCATATAGCCTCAATGGTTTTTGTTCAGTATGCTGAACTTTTTCTGATGACGTTGGTTTTAATTAACCCATTAAGACCAGGAACGCATCTGTGTCACCACTAAAACCATTACTTTATACTTTGGCCATTCAAAAATAGCAGATATACAAGCTCATAGCGCGGCACCGAGTGCCGCGCTATGAGCTTGTAGATCTGCTATTTTTGAAAAATCGTGAACATTTGTGCAAATCTTTGAATATATATATTTTTTAAAGCAAACATTTTTAACTCAAATCTTTGCTTCTGGGGGGGGTCCCTGGAACAACATATTTTGAGATGGGGGGTCCACGGCCAAATACATATCATTTTGGGTGGTCCTTGACATGAAAAAAGTTTGAGGACCACTGATATTATACTGTAGCAACATAAGTTCTTTTTTTAAAACTGTTGTTCTGAAGATATTTGTAGAATCCCCCCAGAAGCAAAGATTTGAGTTACAAATGTTTGCTTTAAAAAATATATATTCAAAGATTTGCACAAACCTTCACGATTTTTCAAAAATAGCAGATCTACAAGCTCATAGCGCGGCACTCGGTGCCGCGCTATGAGCTTGTAGATCTGCTATTTTTGAATAGCCCAAAGAAAACTCAAAATGACACAGATGCGTTCCCGGTCTTAATGGGTTAAGAAACAAAACTTGCCAGGTCTTATATATACTTAGAGTATGATGCAGGACCTTGGCATCTCCTATGGTACTGTACCTGTTAAGGTTACAGTACCGTAGCGGATGCCAAGCTCTTGCATCGTAAGTATTTCCCGGAGTCATATATTAAGAGAGTTCCGGGCAGCGACGGCGATTTGTCACTTTACTTACTGAAACTCTATCCGTTTCCGGGCAGCTTTTAGACTTTTGAAATCAGTTGATGTTTGGAACTCAAGTTGTCCTGTGTTTGTTTGTGTGTCAAATTCTGTTTTGCTGCTTTGTTGCAATGGCTCCTTTGCCTCTTAGTATTGATCCTGAGACATATAAACAGAGCCTTTCAGAGAGAATTTATAGTATTTTGTCACACTCATTAGACACTGTGTCCTGTACTGTACTGTACTGTACTGGCAACTGTGCACAGCACAACATGAATGTGTATAAGCACACACTGCCATACTGTACGCGCACACACACACACACACACACACACACACACACACACACACACACACACACACACACACACACACACACACACACACACGTGTAGTAGTGTCGTATGGATCTGTTTGAGTAGCTCTCGGATGCCCGGTGAAGTCTATATGAGCGAGCATCAACAAATCAATACGCTGAGGTCTCCTGCTCAGGGGTCAAATCAAGGAGGGGTCCGGGGGGGGACCGTGTGTCTCTGACTGGTGATGGACAGACACCGTCAGTCCTCACAGAGCGCTGTGACGTTGTTCCGCCTCTCCCAGCCCTCTCCCCTCTCTGCTTCAAGGTGAAGGGAAGCAAAGGGGAAGAAGTGTGGAGGGAAAGGGTGTGCGTGCGTCAACAGGGTTTGAGAACTGGTGGAGAGATGATGTGGCGGGATGGATGGCGTGATTGATGAAGGAGGAGTGGAGGAGTGCGGCCGGGCGGACCACGGGATCTTGAGATGGAGCGCACAGGTCGGCCGGCTTTAACCCATTAAGACCTGAGGTTCCGATTCTACAAAATGTCCTCTAATTCTAACAGTTTTCTGAAACACTTATGTTGCTACAATATCAGTGGTTCTCAAACTGAAGGACCCCCCAAAATGATATGTATTTGGCCGCGGACTCCCATCTCAAAATATTTAGTTCCAAGGACCCCCAGAAGCAAAGATTTGAGTTACAAACGTTCGCTTAAAAATATATATATATTCAAAGAGATGCACAAAATTTCATGATTAAAAAAAAATAGCAGATATGCAAGCTCGTGCCGCGCTATGAGCTTGCATATCTGCTATTTTTGAATAGCCAAAGAAATCTAAAATGACGTAGATGCGTTCCCGGTCTTAATGGGTTAAGGTGGCTGCCTGACTTAATTAAGGTTTACAGGTTACGCTAGGCTTCTGCTTATATTACAGCAACTCATTACGAGCCCATTAGGGCCCGGGCAGAGAAAATATTGTTGTCAGTACAATGAGTGAGAGCACTTTGGAAAAAAGTCCCCCCATGCTCCATCTCTTCTTCTTGATTATACCGAATACCTCTTCCTTCCTTCCTTCCCTCCCTCTATCTCTCATCCCTCTCTCCCCGACCCGCCTCCTCCGGCATGGGTGGGTGGGGTCATTCGAGCACAGAGAGAGACAGATCTGGGATCTGCTTTTTTTTTGTTGAAGAGGTGAGGGAGTGATTAAAGCAAGCCAAGAGAGCTGCTCCGAGACCACCATGATTAACCCCCTCGCGGTCAATCTGGCGCCGCAAGAGAGCCTCCCCGGCCGGTGATGATTCAGGTCATAATCACATTGTGTATCTGGTGCTGATGATGTGTATTTCAGCTACCCCTACCGACCCCTCTGAAAGCCCATCACTCCGACCCCCCCCCCCGCCCCCCCCCCCCTCCCTCCCTCCCTCCCTCCTGCACACCCCCCTCTACCCCGGCCCGTCCTCGAGGCCCTGTGCAGCAGTAAATAAAGTAAGCAAGTCATTTACCCTTGGTGATGGCATTTTTTCCACAGAGTGCAAATGATGTGCGAGCCGGGGAGCTGGGTGAGAATCTGTGCCAGGCCCAGGGACTGGCTCCGTTTCTGCTCCCTTTTACTTGGCCAAGGAAATGCCACAATGAGAGGAAGTTCTTCACACTTTCTCTGCCACTACACTGGGACAGCTTGGCTCCTCTTTAGGGACAAAGAGATGGGAGAGTCTCAGTCTATGGAGGACGGAGGAAAGAAAGATGGTGCAGACATATTAGAGGCTGTATAGCGGGGATTTCAGTGTGCATATTATGTGCCCTTTAGTTTGTGTCTTTGATGAGCAGTGGTGTAAAGTAACTAAGTACATTTACTCCAGTACTGTACCTAGGTAACATTTTGAGGTATTTTTTTGTACTTTACTGGAGTATTAGGAAAAGTATACTCCTTTTACATCTCAGAGGCAAATATTGTACTTTTACTTCACCGCAATTATTTGAAAACTTTAGTTACTAGTTACTTTGTACATTTTGATTATTATTACAAAACATGGAGTAACCACTTCAGCCCTATATACATTTCGGCCATTTGAAAATAGCCGATCTACAAGCTCACATCGCGACGCCTTGTGAGCTTGTAGATATATTTTCAAAAGACATTTTATACATTTGAAAACTTGTGAAACGGGACATTCATCTGCATAATGAGTACTTTCTACTTTTGGTACTTTAAGTACATTTTGATACCAATACTTTTACTCAAGTAAATTTTGAATTCCGGACTTTTAGACTTTTTAATCTGAGCTTGGCCCTTCGACAGTGAGGTCACAGTCGATTAATCCCGCCCACTCTCCTCTTCGCCCCTCTCCTCCCCTATCCTTTCCTTTGGGGGGGGCGGAGCAGAGGCGATGATTGACAGGCAAAATCCCTCACCAGCGACACCCGCAGGCAAAGATTTTTTTTTTCATTGCAGTTGAAAAGGCTTTAGAAATGTGAGAGAAAAACACCTGCCATGGATCACTGGAATGGAATTTTCACTTAAAACTTTTTGTACACTTTTGAAGGACCAGGACAAAGACTTTGAATGTGGTGTAAAAGTGAATGTCATTAAACCTTTAACAGAAATTAGCCACTCCTCAACAGATTAGGGGTCAAAGGTGCTGCACCAGATGTAGGCTTGGCTTGGCACAGTTCTGATAATGGCCACAGTAAATAGCCCTGCGAATGGCTGCTGTCGACACTGCTTTATTCCTCCGAAACGCTCTCTCTCTTTCCCACTTACACCCTTGTAGGCTCTTTAATCAGTCACCCCCTCCCTACGTTCCAGTAGATACACAATGCACCTTTAAACTGTACATCAGTGTTGATTTTGACAGCACATTTTGATTTAGTTTTAGTCATAGTCTTTTGAATAAAATTCCATTTAGTCATATTTTAGTCATCTGAAATGTTTTAGTTTTTGTCTAGTTTCGTCGACTAAATATAAGGTTATAGTCGACTAAATCTACAGTTGATTTAGGCGACTAAAATTTATTTTGGTGGTGCCTTGATGGCGTCCTAATGGCTGATTTTACACTTGGTTGCATGCTGAAAATAGCCGATCTACAAGCTCGTTGTGAGCTTGTAGATCTGCTATTTTCAGAGCGCAACACCCGAGCGCAACCAACCATAAAATGACATGTCTTTTAGTTCTACTAGATCTCTTCTCCTCTAGATCCCTCCATAACATTTTAGTCTAGATTTTATTGCCAAAATTGTCAGTATATTTAGTCTTAGTTTTAGTCATCATAGCTTAGTTTTTATTTTGTTTTTATTTAGTTTTTGTCAGTGTAAAAAGGTAGTCGACAAACATTTTTCGTCATAGTTTTAGTCGACGAAATCAACACTGCTGTACATGTATGAATGAGGAGAGGAGAGGAAAGGAAGAGGAGAGGAGAGGAGAGGAGAGGAAACACAGGAGAGGGTTCTTTTTCCTTCTGAGCTGGAACCAGTGTGTTGAGATAAGGTTTTTAGATTGCTATCAGATGATGTTCTGGATCATCTGCTCACGCTGGCAAGGCATTCCCCATCGCTGTGTCAGCAGGCTCCAGTTACAGCACCTTTATGTTGTGTTTCAAACAATTTCATCATCCTACCCTCCCCACACACACACACACGCAGGCAGGCACGCATAGTATCGCATACTCACACTCACATTCACACTCACACTCGCGCTCGCTCGCTCACACACACACTTGGTATGCGATGCATTGCTGGCAATTTGTACGTGTTTGGATTCCAATTATGAAGTTGTTAAAGCTTTTTTCGCCCCGTGGCCTGCAAATTCTTATTAAGCCATACATTAAAGAGCACAGAATCACATTTAAATGGAGTTCGTGTTTTCCTTTGTTTGCCAGCGTTGTTGTGGTTATTAATGTATTTGCGGTGCCCTATGCATTACACATTAACAAATAAAATCGTGTTTGCGATTGTAATGCAAAATACTAATTTCCCATTCAGAGATAGGGGGCCAGCGTTCCTCTAGTAAACCAACAACAGCAAACCTAGAGAGAGACGGGGAAAAAAATACTGGAAGCATTCTCTCACATTACTCCTAAGAAACAAACAAAGAAAGCTACACTGTTAAAGGTTCAATCCATAAGAATTATCCATAAGAATCCATTATCCATAAGAATTATAGCCGATCTACAAGCTCAACGCGTCGCAAGCGCGACGCGTTGTGAGCTTGTAGATCGGCTATTTTTAAATATTTTATTACATTTACTTTTTGTTCTTTAAGTATATTTTGATGCCAATACTTTTGTACTTTTACTCAAGTCAATTTTGAATTCTAGACTTTTACTTGTAACTGAGTATTTCTATATTGCAGTATTGGTACTTTTACTTAAGTAAAACATTTGTGTACTTTTTCCACCACTGCGCACGTCGCACGCACACGCATACTGTACACATGTACCCACTCACTCACCCACCTACACACACGCACACACACACATGCACACACACACGCACGCACGCACACGCACACGCACACGCACACGCACACGCACACGCACACGCACACGCACACAGGCACATGCACACGCACAGGACATGCTTGGAGCAGCATCTATACAGGCGATAAAGGTTACAGGTCAATCAATGAATCAATGGTTGACATGGCAGTCTAACCCTCCTTTGTGATGCAGCCTGCAGGAGGTTACAGTGGTGCAGTGACCTGGCTCTACTTATATAGGCACGCCTCCGTGTACAGTACTGTACACTGCATGGATAGACTATAACCACAGAAGTTCAAAGGTCTTTGAAAACATAAAGTACACATGCTACAAAAACCTTGAAAGGAACGTAAACTTGTGTGCTACCTTACACCTTACCAGTGTTGATTTTGACAGCAAATTTTTATTCAGTTTTAGTCATAGTCTTTTGAATCAAATTCCATTTAGTTTTAGTCATATTTTAGTCATCTGAAATGTTTTACTGTTCTAGTTTTAGTCGATTAAATATCATAAGATTATAGTGGACTAAATCTACAGTTGATTTAGTCGACTAAAATGTATGTTGGCGGTGCCTTGATGGCGTCGTAATGGCTGATTTTACACTTGGTTACATGCTGAAAATAGCCGATCTACAAGCCCACAACGCGTTGATGCGCGACGTGTTGTGAGCTTGTAGATCTGCTATAGCGCAACACCCGAACACAACCAAACGTAACATGACTTGTCTTTTAGTTCTACTGGATCTCTTCTCCACTAGTCCCTCCCTAACATTTTAGTCTAGTTTATATTCGTTGACGAAATTGTCAATATATTTAGTCTTAGTTTTAGTCATAATAGCTTAGTTTTTATTTAGTTTTCGTCAGTGAAAAAAAGGTAGTCGACATCATAGTCATAGTTTTAGTCGACGAAATCAGCACTGCACCGTACAGTACGCATACACTATAACTGAAAAAGCAGGAAAGAAAGAAAATATCTTGTTAGAAAATTAGGGGTTTGACTGACTGGGGTGGTGAATGTATAGGATGGGCTGAAGGTGATCTGATATTCAATGTGAGGAATGGATTGGAATATTGTCTGTGTGTAAAAGACACCTAATTTATCAACACCCACTGAATACCGTTTGGCTGTTGAAATGGGATCCAAAATTCAGGCTGGGGCTGCTAATAAACCATCTTCCAAGTGGCAGAAATATGATACTGTGGGGTAACCCACATGAACCTCATTAATAGAGCTCAAGCAAATCTATTTATTCAGACAGTCAGGGGGGGGGGGGGGGAATGATTGCCTCAATACACTCCCTCTGTTTTCTCTCTCTCTCCCACTCCTCCTTCTGTCAACCCCTTCCATCTTCTCCTTTTCGGCAGAACTCGCATGTACTGTAATGCGACTGTGTACGTACATTTGCTTTGTTTATGAGTTCTGTGTGTGTGTGTGTGTGTGTGTACGCGACTCCCTTCCCTCCCCCCCTTTTATCTGCAGACTGGTATCAACCCCCCCATCCCTCACTCTCTCTCTCTCACCCTCCCCGTCAGCTCTGTTCCTTGTGTCTGTCTGTGCTGCTGGCTGTCAGAAGAGCTCAGTGTTGTGGCGCTGGGCAGACTGCTGTGAGCTTCGGACAGCAAGAGCCTGATTTCATGGTGCTAAGGATGGGCAGGCTGGACAGGCTGGCTTGCCCCCCATCCCCCAGCTACCCACTGTTCTGTTCTGTTTCATTCCTCTCCTCTCCTCTCCTCTCCTCTCCTCTCCTCTCCTCTCCTCTCCTCTCCTCTCCTCTCCTCTCCTCTTCTCCCTCTGCTATAGGAAATTGTCTGTGTGTGTGTATACCGTTGGTTCTTCCACGGTTTGCCTGCTGTCATTAGCTTGTTCCCTTATTCCGACAGACACATTCCCCTTTCTGCAAGGTGTTATTTTTCTTGACTGACAAGATGTTCTGATGGAGTGAGTTTGATGGCGTGCCAGTACGGAGCATGCTAGCGCGCTTGATTCTATCCCTTCCGTCTAGAACTAGACCTCGTTTTCCTCATATCTTTCAGCTTTTTTGTAACTTAAAATGATTTTGTGGTCGGTGCTACAACTGAAAATAGATAAATAGCTAGCTGTAGATAGTATGCACTGTAACTGCTTGTCTTTTCTGCAGTGTTTATGCTAATGTCATGCCTAGACCTGTCTGTGTTATTCTATAGATATCTTTCAAGCCTTGTGGCCTCACTGTACACCTAATAAGGTGTTTCCTGTTCAACGTCTGGTTTCAATTCCTTTTATTCTAGTTCTTGTATTGCTGCTTATTTGAAGCAAACACCAAAGTCAAAGTCTTCTGATTGTAATTCTGAATCTGTCTCCTTCTTCATTTATTTACGTTTCTATGGTGATGCTCATACCTCAGTGTAATTTTATCCATTTGTAACCCGGAGAGCATGCAAATGGAACATTGTCTATTGATTTCACTGCGTGTACTTGTTCTTGTTTTGAAGTGTGCTATATGTTCCTCTGTTAGTGGTGGTCAGTTTGTCTTCTAATGCAGTGGTTCTCAACCTTTTTCATGCCAAGGACCCCTAAATTGATATACATTTGGCCGCGGACCCCCATCTGAAAATGTTTTGTGCCAGGGACCCCTCAGAAGCAGATTTAGTAAAACAATTTCGCTTTAAAAAAATATATATATATTCAAAGATATGCACACATTTTCATGATTTTTCTAAAATAGCTGATCTACAAGCTCATAGCGCGTCACTCGGTGCTGCGCTATGAGCTTGTAGATCTGCTATTTTTGAATAGCCAAAGCCTAAGCGGTTAAAATGATTGTGACACTATATTAACTAATTTCGCTGGGGACCCCCTGGTACCCCCCTAAGGACCACTGGTGGTCCCCGGACCACTGGTTGAGAAGCACTGTTCTAATGCAGTGGTTCTCGACCTTTTCTGGATCAGGGCCCACTTGAAAATGTCGAAAAGCGTGTGCGGCCCACCCATCGGACCACTTAGTTAACACGGCAGCCACATTTTCAGAGCATGTGTTCATTTTAACGATCAATCAATCGTGTTTTCCGGCTTGGATCAAAGGAACTAACATATACTTTAATCTCCTATGTATTTGTATAATTCTTTCAAGGTTTTAAACCACAAAATACCAGGAAATAGTTTGTACATTTTTTTATTGAATCATATTATCAGTACAATCTTAGTGTTTTGCCAATTATTTGGGGGCCCACTTGCAATATGCTCACGGCCCCACACTGGTTGTTCTCATGTTGTTGTCACTTGTTTTTCTTGACCACAATGTAAACATTTTGATATCAGGTTATTTAGACAGATGCCAGGTTCATTGTTTACCTGGTATCCTATTTAGTTTAAATGTACATAATTAGTATTTTGATAGTGTATTGTTTAGACTGATGTTCTTGGTTTACTCGTGATCCTAGTTTACTGAGGCACTACACTATCTCTCTGCATTTGATGTACCGTATGTGTTTACCTTGCTTATTGCCTCCGCCAGGCCGAAGGCGTGGCCGAGACTATGTTTTGGTGGTCCGTTTGGAACAAAAAATTCTCAAATCATGAAATTTGCGTCTGATTGCCGTGAAACTTTGCATGCACATTCCCACTATAGGCCAAGGAAGAAATGCCATCCTACATTTATCAAATCGGCCTCATGGTCGCGCTATAACGGGCCGATTCACGTTTTTACCTATAATAGCTGGACCAATAGGCATGAAACTGTGCACGCGCACTCCCTTGAGGCAAAGGAAAAACCTCTAGCCCCACATTTTTCACGTCAGCCTTTTTATAGCGCCACCAGTGCCCGATTTCCGTGAAACTTTGCACGCACATTCCCCCTAGGCCGAAGAAGAAATGCCACCCTTTTCACATTGGCCTGTTATAGCGCCACCAGGAGGCTGATTTTTGCAAAACACATTTCTTGCTATTACTCCTTCAGATTTTGTCCAAACATCACGCAAATCGTTACACATCATCTCTATAGTCATGTCATCAACACGGATCTGTCCGTTTTTTTTTTTTACATTTCATCGTGATTGGCTGCGATTGTCTTCTACTACCTGGCCTGGCCTGTGCTCCGAGGAGCACATTATTTCTAGTTGTAAGTCGCTCTGGTCAAGAGCTATGTTCTCGCTCTAGTTTTCATGGTTCTATGTTCTTGTCTTCCTCAGCTGGATCTCATGTGTAATCGGCCCTGGTGTATGTTAGTCTTGTTCTCCAGTCAGTGCTTGCCGGGTCATCGTTCAGTGTTGCATCATGTTAGTTTGTGACTGTGAATGTCTTCTGTTTATCTGTATAAGACCTGGAACGCATCTGTGTCACTTAAGCTTTCTTTGGCTATTCAAAAATAGCAGATATACAAGCTCATAGCATGGCACCGAGTGCTATGAGCTTGTAGATCTGCTATTTTTTGGAAGAATCGTGAAAATGTTGTGCAAATCTTTGCATATATATTTTTTCAAAGCGAACATTTCTTACTCAAATCTTTGCTTCTCGGGGTACCTGGAACAAAATATTTTGAGACGGAGGTCCGTGGCAATACATATAATTTTGGGGGTCCTTAAAGGGGAAGACCACCCATTTTCAATATTTAACTATGTCATTAATATAGCATAAAGGAGTTGTGTGGAAATAAGAAAATTTTTAAATGTTAAAAATTTTAAATGTTAAACCCAAATTGATTTTGGGTTTAACATTGCAAATTACACCATGATGAGTCATCACGGTGTAATTTGCAATGTTAAACCCAAAATCAATTTGGGTTTAACATTTAAAATTTTTAACATTTAAAAATTTTCTTATTTCCACACAACTCCTTTATGCTATATTAATGACATAGTTAAATATTGAAAATGGGTGGTCTTCCCCTTTAACATGAAAAGGAGAACACACCACTGTACCAACATATTTTTTTTCAGAAAACTGTTAGGATTTAGAAGATCTTTTTTTTTTTATCAGCCTCAGGTCTTAATGGGTTAAAATACCCAATCATGGGTTTTTAACTCTACCTGCCTTGCTGTCCTGCATTTGGGTCCTCATTCCCCGTGCAGTCCAGTATGTGACACTGTGCTAAATGCCTACATAGTAAATTGGTTGAGGATCATTTGTCCGTGTATATAATGTTTCTGTCCTGGTGTGTCACTGTGCTGCAGGTTGTGCGTTCCTCACCTACTGTGCCCGGGAGTCGGCCATCAAAGCTCAGAACGCCCTTCATGAACAGAAGACGCTGCCAGGGGTAGGTCTCTCCCCATGCACCCTCTCTCTCTCTCCCTTTCACTCTCTCTCTTTCCGCCAGGGGTAGGTCTCTCCCTCTCTTTCTCTCCCTTTCACTATCTCTTTCTGATCTTAACCGTTAATTTACACTCTGAGAGTGTAAAAAATGACTCGCAAGAGTTAATTGGTCTGTCTGTCTGTCTGTCTGTCTGTCTGTCTGTCTATCTTTATGTCTGTCTCTCTCTCTTTTCTCTCTCCATCCACTATGGCAGTCAACCATGCCATCTGCAAGCCGCTACACACCAAGCAGCGTTCTCCTTTCTGAGTCCCAGTGATGAAAAAAAAAAGCAAGAAAGAAAAAAGCCTTTGGAAAGCAATTCAATCGATATCCTAGCCATTTAAAGGCTTGGATTGAACTTTTTCATGTCTGTTCTCCAAGGGACATTGCCAGCATTGATCGGACCACCCCCCCTATGCTTTAGAGGCAGTGACATCAAATGTTCATGTGTTTTTGTTGTTTGCATTTTTTTGGGGGCAAATAATCTCTATTTTACAGAAATGTTCTGAGGAGTTTGACACCAAAACACAAAAGTGTCAAACTGATTTTATATAAATGAGAACAAAACAACCCCATGCAATGAAGAGAGAGAGTACACAAGAGTCTCTGGTGGTCAGGTCCGGCGTGGACCAAGGGAGAGAGGCCTGGGGCTAGTGTTGATTTTGACAGCACATTTTTATTCAGTCTTTTGAATAAAATTCCATTTAGTTTTAGTCATATTTTAGTCATCTGAAATGTTTTAGTTTTAGTCTAGTTTTAGTCGACTAAATCTACAGTTGATTTAGTCGACTAAAATGTATGTTGGCGGTGCCTTGATGGCGTCGTAATGCCTGATTTTACACTTGGTTGCATGCTGAAAATAGCAGATCTACAAACTCACGACGCGTTGTGAGCTTGTAGATCTGCTCTAGTACAACACCCGAGCACAACCAAACATAAAATGACTTGTCTTTTAGTTCTACTGGATCTCTTCTCCACTAGTCCCTCACTAACATTTTAGTCTAGTTTTTATTTGTTGACGAAATTGTCAATATATTTAGTCTTAGTCATCATAGCTTAGTTTTTATTTAGTTTTTGTCAGTGAAAATAGGTAGTCGACGAACATTTTTCGTCATTGTTTTAGTCGACGAAATCAACACTGCCTGGGGCTTCATTTGGGGTTTCAGGGGAATGGCAATTGCCACCCCCTAGTGTTCACATTTAACCTACAATGCAGGTCTTTTTTGTGCATATTCACCCCAAACATTCTGTTGCAGATTGATCTGATTTCAGCTCAAACGCTGAGTGCTACTTTTGATGCTTCTGTGTGACGCTGTAGTATGATCAAGTAAAGAGTTAATTTACGAAAAAACACGATTCGTAAAAATATGGACATAAGAGGTTTCTGCCCGACAACAGCGATATACTGTATGTGTGTGCGTGCGTTTTCTTTTGTCCTTTAAATTAGCCACGTATGTACAGTATGAAGCTGGAGGGGCTTTTCTTAACCCCCTCCCCCTCCCCATCATCTCTTTTACCCTATTTAAAGAGCCTTTGAACAATAAGACGAGCGACAGAGAGTGGAAAAAAGAAAGACAGAACAAAAAAAACCAACGTGTTCTTTGAGAGAATGCCAGAGAATGTGTTCACGGCAGCCTGTAAGTGTGTTTAGCTACTCTCTCTGGTTCTCTATCTCTGTCCATCTGTTTGTCAGTCTCTCTCTCTCTAGCATCATTTATCTGTCTGGAATTCACACTCTGTGAATGTGCAAATGAAGGTCAGAAGGACACAGGCACTAACAAGACCAATACTCAAAACATCTTACCTCATCCCTCTTTCTGGCTCTGTCTTTCTCTCTCTCTTTCTCTCTCTCTCTCTCTCCCTCTCTCCCTCTCTCCCTCTCTCTCTCTCTCTCTCTCTCTCTCTCTCTCTCCCTCTCTCTCTCTCTCTCTCTCTCTCTCTCCCTCTCTCTCTGACGAGAGCAGATCTCCAAACCATCTGGACTCGAAAAGATTTTAAACAACCGTCCGGATGGAGCACTTATTAAAACGACACTATTCCCACGTCGGAGGGAATTAACGACATTTAATTGCCATCGATGTACATGCGCGACGCATATGTGCATTGTTTACATTTTGTCGTTTTGTTTTTTTTCCTTTCTGCATACAGAGCACAGTCGGCTGTGATTCTCACACACGCTCGGGTGCTTAAAGGCAGCCCCCAGACGCGCACGCCACGCGCATGCACGCACGCGCGCACACACACACGCACACTGGCACACTTACACATTCAGGCTTTGAAAGTTTCAGTGTTTTGCCTCCCCCATCGGGTGATGAAACTATTACCCTTCTCTTGTACCTCTTGAATCCTCTTTTAGCCCCCCTGCTGGGCTCCCTGCAACCCCCCCCCCCCCCCCACACACACACACACGCACACACACACGCGCTCCTCTCCCATCCCCCTCCTCCCTTCCCCTATTCTGGAGATACAATGTGTCATAGAAATGTAACGGGCCAACGTTGATGGGTGTCAGGCCTCACAGAGGAGGCTGCACTGCTGTTCCCCTTCCTCCCATTTGCTTTACCTACGCACGCACGCACGCACGCACGCATACGCACGCGCACGCGCACGCGCACACGCACACGCACACGCACGCACGCACGCGCGGGTGGTCGGAGGAAATACAGCCAGTGTGTGTTGCACTGGAGGCATTACTACAGGCATAATAAAACAGACACACCACAGATTGTATGAAGATGCCCAGTAAAATTCTAGCTGTTAGCATGACCATTTGTAACTCGTCGACAAATGCGTACAAATGTAACCAAATGGACTCCGAGTTAAATTAACAATGAAGATTTTAATTTTTACAGTCTGATGGATCAGTGAGTAACGCAACAGATAGAACTCCTTTTGGGTCATACTGTATTAATATTGTTTTAGTTTTTTTTTACCTTTATTTATTTTCATTCATTCATTCATTCACCCTCCGCCTTTAAAACTGTGGACCTGTTACGTCCCACATGTGAAAAAAGGGGATCGGAGACAAAAGCAATATGAAGTCTTATATATACTTCATTGTATGACGGCGCTGCTTGCCAGAAAAATACTGATTTTGAGGTGAAAAATGTAATGATACAGTTATTATGTTTTTATTTTATATTTTCTAGTGAAATTGATGCGTGCAAAACACAGCATTTTTCACTTGAAAGTCAGTTATTCTTGGCGGTATAATTTACACTTTAAGGCCTGAGGAAATTATTTTTGCACTCACGTGTCATGGCATGTGACCTGCTGTGTTATATTAGTGTGTATATACATATGTACGGGTGTGATCTGGTCCCTGTTCAACAGAATACCCAACCCCTCTGCTCCACCCGAAATACATCTTTTGCAAAACCCGTGGTGGAAAGTAACTAAGTACATGTACTCAAATACTGTACTTAAGTAATTTTTTTACACTTAACTGGAGGTATTTATACTTTACTGGAGTTTTTCCAATTTTTTATAGCTTTACTTCTACTCCACTACATCTCAGTGGCAAATATTGTACTTTTACTCCACTACAATCATTTGAACTTTACATACATTAACCACTTAAGCCCAACATACAGTATATATACCGGTACTTAAGCCTATTTTCAATCTGGCTTAAGAGGGATATGATGGGATGGATATCACATCCCAATTGCAGTAATAACAAAACACTGTCTGTGTAAATAGATCAAGATTTTTTTGTTCATTTTTGAAGGAGTAGTTCAACCAAAAAAAGTACTTGTTTTCTATCACCCCATGAAGCATTGAATTGAAGGAGATGTTTTTGTTTTTGTCGCATTCCGAAGCCAATAATTTGATTACCGGCGGAAAGATGCTAATGTATCCGGTAGCACACCCGGTCATCAAATTATTGGCTCAGGAATGTGTCAAAAACATTGTGAACTATTCCTTTAAGTGTATTAAGTGCATTTTGATGCCAATACTTTTGTGCTTTTACTAAAGTACATTTTGAATACAGCACTTTAATTGTAACAGAGTATTTCTACATGATGGCATTATGGTATACCTTTACCATGTAAAGAACAATTGGAGTACTGTTTCCCACCGCTGTGCAGAACGCCCCCTGTTGCTCATGCTGCTGCTTGATGGTAAGTAGACATGCCAGTTTGTTTGTTTGCACAATCCCGCTTGATATGCAGTTACGCCGGGAGCTACGGCGTAATTAATGTAAACTAGGATTCCCCGGGAGACGAGTTATGAGTTATTAACGTCTGCATTTTGTCATTAACTCCTTCCTAGCCACCCCCCTGTGAGGGGGGGGGGGCGTCAGTGTCATCTGATCAGCTTGGTCCCTAATTCATGTTTGTTTGAATGTTGTTTCTGTACCTGAAACAAACTGCTTAACTATACTGAACGTGTACATGCACACGTCTCATGCAGAGAGAGCCTCAAGGGCCCATGATGGTTGCGCACCGGTGTCTTGCAGCGCAAAAATGGCAGATCTACAAGCTCACAACAACGCATTGCTCTTGTACATCGGCTATAGAGACAGACAGAGAGGGATGAGGTAAGAAGTTTCGAGTATATCGTGCGCAATACTTACACGCAACTAAGTATAGGCTAAATCAGGCTTTAGGTTTCTGCTTTGTTTTAACACCGCCCCCCACGTCTCTCACACACACACACACACACGTGCACACCAGTGTTGATTTTGTCTACTAAAACTGTGACGAAAATGTTCGTCGACTACCTTTTTTCACTGATGAAAACTAAATAAAAACCAAATAAAAACTAAGCTATGATGACTAAAACTAAGACTAAATATATTGACAATTTTGTCAACAAATAAAAACTAGACTAAAATGTTAGTGAGGGACTAGTGGAGAAGAGATCCAGTAGAACTAAAAAGTCATTTTATGTTTGGTTGCGCTCGGGTGTTGCGCTCTGAAAATAGCGCGTTGTGAGCTTGTAGATCGGCTATTTTCAGCATGCAACCAAGTGTTAAAATCAGCCATTACGACGCCATCAAGGCACCGCCAAAATACATTATAGTCGACTAAATCAACTGCAGATTTAGTCGACTATAATCTTATGATATTTAGTCGACTAAAACTAGACTAACAGTAAAACATTCTCTAAAATATGACTAAAACTAAATGGTATTTTATTCAAAAGACTATGACTAAAACTAAATCAAGATTTGCTGTCAAAATCAACACTGGTGCACACCCACATATGCTCACTTTAATCCAGTTGCACATGCTTATTGACACACACAAACACAAACACACTTCGAATGCAACCGATTGTTTTCTCCTTGTCGGGGGACAAAGCGTTGGTATTCTTGGATGTTTTGGTGCGAGTCCCCCCTGTTATGGACATTAGCTGCTGAAGGGAACAGTATGGCCTAATGGAGGCGTGCTGGACTGGAATATAGATACAGAGGTTGCAGCAGGATAGAAGCCTCGCCTCGGGGACGAGCACGTCTCTGACACAAGTTTGGCCACAGACTTGCAGAAGCTCTTGACAGCTGACCAGGTGTGCATTTCTTGGCAGTGTTGGCAGCGTCGCTGTGTGTGTGTGTGTGTGTGTGTTACTAGTGAGGACCAAACGTCCCCACAAGTATAGTAGAATATGAGAAATAGATCCCCCTTGTGAGGACCATTTTCTTGGTTCTCACAAGAGAAATTGTTATTTTATGGTGGAAAAAAGATTTTTAGAGATACGTTTACAATTAGAAAAAGATTCAGGTTGGGGTTGGGTTCAGGATTTAGACCTTTTAGAGGTTAGGTTTAGGGGGTTGGGGTTAGATTTCCCCCTATTTTATACTTAGTTGTGTGGCGATGTCAAACACCGGAAAATAGCCGATCTACAAGCGCTGCGACACGTTGTGAGCTTGTAGATCTGCTATTTTTTGGCTTCAGACTTGTGGTTAAAAATGCCCCAAAATATCCTAAATCAATCATGAACTTCCTAAAATGTTGATGTCCTCACAAGTATAGTAATACAAACGTGTGTGTGCGTGTGCGTGTGTGTCTACTTCCAGTATACGGTCTGTGTGTGTGCCGTAAATTGGTGCATGCAGGGGATGAGGTTGTGTACCTGCATGTCAGTGTGTGTGTGTGTGTGCTAGCTTGGCATTGTACCTACAGTAGCCCTGTGTGAACACGGGGGACGGTGTGTAACGCTGGTAAGACAAACATGTGCACATAGCAGCCTGTCGTGATCACACACAACACACACTCACCACCCACGCCAGTGATGCATGAATATTATTATTGTTTTGTTGGTGTCGGGTGGAAACGGTGTACATCCAAAACCCTTCCTTTTTTAATAATTATTAAAAAAAAAAAATAATAGTGAAAATAGCCGATCTACAAGCTCACAATCTGCTATTTTCACTCATTTTGAGTGACACTCTTGATTGATTTGATTGATTGATTGATTGATTGATTGATGTACTTTATTCAGTAAGACATGAGAACATCAGTACATGGAAGTACAAATTCACAATACAAGGTCTACTAAACTGGAAGACTCATTAAGCACTGAGCTTGTTTAAGATGAGATCCCCATGCACACAAATTATGATGACATATAAGAGACAGACAGATATACACACTACTATACAGAATGTCATACAATCAGCTTACAGGTTACTGGTATGAAGAGTAAAGAAAAATAAGGGGGAAAAGTTCGGGGAGGGGTGTATGATGAAGGAGGGCATTTAAGGTAGGTTTAGTGGTTTTCTTTGGTAAAAATAAGTGTTAAATAGCTCTACATACGGATAGCACTCATAATGAATTGCATTTTTATAGCGCTTTTCCAAGTGCTCAAAGCGCTTTACAATGGTTCATTCATTCATACAGGTGGGGGACATTGGGAGGTGGAGCGGCGAACAGTCGACGCCAGCGTCCCCACTTTTCCCACATTCACACACCAATGGTGGCAAGCGGGCGCCGACCGAATCATTGGAGGCAATGTAGGGTTCAGTGTCTTGCCCAGGGACACTTCGACATGTGGTCAGGAGGAGCCGGGATTCGAACCGCCGACCCACGGATCATTGGACGACCTGCTCTACCTCCTGAGCCACAGCCGCCCATAGATAGATCTCATAGATATAGCTATAGAGTGTTTTGTAACAGGAGTCTCTCCAGCTCTTTATTAAACAGAAAATGCATGTTCAGGTCGAGATGCCAATTGTATCCAATCAGGATAGAGAACTCAGACAGGATACAAATTAAACAAGTAAATTGTGAGTGATGACACCACAGAATGAGCAGACACAATTGGAACTGGAACGGTATAAAAAGTATGCTGATAAATGTAAACCACCTGAAAATGTATTTAAAGAGCTGGAGAGACTCCTGTTGCTGAACAAACACTCTATAGCAATCATAACTATCAGAATATAGTGCTTTAAGACCTGGAACGCATTTGTGTCACTTGTGTCAAAAATAGCAGATCTACAAGCTCATAGCGCGGCACTCGGACTTCAAATTCTGCACGCGTGTCACTGACGACCCAAGGGAGTTGAGTGCACGGCGTCGAGTTGTTCGGAATAGGCGGGGTGTCCAGAACAGCCAGAAAAGGCTCTGGCCGTGGCCCAAATGAGCCAATTGATTGCCATGGCAACCGCGGGCCTAAGCTTGAGTTGGCAAATTCCCCACAGCTGTTGAATTCCCCTCACCTGCCATTTGATTAGTTAGTCCACTTTTCACAGTCAGTTTGCACTCCTCAGACATTCTCCACATATTCTCCACAGACGTTTAGCACTGCACAAGTATTTTTCCATATGGGCACAAAAGGGACACAGACAGACAGACAGACAGATGAGCCCCCATTTGTTACAACCCTGATAAGAGTCTAGGGCACAGGGAGTAACAAAACACGGTGGTATGGTGCAAAGAAAAGGAATGTATTTACATGAAATGATTTTTAACAAATGGTTGAATTAAAAAAGGACCATGACATAGGGACGCAGGGCAGTGCCAGTTATTACCAAACAAGATATTAAAAAAAAAAATTATACCAGGTTGCTTATTTCTCTCACTAAACATGGCAACGTTTTTAGATCCCATATGGTTGCTTATTTCTCTCACTAAACATGGCAACGTTGAAAGGCCAAATGAGGAACAGCGCCACAGTTCATAGAGATACATGCAGTGGCCGAACACAGTATTGTGGGTCGTCTTTAGAGCCCATATTCTGAGAGGACATTGAGCCCTCATTGGCTAAAGGACCAGCCAATGAGGAAAAGGTCACGCAAAAGTCAGGACTAGCGAGTGTAGATATAGACCAGGTTTGGCAACCTGGGAAAACAAACTCTAACCTAACTCAGGGGTTTAAAGCTAACCTAAATAATCTAACACAAAATAAGAGAACCAAAAGAAACCTAACCTAACTTACTGTACTAACTAAACTTACAAAATACATCATTGGCGCATACCCTCTTAAACCTACTGTGTCTAGACCAGTGGTGGAAAAAGTACTCAAATGTTTTACTTAAGTAAAAGTATCAATACTGCAATGTAGAAGTACTGTTACAAGGAAAGGTCTGGTGTTCAAAATTTACTTGAGTTAAAGTACAAAAGTATTGGTATCAAAATGTACTTAAAGGTAGGGTAAGTGATATTTTTTGGTTAAAACAAAAAGTATTTTGTTAAAAGGTTAAAGCACTATATTCTGATAGTAATCATTGCTAGAGTGTTTGTTCAGTAACAGATGTCTCCATGTCTCTCCAGCTCTTTAATAAACAGAAAATACATTTTCCGGTAGGTGTCAAAATCTCAGCCAATCAGGAGAAAGTACCCATTTTTAAGCTTCATTTTTATAGTGTTCCAGTTCCAATTTTGTCTGCTCATTTCTTAGTGTCATCACTTCCAATTTCACTTGTTTAATCTATATCCTGATTGAATTCTCTTTCCTGATTGGATAAAATTGGAAATGAAACTGAAACTGAAACGAAAATGCATTTTCTGTTTTATAAAGAGCTCGAGAGACAAGGAGACTCCTTTTACTGAACAAACACTCTATAGCAATGAGTACTATCAGAAGATAGAGCCATTTAACACTTATTTTAACCAAAGAAAATCACTTACCCTACCTTTAAAGTACCAAAAGTAAAAGTACTGAAATGTTTGAAAATAGCAGATCTACAAGCTCACAACGCGTCGCGAGCTTGTAGATCGGCTATTTTCAAATAGCCTAGATATAAAATAGGATTAAAGTGGTTAATGTATGTTTTGTAATATAATAATTTATATCTAAAAAGTAACTAGTAACTAAAGTTTTAAAATAATTGTAGTGGAGTTAAAAGTACAATATTTGCCTCTGAGATGTAGTGGAGTAGAAGTAAAAGTATTGGAAATTGGAAATACTCAAGTAAAGTACAAATACCTCAAAATTGTACTTACGTGCAGTACTTAAGTAATGTACTTGGTTACTTTTCACCACTGCAAGTCGTGACTGGTCCACAGTAACTTGAGATGTCCCCACCAATGGACCACTGGTAGCTGAAGGTGCCCTGATTGGCCCACCATACTGGAGAGCCACGGACCAATTGGATGGACAGGTAGTGAGAGCTGGATGCCATCAGCCAATCATTTGTGGGGACTGGCTCACTAGATTTACATAGGACAGGAGTGACACACTAAATATGCATTATAGGACACATTACACACAGTAGATACCATGGGATGTAAGACAGGCAGGCAGGCAGACAGACGGGGTGTGTGTGTGTGTGTGTGTGTGTGTGCGCGTGTGCGTGTGTGTTTGTGTGTCACAACTCTCTACACAAGTCTACAGGAGATTTACTTCATCCAGCTCAGCATCATGGCAAATCCTGCATTTTCTCACTACCCACCAACACACACGCGCGCGAAAGCACGCACGCGCGCACACACACACACACACACGCACACGCACACGACAACGCACACGCACACAGAAACGACACACACACAAACCCTCTGCCAACTGCTCACATCCTCCCACTGCCACTCCTCAAATCCAGCCGAGTCGAGAAGAAAATAATCGCAATGGTCACAGCTCGACTGTAGCTGCTAGCGCTAAAAAACACGCCCCCCCCCGCCTCCCTCCTTTTGTTATGGCGCTAGCGCTGGTGAATAACAGTGATTGTCTTGGAGAGGTGTCAGAGGATGTACCGTATGTTTTCCCAGCATGCATTTGCAACCGGTATTAGCGCAGCTCGACCTGGGCTAAGCGTAAGAGGATGGCAGTGATTCAGGAGGCAGGTTTATGGAAATGGCATCCGCATTAAAAACCCAATGAGAGCAGGGAGAAGATTATGTTCCGACACGCACACACACACACACACACACACACACACACACACACACACATGCACACCCACGCACACATGCACGCACGCACGCACATGTGGGCTCCACCAATGTCAACACACCCCCACCACTTTGCCTCTCTGTCTCCCTCTTATTCTCTTGTTTTCTTACTCTCGCTTTGTGCTGTTCACACACACACACACACACACACACACACACACACACACACACACACACACACACACACACACGCACGCACGCACGCACGCGCGCACGCGCGCGCACACACACACACACACACACCTGCTCAACTAGTCTGCCGTGCAATGTTTGTGAGGTTTGTGTTTGTGTGTTGTGTGTGTACGTGTGGGTGCATACGTACTGTACAGTATGTGTGTGTGCGCGAGTACCTTTTGTATAGGCCAGCGTGTTTCTGAGTACGTGTAGCGTATGTGTGTGCGTGCGTGTGTTTGTTACGTGAGTGCGTTTTGTTGTGTATGTGCGAGCCTCAACTCTGCTGTAATAGGATGTGTGCCGAGCGCTGGAGAGGTTCTGGAGGAAATGCCGTGGAGAGCGGCCGACCTTGTGCTGTGGAAATGAGGCTGGCCTGCCTCCACACACACACCACAACACTGTCAAAACACCCTGAGTGTTATTAAAGCTGCAGTCCCTAACTTTTAGAGCCCCGACCCAAAAGTATCGGTCTGGCCCATATATCGGCAATTTTTTTTTTTTTTAAACGACATTGTTGCACACAGCCATTGACCATTACCATGTGCACGGAACAGCGAAGCCCGTTTTCCGATTTCACTAAATCTCAGCTGTTTATTAGCGTTTTTTTGTGTAAGAGCATGTCGCCATGGTTACGGCTTCCCAGCTGTGGGAATGGCCCCACGAGCTATGGGACGAACTGCCTCCCCGGGTTGCCAGATCATGTGCACATATTCCCCCACGGGTATGGACTACTAGTAAGTTAAATCTTCTAAGTTTTTCAAATTGATTAGATTAAATAGATTTGTTTTTGCTATATTTTGACAAAAATATCGGTCAAAACATCGGTAATCTGTGGTCTAGGATTCTCCAAAATCTGACATCGGCATCGAACTAAAAAATCTTGACATCGGTCGGGCTCTAGTGACTTTTGTGACGCACGAGAGACCCAATTTCTATGGCTCTTCCAAGACCCTGCACTTGTGAGCTTCATCTGTACGCAACATCTTTAACCGGAAACGCTCTAACGCGCACAGCACATGCGTGCGTGCGGAGACACTCTGGACGCACTACATGATTACGGCAGCAGTAACTCAACTCGCGTGGACAGGCATATGATCTGCCCCGCGTAGCGGTCCGAACCGCTAGTTTGGTTACATTTGTACACTGGGAGTTACAAATGGATAAACTAACACCGAGATTTTTTTTCATGCGCCTCACCCAGCCCTCCTCTGGGCTACACACACACACACACACACACACACACACACACACACACACACACACACACACACACACACACACACACACACACACACACACACACACACACACACACACACACACACCCACTTACAGATGCAAGCAATATCCCGTCCACCTGCTCATCAACACGGTCCAGCTTGCCCGCGTGCAACTAGCCTGTCGTCTTGGCTGGCGCATAGGCTGAATAATTCAAGGCTGTTTTGTTTTGTGCATTCTTGTGCATGTGTGCACATGCATGTCTGTGCGTGTGTGTATGTGTGTGTGCGTGCGTGTGAGAGAGAGGTGGTGGTGGTGGTGATTCGAGGAGAGGGGCGGTCAGCATTAAGCCAATTGGTGCTGGCAGGTTGGAGGCCTTGTAGCTAGGAAAGGAAAACTTGTTTGAATTTAGCCCCTGGGTAAACAGGAATGTGTGTGTGTGTGTGGGGGGGGGGGGATTGAGGAAAGCATCAAAATGAAAGCAGGCTGAAGGTCTTTTTACTTCTTTAAATTATGCCCCCCCCCCTCCCCCTCCCCCCATGTGAATTGTACAACAATCGTACAAGGATGCCGGTTGTATGGATTTATCCATACCAGAAGTACGAATGAAACACTATTTCACCTTTTTCCGTGGATGCTGCTGCTACACTTTCTTTTTTTAATAACAGCCATGGGCATTATTTGTCTGAGGTGTAAACCGAAGCATTCCCTTTAGCTGTTTACCCTCGCAAAGACATGAAATCTATGTGTGCCTCCATGATAAAGGATTACGCTCTATATTTAAGGAAACACGAGGGACGTAATAAAATAAAAAAAAGCAAAAGCATGGAACACGGCCCCTATACAGTAAAATCCTCAGTGTGAATTGATCCACTTGTAACTCTGATAGTGTAACAAACGGGAACCAAATGGACCCTCAATGGTCCACTTAATGGTTCCTTTTGTATACACTCTCTCGACACTCTGGACTTTCTAAGTGCATCACTAGTTGATCTCACTCCTCCAGTTGTGCTGTAGTATATACTATAGCGTGGCTGTGTGTTAAGCACTCTGTGAGGCGGTCCCTCGGGTAGCGCTGTGTGTTTGGGAGCCTGACAGCTTCCTGGAGTCTATCTCCACGAGGCCTATTCTTTTTTTTTTAATAAGCTGTGTTGATTCATTGAGATGACAATAAAGAAGGCTTTGCAGGATTGTGGTCCTCTAATGGCTTTATGTCTGTGCCCTGGCCCATCTACGTGGTTATTACCCAAGCCAACTCACACTGATTAATAGAAGGAGCCTCATAAAAGAAGTCAGGGGGAGAGAGGGGGGGCTGGCGTGTGTGGGTGGGTGGGAGTGTGTTTGTGTGAGTGTGAGAGCAGGGTGTCGGTGTGTGTGTGTGTGGGTGGGTGTCAACATGCACAATATCACAGTTCACGCTCACAGGATGCACACAGTGATGCACGCTTATTATAAGATGCACTGGGCTACATCGGCACATGGCAATACAGCTGCAGCCGTGTGTGTGTGTGTGTGTGTGTGTGTGTGTGTGTGTGTGTGTGTGTGTGTGTGTGTGTGTGTGTGTGTGTGTGTGTGTGCGTGTGTGCGTGCGTGCGTGCGTGCGAGCGAGCGAGCGAGCGCGCGGTAATGGCACATGGGTGTAATGTACGTGCAGTAAAGAGCTGCTGCACCAGAGCGCTCCTCAGGGAACTGAACCGCATGCACACACAAAAACACCCACACACACACACACACACAAATGTGCACACTCGCACAAGAACTTGTGCGCACAAACACACACACACAGAGCCCTGAAGCGGAGCGGCCAGAAATAGACTAAAACACACAGGGCTAACTATTGGACCCAACCAAATGTGGCTTCTCTTCCACCTTCTTCCTCTGTACCCCCCCATTCACTCACTCTCTCTCTCTCTCTCTCTCTCTCTCCTTTGTTCACCTCGTTTTTCTCTGTGGTAGATTAGCCACATATTTAGACAAGCCTTCTTCTCCCTGGGGGATTGGGCTTCCAAGGGTATTTAGCAAAGAGAGCTGGATCTGCTCCCTGCACCTGCCTTTAGAGAACAAACAACTCCCACTGAAATGCAGGGAATGTGTTCCACTGCCTAAGTTGATTCCATTTCATGTACATTAATAGCCTCATGCAGAGCTTTGGTCTGAGTTGCTTTTAGGAGCATTTTCTTTTTTTAACTTTCTGCTGTTATCACATTACTTGTGTACAGTATATAAAAGTGCATTTTATTGCAACATTTATTGCCATCACATTAGTGAAAATCTGAACGATAAAAGGGAGATGTTGTTGGCCTATAAACGCAGAGAATAGAAATTGTATTTTTGTCATCATGGCCATATCGCATATATACAGTAAACCATGTCCACAACTGGTGTCTCTCTGGTATACAGAATAATACAGGGAACCAGTATCCAAGCAGCACACCCAATGAAGGCAGAGCTATGCGTGGGTTGCAGCCACCATTGTGATGTCATCTTTCTCTTTGATTGATATCTTAATTGATCATGAAATAAAACATATGTCACATGTCAACATACAGCCAGTGGTGTAAAGTAACTAAGTACATTTACTCAAGTACTCTACAATTTTGAGGTACTTATGCTTTACTGGAGTATTTCCAATTGTCTATACTTTTTGCTTTTACTCCACTACATCTCGGAGGCAATATTGTACTTTTATTCCACTACAATTATTTGAAAACTTTAGTTTCTGAGTGGATGCTTGGGTATACACTGAAAGTGTGCGTGTGTGTGTGTGTGTGTGTGTCGGGGGGGGGGGGAACCTAGTCTAGATATCTTCACAAAATAAAACAAATAACTAAACCAAACAAACATCTCATGAACCTGAACACGCCAAGGCGATAATAAAAGTCCATGCCCCCCATTTCCACCCACCGTCCATCCGGGCTATGGGACTGCAACCACGACTACAGATCCCATTGCCTGTGAGGACCGTTCACAGAAACATTAATAATAAACAGCTTACATTTGGGAAAAGGATCATATGCCAATCATTAATGCCCATGTGGAAGTTCAGATCAATTGCTCAACGCATCGAGAGAGACAAATTGGGATTAGACAGAATGGGAACGTTCTCATTCTACTGCTCTGCCTCCAAAACATGGAATGCCCTGACAGCATCCTTTAAAAGATGTGTAACACTGGTTTCTTTCAAAATTGGCCTGAAAAAACATCTATCAGGAGACCAAAAGGGGAGGTAAATGTACATTTCCCATTTCTTTTGTCCTATAGAGTGTTTGTATTTGTTGATGACATGTACTATTGTGTTGCTATGTTGATGAATTGAATACATAGGACCACAATGGAAACAAGTCCTGACAACATCAGGACTTTTTTGTCTTACTGTACCACTGTGCTGTTCTGACTAATAAAGCAGGGGCGCTGGAAGTCATTTATTCCAAGGGGGGCTGGGCTGGGCGGGGGACTGCGCACGCGCGGGATTCTTTTCCACATGTTTTCGCGTTTTTTCTCTCTCACATTTTTCTATTTTTTTTCACCTTTTTCAGTAAATATTTTATTCCCCAAAGTTAAATACATCCTTGTTTTAATATATATGTGTGTGTATAGACTTTAACAATTATATGTATTTTTTTATTATATATATATATATATATATATATTATGATTAATTATCACTCAAATAATTGCGATTAACGATTTAATTGTGTTTCTGTCTTTGAAAATTAATGGAACATTATGAATAAAAATGACATTTCTGTTTGGCCTTAAGCTTTCGTAAAATAAACATTAATAGTGGAAATAGCAGATCTATAAGCTCAAAATGCGTCACATCGCGACGCATTTTGAGCTTATCGATCTGCCATTTACACTATTTTTGACATTTTTTGAAAATATACAGTATGATTATTTTTTACATGGAATCGATCATTTGACGATTATGTAATAATTGTGACAGGCCTAATAACAACAACAATAATAATTACTGTTATTATTATCATTATTACGACTACATAAGAGTGCAAAAGTTGTTTCCTTGGAGTACATCAGTTGACCTTATTTATTTTACATTCCAGTTATCAAAGCTTTTTTTCCTGAAGGTTGTTGGAGGCCAGTACAGATGCTGGTGTTTTGACCTGGTCTGTCACATTAGCTACAATGATGACAGTAGTATATAAGTACACCATTGTTGCTAAATGCTAAGCTAAGATGCTAATTATATACTACTGATGACAGGACAGAACAGCCCTGCTCCCAGTCCTCTGTGTCTGTCTGCGCCCCGCCCTGCCCCGGCCACCTTATCGTAGGGGGGTAGGAAATATATATCCTCTGAAATACTGGGAATAATCCACCAACGCACAACCTGCCCATTAAGCCACTTCACAGCCAGAACTGTGCTATTTCTTTTCTGAGGTACAGGTTAGCGAAAAAAAGCTGAATTATTAATGTTTTTGATATTTTTAGCCTGTTTAACCTATTTCTGGTTGTGGCTGGAGACTGTTCTCCTGCCTGTCTGTGGGATTGAATCATGTGACGCGGCTGTGATCTGGGTTACCGAGCTGTGTGTGTGTGTGTGTGTTTGTAATATGTGTGTGTGGGCTCACGCGCGTTTGGGTGTGTTTGTGTGTGTGTGTGTGGGGGGGGTTATCTGTATGTGTGCATATTTATGGGGTATGCATGTGTATGGGGGTACTTGTGCTTATTCATACCAGGGTGTGTGTGTGTGTGTGTGTGTGTGTGTGTGTGTGTGTGTGCGTGCCTGCTCGCCTGTGTGTGTGTGTGTGTGTGTGTGTGTGTGTGTGTGTGTGTGTGTACGTGCGCTGTGCAGCTATAGCCTGGGTTCTGTTTGGCACAGTGCAGCACCGTTGCGATGTCCTGGTCTCAGTCTGGCACGGTGAACCGTCACCTGTCCCAGGCGAGTCCAAACCAGATGAGTCTGGTTCCATTCCAGGCCAGCAGGCACCGACCGAGCAGAGGAGAGAGAGAGAGAGAGAGAGAGAGAGGAAGGCCCAGATACCATGACTGACAATCCATCTTTGAGTCCCTGCACTGGGCCGTACAGGTGTACCACTGCCCGACACTGAGACCGAACAGGTGGATGATAAACTAGCTGTGAATAGAGGTGTGTGTGTGTGTGTGTGTGTGTGTGTGTGTGTGTGTGTGTGTGTGTGTGTGTGTGTGTGTGTGTGTGTGTGTGTGTGTGTGTGTGTGTGACTATGCTTGTGAGGGCCAAATGTCGACACAATAGTATAATTTAAGAAACTGACATTGTAAGGGCCATTTTCCTCAGTGCTCACAAGAGAAATGGTTGTTTTGTGGTTTAAAAACGATTTTTGAGTTTTTGAGACTTACAATTAGAAAAAAAGATTCAGGTCAGAGTTAGGATTAGACGTTTAGAGGTTATAGGTTTAGGAGTCAGTGTTAAAGGCCAGTCCACACCAATGATTCACCACGCAACTTCTTGAAACACGGAAACTCCTTGCAACTGCTTGCAACCATTATCCCAAATGGCATTTGCACGGAGTTGCATTGGTGTGGACTGGCCTTATAGTTATGCCTGCTTTATACTTAGTTGTGTGCTGTAATGTGCACCAAAACAATAGCTGTTCTACAAGCTCATAGCTTGTAGATCAGCTATGTTGTTGTCCTCACAAGTATAGTGATAAAAACGTCTGTGTGTGTGTTTTGCACTATGGAATATACTAGTGTGTGTGTCTGTGTGTTTCATTTGACTATGTGTTGAGAAAGAGAAAATGAGAAAAAAAAGGATGTGGAAAAAATAGGAAATATATAGGAATATAGGAAAAGACAAGCTGACAGCTTTAAGAGACCAGGCGAAGGCACCAGTAACATGTCACTTTACTCTATAATCAAGGACATACGTATAGGATGCGTCGACCCATACCGCTAATCGGAACTGACGCCCCTCTGCCTGGTGTTCTTGTGCCTGTGGGCCAGTGGGGGGAAGAGGGGGGCGCAAGTGGAGAACAGTTGAAATATCAAGGAAGAACCAGGAAGAAAGAGGGTGAGGTACTAGGTAGGCAGAGAGAGGGAGACAAAGAGAAATGGGGTGGAGGCGTGTGGGAGGGTGGGCGTATAGGAGGACCATGTCAACAGCTTGCAGCCATAGAGTTAGTGTGGTTGTGTAGGAACCGCTGTTGTGTCGTCCGCTGTTCTAACAGCCGTCCCCCTGAGCTGTGTGAGCTGCTGTATGTATGTATGCACGTCTTGTGTGTGTGTGCACACATGGCTGGTGGTGTATCTACATACTATGTATGAGTGTTTGTGGTGTGCATGTGCGAGATTGAGATGACAGCCTACTCTCACAGTTGTCTCGTGGTTTCGTGTGTTTGTGTGTGTGTGTGTGTGTGTGTGTGTGCGCGCGTGTGTGTGTGTGTGAGAGAGAGAGAGTCCTCATTTGTAAGGCAGACCTTGGCCATGCCATGGTGTGATGTGACGGCCCTGGGGAGGGCAAGGAAGGGGGCGGGGCCAGCTGGCCAGGCCAGCATTTGTCAGCAAAAATCACCGCTAATGCAATACAGTGCACACGGCCGCGGGGTAAAGAGAGAGCAGGCTGACTGACAGGAGGGCGCGAGTGGACTCTCGGTCCCCGTGACAACCCTCTCCTCCTCACGGCTAACCAGTGGCCACTATAGCACCCAATACACCCCCCCCCTCTCTCTCCCAGTCCACCCCCATATAAGGCCAATAACAGGGGCAGGGGAGAAGGGACATTTCTCTGAGAGCCCCAGAGGCATAATGGCACAGAGTTTGTGTGTATGGGGAATGCGAGTGACGGGCCCGCTCATGTGGAAGTGTGTATTTGCATTGTAGAGAGGAGTGGCTGTCAGTATGGTGCTCTCTCTCTCAGGGCCGGGGACACTGCATCAGCAAGCCATGGTGAAAGCTTCTGTCATCTATAGCCCCGTAGGAGACTATAGGTCACTGTACACAGCTGCTAGTACAGGCCAGGGTCAAGCATGTTAAAGCATTCATTGTTTTTTCCAGGTACTATGATTTGTCCAGGGCTTTTTTGTAAGTAAGAATCCACCCTCAACACACGCACGCACGCACGCACGCACGCGCGCGCACACACACACACACACACACACACACACACACACACACACACACACACACACACACACACACACACACACACACACACACACACACACACACACACACACACACACACACACACACACACACACCCCCCCCAGTGGTGGAAAGTAACTAAGTACATTTACCTAAGTACTGTACTTCCGTAACATTTTGAGGTATTTGCACTTTACTTGAGTATTTCCAATTTCCAATACTTTTACTTTTACTCCACTACATCTCGGATCCAGATATTGTACTTTTACTCCACTACGATTATTTGAAAACCTTAGCTACTAGTTACTTTGTAGATTTGTATTATTATTACAAAACATACACTTCTAACAAGCACAGATGCAATCTGTTTATTTGAGGGAATCTGTCATGTACATCATAAAAAAAAAACTCCTCCTCCACATCAGCCAGGGTGGTTTGGGAGAATAGCAGCAAATATATAAATTATATAGTTCCCCGTGCCAGGAACTATAGTCTGCTATGGCTTCTTGAACTATTTCAGTAGCGGCTGCAATAAGAGGCAGCTTTTAATAATTCAGGGTAGAACAGTATACTGGATGACTTCCAGGCAGCAAGCTCACATTTAGGCGAAACACTGAATCCCCCCACCCCCCAAAACGAGCAGGGTTGCATACGATACCCGTGAAGGGCTTGTAGGGACACACACACACACACATGGCATGTACACACGCACGCACGCACGCACACACACACACGCACACGCACACGCACACGCACACACCCATCACTCATCACTCAGTTGAATAGCTGTTGGCAGAGTTTGTTGGTGCCGCGTGGAGATCTGTGTGTTTACGTTGTGTGTTTGTGTCGTATGTGTGTGTTGTCGCGCTCACGAGTGTGTGTGTGATCTGAGTGTGCGAGAGAACATGTGAAAGGGAGACAGCATGGTCCCCCAACTACACACATGCATGCACACACACACACACACACGCACACGCACAGGTCCCCACGGTTCTCTGCACAGCTGTGGTACAAACGCACAGCAGAGGATGCAATTTAGGGTCGCCTTGCCACTCTGTGGGGCGAGAGCTGATGTTGGCGCTCCTATGGGCTTCACTCATTATTATTATTTTATTCTTTGCCACAGAGAAGATGTGGCTCTGTGTGATGTCAGATAGGATGGCGGGGCGAAAAGAAGAAGATGGGGAACAATGGAAAACAGGCAGAAAAAAAAGAGAAGGGATGTGTGAATTAGTGAGAGACCGAGAGAGAGAGAGAACCGGGGGGTGGGGGTGGCGGTTGGAAGAGACGCAGAGGCTGAGATGAACGGAACGAGAAAAAAAGAAATAAAGGGGGGAAAGATATTTGAATCAGTGAGTTGTGAAGATGGAGAAATGAGATGGAGAGATGTGAGATAGAGTGAGATTAAGAGAGGGCAATGGATCGTTGCGAGGCATAGATGGAAGGTCTCACTCCATGACCGGGGGAATGTGGTGCGGCGGTCGGGTATGCGGAGAGAAAGCAGCCGGCGCGATGGTGGCATCCCTATTGAAGAAACCCGTGATGAAGTTCAAAGGCCTCCCAGAGGCAATCATTAAGTTGTCAGTGTGGCTCTCTCGCCAGCTGAATGTATACCAACTGCCTTTCAGCCCTTCTATACCGTCTCGAATATGGACTACGTTCCTCGGAAGGGAAAAAAGAGACAAATAAACAAAGAGTACAGATTAAAGAGCCAAAGTAATCATGCAGCTTTGATGCCTCCAGATACTGTGGCGGTGGTGGTGATCCATGTTGTTCATATAGACTCTATTGTTTACCCGGGTTTGTCAATATATTAATACATGGTAGCAACGGGGGCCATAAAACCTCCTCTAGCACATTCTCTGGATAAAACGCAGAAACAAAACAATACCTCTCTTTCCTATGCCTTGTCTTTGTCTCCCCAGGCACGGAATTTATGACTGTTACTAACCACTGCGGGTCTGTGTATTTACAGCTCATAAAAGTGAGGAAGCTTATGCACTAGGCTATAGGTAGTTATTATTGGCAAGTATAGTGTTATGTTTGGAGAGGTGGGGTTCAGGCTTAGAGCTTAGATGCATACAGGGATGTGGGGTCAAGCAGTGTTGATTTTGACAGCAACTTTTGATTTAGTTTTAGTTGTAGTCTTTTGAATCAAATTCCATTTAGTCATCTGAAAGGTTTTACTGTTAGTCTAGTTTTAGTCGACTAAATATCATAAGATTATAGTTGACTAAATCTACAGTTGATTTAGTCGACTAAAATGTATTTTGGCGATGCCTTGATGGCGTCGTAATGGCTGATTTTACTCTTGGTTGCATGCTGAAAAATTGCAGATCTACAAGCTCACAACGCATCGCAGCGCGACGCGTTGTGAGCTTGTAGATCTGCTATTTTCAGAGCGCAACACCTGAGCGCAACCAAACATAACATGACTTGTCTTTTAGTTCTACTGGATCTCTTCTCCACTAGTCCCTCACTAACATTTTAGTCTAGTTTTTATTTGTTGACGAAATTGACAATATATATTTAGTCTTAGTTTTAGTCGTCATAGCTTAGTTTTTATTACGTTTTTTTGTTTTCGTCAGTGAAAAAGGTAGTCGACGAACATTTTTCGTGATAGTTTTAGTCGACGAAATCAACACTGGCGTGAATTGGCCTAAATCAAGCCTACTGTGCAACAATGTGCCTAAGCTGTGTTAGCTAAAGTGCTGTATGAAAATCTGCACGGTGATTTAGTACACCCAGGCGCCATAAATCTGTTCAAGCTAGCTTACAATGTGGACACTCTAGCTTGGACTGACTGCTACTCATTCACCATGTTATGAAATGCACTGTAACTGGTACACAGTGAAATCAGAGAGTATAAAAGTAAGCGGATGGATAAATTAACACTGATTAACACTTGTCTTACATCTGCTATTTTACTTATCAATACCAGTGGCTATTTATCCTCTGTAAGCTTACCTGACTATTTTGACAGAATCGTCAACATGATCTATGCCTGCTTTGGCCATCTCTCCTTCCGTTTTGTTAAGTGATTACATGTCCTCTCTGGGTACTGTATGTACAGTATGTATGTATATACTGCTTCCCCTTTAAATTTGAACAAATCCATGATATCTTTTATGTGGTGGCAAAGATTAAAATATTCATGCATTTGGAAATTGGGTGAAAGGGTATACAAATAAAGAACTATTCTCTGTCTGTCGCCTGTGTGGCGCAGCACACCGGGGTAGAGTCTGGATCTATGGGAAATAATATCCTTCCACGTAATTATGAATCAGGGGAAAACAAAAGCCTTTTACTTTCATGTCTTTATCTGCTCCCCAGAACACAGTCTGCTGTGAGGGACCCTAATAAGATATATTTCGAATATAAGGTGGCGGTTGCTTTCCCTGCAATTTTTTATGATTTAGTTTGTGTTAACAACGGGGTGCCATCCATGCTCATATTGCCTCCTGGGAAATATTTGTACCTATCGCTGTAGTTTCACAGATCAAGCTTGATGCCTGACAAATTGTGTACTGCTCTTGTGAGGTTGATGGAGCCTGGCCTCAATGTTACCAGTAATACCTGTGTTGTTGATGGTTCAAGCCAAAATTATTTTTGAAGTTGAGATATTCTCGCAGCCACAGAAGCAGTGTTTGGCACACCCCCTTGTTATTTTCTAGGCACAGAACAGATACGCAATTATGAGAGGCACTTCTGTTTAGACTTTTTTTTTACTTCATTGGTATCGGCA